>NC_050092.1:8209982-8521833 GCF_009764565.3 Dermochelys coriacea | reverse complement strand
CACACCAAAACCTTTGTCAGCTGAGGTTGGCTAAGTACAACCTCCACTCACACAATCCTTTAAAAACAAGGAAATGCCCAGCAAAGGGAACCGTCTCTAAAGAGCTTGCAACACACAGACATCCCTGCCAGCAACCATGGTAACAGGCACCACACAACACTCCCTCACACTATTAATTTAACAATGCCTGGCTCTTACATAGCACTGTTCAGCCACAGATCTCAAAGCGCTGTAGAAGGCAAGTATCATTGAGATGGGGAGAAATGGAATCGTTGCAATGGAGGGCTGGAAGGGCCCTTGAGAAGTCAATTAGTCCAGCCCCCCCCGCGCGCTGAGCCAGGACCAAGTAACCCTAGACCATCCCTGACAGGGGTTAGTCCATCCTCTTCTTAAATACCTCCAGCGATGGGGATTCCACGACCTCTCTAGGTCACCAGTTCCAGAGCTTAACGACCCTCTGAGTTAGAAAGTCTACCTTAATATCCAACCTCAGTCTCTCCTGCTTCGAACTAAGGTGACATCCTCTCGTCCTACCCTCGGTGGACACAGAACAACTGGTCACCGTCCTCTCTACAGCAACCTTTTACATATTTATCACATCCCCCCGCCTCGGCCTTCTCTTCCCTAGAGCGAACAGGCCCAGCGTTTCAACCTTTCTTTACAGGTCACGTTTTCCAAACCTCGTCTCACTTCCGCTGCTCATTTCCCTTGCGTCTCAGGGAGCAATCAGCCTCAGGTCACCCCACCGGCCAACTACAGAGCCAGGAACTCAGGTCTCTCCAGCGCCAGTCTAATCTCCTCTCCAGAGAGCCATGGTTCATCAGGATCGCTCCATGCCGGGGGGCTCTAAACAGGACTTGGCAGCATCACCCCGGACTTGGGGAACGAATGAATTAATTCATACTCCTTTCCTCATGCCAAACCTCTCTCTCCTGCTAATCTGTTACTATCCTCTCAACGTGCTCCCCTGCCATCCCCAGCAACATGGCTCACTTCCCGTTGGGCAGATGCTACCATTTAACGAGTGATTGGAGATTTCCCTCGAATGAGACTTTTCCTGCTCAGATGAGCCCGTCACGCAGAGCCTCCTACTCGTTCCATTGTTCACTGCGGCGCTGCTTTATCAGCCGACGGAGGGAGAGGCAGTTTTGCCCCAGCACAAGTTAGAGACGGAAATAAACCAGCAGATTTCCTTCCTGTCACTCACGCTTCCAGCTCTGCTGGAGTTTGAAAACACCTCTAAAAAAAACCACAACAGCCTTGGAAAGTGCCATTCGGTCTGTGAGAAATGGAGCAAGGCTCTGCTTCTGTCCAGAGGAAGGATGGGGCGATGGTCATGGGGCTGAGGATTCAGCATCCAAGACCGCAGACTTCTCCGCTTTTCCTTCTCTTCCAGACACCTGAAGTTCTCTCAGATCTCTCTCCTGCAGTTGGGAGCCTTGACACCCCATTGTGACCCTGAGGAAGGATAGCTCAGTGGTTTGGTTGCATTCCTAGGATGCAGGAAACCAAAGCTCAATTCTCTGCTCGCCCAAGGTCACACAAAAAATCTGCGGCCAAGAGTTGCTTTCCAAGCAGCGGGTCACGACTCACCAAGGGGTTGCAGGAAGGTTGTAGATGGGTCACAGGCCTGGTAAAGAAGGATCATAGCCAGGTTGCAATCTGCAGAGCAGGGAGCCAGCCCCGTGGGACAATACTTAGGGTCCTGGGTGGGACTGTACTTGGGCAACTACACTACTATCTTTAGCCAGTTAGCGCAACCGGCCTACCCATGTTGCAATTGCATCCCCTTAGTCATGCTGTGCCTCAGTTTCTCCATATGCACAATGGGAAATGGCAATTCCCTACCTCTCAGGGGTGTTGTGAGGATAAATAAAGATTGTGAGGTGCTCAACTACAGTGATGAGGACCAGGCAAGTACCTTAATATACAGACAGACCTTCCAAGGCAAGATGGGTGCATGTTTTAATCTGCCATGCTCAAATTCAGGATTCGGTTTCTCTCCCACATCAAGGATTCAGCCACTGCTACCTACAGCAGAGTAGTGAGCTGCTTTCCTTGCCTCGCTGGATGGCATGAACCATGTTAGCTGTTCACTGATGTTGATCTGGCAGCATGGCTCTGCATTGAAGCATGTCTTTGGCTTTGATTCAGTGGGGTTCACTGCCAGAAGTGAGCGCTGATGGACCTGGTGATAGGAGGGATTGGAACGAGGAAGAGCCAGGCACTTGGAGCAATTCATGCCTCACGTGTGGGCATGGAAGGAGGCACAAAGACCAGGGTGGAGGAAGGGATGGTAAGGCGGATTCATCATCAGAGCACTGGGGAGCAGCAAGAGACCACAGAAGAGATATAAGCAGAAGCGGCTTCATGCAAAGCCTTAAAGAGAAGAACAAGAAGCTTGAACTAGACATGAAGAGTAGGGGGAAGCCAGCGGATACACCCCGCTGTGGGCAAAGATAAATCCAATTAACACCGTTCATCCACAGGATCCTTTCTGTACCTGTTTCCGCGGTTTGGGGCCGAGAGGTAGTCCCTTCCCAGCTATCATGAAGGGATTCTGAACACAAGGCAGTTACAAACGGGTTCATTTGCAAATGCGAAGTTGGCACCCAGCGCAGAGTGAGTTTTGCAGCTCTGCAGCAAGGGCAACTCGCAGGGAGGGGAAAAAAACAAAAACAAACAAACAGACTTTTAGTAAGAGCTTAATTGAAGGGCATGCAGTGGAGAGAGCATCACCAAATGCCACCCCCAGATATCAAGTGACAGCAGTGACCTGACCAAGCTAGAAACCACACAGCATTAGAATCAGATTTCCCTGCTGATCAAACACAGAGGACTTGGCATAGAGACAAATGCAGCCCTGGACTAAGTCTCCCTTGACCTCAGCAGTGTTGCAGCTACTTAGACCAGCTCCGAGCTTTTACCCTTTCATCGGGGATGACGCGCACCCCAGGACTGCAATGGCAGATGAGCATTTCAGTTCACCCATAAACAACATGGCACATCTGGCGACAGCTTCACGGTTTCCTCAGCCCCGCCTGCTCCTCAGATGCTGACACAAGCCTTCCTCCGTGGGTACTTGTAACTGAGATAAAGCCTGATCCCCCCAGCCCCCTATCCCCAAGAGCGGTGTACATCAGGAATGACTCCCGCAGCTACCAGCAGAAGCAAGGGCCGAATCAGGCCTGATCATTTAAAAGCATCCACCTGTGACGAATCAGAAAACGGGCGCTTCATGAATCTGAAAACACTGTCATCCTGCCAGCACCCAACGGAGTCTGGTGACGTTTGAAAAGGATTAGGCAAAACTGAAACATACAGGTGTGTGCAGGAAGCCAATTTGCAGCGCCACATCCAACTCCAGCAACACTGTCCTCCCAAGGGCCTCTGCTATCATCACGGCTCCGCGGGGAGTGGGCTTCAGAGCCTGAGCCCAGCCCCCTCCCATTCCACAAGCTGGGAAGGGAGCAGAGGTGATGATTTATTATTTCCCACTCTGCCCCCGCTTCTCTCCGCTCCCTCCCCCTGCATTTCTTCCAGACGCTGCACACCTGCACTGCTTCCACTCCTGACGCTGCTGGTCTCAATTACTGGAGCAACTGTCAGTCGTTCCCCTTCTTCCGCCGAACACCCACCCACCATTCCCTTGATGGCAGGATGAATATTTCATAGAGCAGCACAAAGGCACTTTAATAATTTATGGGTCAGCATAGAGAGAGAGCGTACAGCATGTGGAAAGAGGAGAGGAGAGCAGGCAGGCACCTCCTCCTCCTGGCGCTTGTTAGGGCCACGTTCACATACCCATAGAAACCGCCCCCCTCCCCCTTTTCCTGGATTTATAACTTTCCGTCAAAAGTTTCCTCTGGTGCAAAAGCTCAGAGGGCATGTTAAACAGTGGGAGTGGCATCTGTCCAGCTGGTTGGGAAACCAGAGATGAATGCGGAGTGGGTCAAGATGCTCCCTGGCTGCCCTGGAACTCAGCTCTTCCACTATTTCCCTGCCAGCACGGCAGAAAGCAAGCATGGCAGGAATGCCTTGCTGCCCGAGGGCCTAACCTGGGTCTGCTGGAGAATGGCCTTTCATGCCAGAGCCGGATAGGAGCAAAGCAATCCGGTGTGCAGTGCTTCACTGTGCCATTATTTTGTCTACCCTGGGGCAAGGCACCCTGCTTGGGTCTGGTTCTTAGTCACACAGAGGCCCCTTTATGCCTCCCTGGCAGCATAAAGGGACCTTGAAGTAAGCGGAAAATCCCCTGTGCAGAGGGCATCCCAAAGGGGTGCAGAGCTGCACAAGGGCTATCCCTTATACACACACATTTAAACTTCTGCCCGAGTTTGGGGGAAGCCAGCCAGGCTGTGTAAAGGGATGAAGGAATTTCAACTGTCGTCCTTCTCTTTCGCTTCTCTTCGTGTGGCTCTGCCCTGCTGTACCACCCAGCAGTTCTCAGAGCCGCTAACGGACACCAATTTAATTAAGCTTCACTGCCACCCCAGGGAAGCGTTAATACGACCATTAAAGAATAGGAAAGAGAAGAGTGAAGTGACGTAACCACACACAGCAAGCCCATGGAGTCACTGGCTCTAACCATTAGGTAACACCCCCTACATCAGCCAACTCCAGATGCCCTTGGCAGCACTGTTATGACGGGCGTCAGGATCTCACCCTCCCAGGCCTGATTTTTAGTGGCGTTTGGGGGTGGGGGAATAAATAAAGAGGTACCTCATCTCCTGCAGCCTGTTATTACCCATTGCCATGGGCGCCAATGGCCTTGATAGCTACACCTTCCCCAGCAGCCCCATCGCCAACATCTACCAGCTGCTGGAGAAACAAGTCAGGCACTTTGCAGGAGTTCTCCTGAAGTGGCCAAACATAAGAGTTGATCAGTAGCCAAGCAACCTCCGTCCTGGGAGGCAAACTGTGTGCACAGCGGGCGGGTCCAAGGAGGAGGAGAAGGAGACGGAAGCGACTGTGTAAAGCCCCCTCCCTGCCGAGGGAAGCAGGAATCCGGTGAGCCACGCAGGCCCATCCATGTGTACACACAGCGGTGGCCTATCCCATTCGTAGCACCATGCCGGCCCAGCGTCAGTTATTACCGGCTGCGTGGTGGTGGCACAGAGGCGCCGGAGTCGTAGACCAGGGTCCCCAGTGGTGCTCGGCGTTGTTCAGACACGGAACACAGAGACAGCCCCTTCCCCAAAGAGCTTACAGGGAAAGAGTCCTTGTCGGGCTGGGTCCGGGGGAGAAGACGTGGGACTCTACTCCGGGAACATGGGCGGTTTTGCCTCTTGGTGCAAGCTGGGCCCATCGCTGCTGCAAGGCCCACAGGGGCTGAGAAACACTGTTCAATGGATGCTGTGAAACGAGTTGGCGAGGCCTCAGTCCAGGCCCCAAAAGCATAGGACTAGGACGGGGGGAAACTGGCTTGACTCAGGGCTGCCTTGGCCAGGCTTCCTGCTGCTCACCCCTACCGTTGTTCTGGCCCCCAACGTCCCATGTGCAGGCCCCAGCCAGGCAGCGGTGAGTTGATTAGGGGGCAGGTGGCTACGCAGCATAAAGGGAAGTGCTAATGAGTTATTGTAAAAGGCCTTTGGGGTTCCTGACCCTTTGCCGCACAGAGAGCCCTGAGCATCTTTAATTAGCCATCCAGCAGTGGCAATGGAAGGTCCCCCTGCCACCAGCATGGTTTGGGGCATACTCCGGGATTTCAGATGGCTAGGATGTTCTTTGGTTTTTCTTGCTGAGGCCCATCAGCTGTGACTGCTGTAAGCTGGACACCAGCATGTTCAGAGCCGGACTGAGAACTTGCCAACTCATTTCACAGAATCCCCCAAACAGCATTTCTCAGCACTCCTGCCACTCCTGCTATTGGCACTCCAGCCCTCGTGTCAGCCCCTTGCTTCTCCCAAGCGTGGAACTGATTAGGAGTGGCAGGAAGCCAACAGACATAGCAGGGTGGAAACCAGAAGCCGCCTGAAATAGTTCTTAGGGTTTCTTCTTTGTAACAGGCCACAGTCACTAATAACTCTGCTCCAACTGGGAAATAGCCAACTCAGTGCAAAAACCAGAGATGAGCCTGAACCAGAACCCTGGATCCGGCTCTGGACTCACAGCTCAAACGTATCCCTGTAAGGAGACAATCCACCTATCGGAGTCACTCAGATACTTGTGAGGACATGGGATAAGAATGCTCAACAGATCTGAGCTATTCATGTAGCTCCCAGGTGACAGAGTGCTGGGACCGGCCTCGTGAGCCAGCACTCTGATCACTGGGGCTCCAATCAGCTCCCCCCGGAAAAGGCTGAGGGATATAAGGAGGAGGACACAAGGAGGAAGTCCTGGAGGTGGCAGTAATGGTGATCTGAGCTAGCTGAGCCTGGTGTATGCAGAGACCGCCCCTTCCCGCGCTCTGGAATATTATGGCAATGATGCCCGGGACTGGGAACGGATCACACGACGTTGCCCCTCAGAGGGAGTCAGAGGTTCCTGGGGCATCCGAGGACAGGGACAGAACATGTCCTGTTGTAGCCTGAGCCTCAGTTACTCCGTTCCTGCGCTGGAGATAGGGATGCTTTATGTCACCCTTGCATGCCCTGTATTCTGAAACATACAGGATCCTGCCCGGTCCCAGTAGAGAAGCCCTGGGCTTGCTGTGACTTACACTCCCCTTCCCACAGCCCTCAGCAGGCCCTGAAAAAGAGAGACTACCTGTGATACAGGGCACTTGGCTGTGCCCCCAACCTGCTCCTACATCAGGGCCAGGTAGCAGGACCAGCATAGGCCAGTTCGACGTTGGCTGGGAAAGCTCCCTGAATACAGGGAGGGGAGATTCTTGGAGGGAAGGGGTGCTTCCATCCACCTTAAGTACCTTTCCACTGGTCCTCAGTGCGCTTGCTCCCATCACAGCACCATCCTTCCAGCTTTGGACATAATTCCCTGAGAGAGGCAGGAAGCAGGACCGGATGGATCATGCTCTGTCCCAGAATGGAGCAAGGATAAGGAAGGGCGAGTTATTTTGAGACCTCTCTTGCTTTCGGCTCCCTCCCTTCCTTGTTGAGCTCAGCTCAGCAGTTCTCTCTTTTGGAGCAACTTCCTCCCTCCCTTGCTCAGGAGGGTGGTGATTAAGGAGGCTCATTAGGAAGAAAGCTTTCAAGCCCCCACACCCCATGCGGAGAAGTCTCAGCTGACTGGCACGCTGAATGCTCCAAGCTGACAGGGTCTGTGCCTCTGAAAGGATCATTGCAAATATTAAGCCACTTTCGAAGCAAAAAGATTCTCATGAGGTGGGGGGGAAGCTTGTGGTAGATGCACCCCAAGTTGGGTCTAATGGGGTGGCTGGCTGGGCAGGTGGCGAGCAGTCATAGTGCAACTCTTGCCGGTTTCACTGTTACCCCTTTGTCCACGCTGTTCTGTTGAAAGAAGAAAAGGAGGACTTGTGGCACCTTAGAGACTAATAAATTTATTTGAGCACAAGCTTTCGTGAGCTACAGCTCACTTCATCGGATGCTTATGCTCAAATAAATTTCCTAGTCTCTAAGGTGCCACAAGTACTCCTTTTCTTTTTGCGAATACAGACTAACACGGCTGCTACTCTGAAAGCTGTTCTGTTGGTCTCATTCTCCATCTCGTTTTTTGACATAAAATTGAACACAAGCCAGGACTGCGTAACTTACCACTGGACTATGCTAAGGGCCATGGGTCCCTTTCTAGGGGTGA
This sequence comes from Dermochelys coriacea, assembly GCF_009764565.3. Lineage (NCBI taxonomy): Eukaryota > Metazoa > Chordata > Testudines > Dermochelyidae > Dermochelys > Dermochelys coriacea. The sequence continues at coordinate 8,514,117 of NC_050092.1, read as the reverse complement.
CTGTATTGCAAATAATGAACAACAACATTTACAGGCTGTGTTCTAAGCTTGCTGCATTTATAAGTTTGCTTTTAAGACAACTGACGGTCCAGTGGTTATTAGACTCTGGAGCCCTGGGGTCTATTCCCAGCTCTGCCACTAACCTGCTGGGTGACCTCAGGCAAGTCACTGCCCCTCTCTGTGCCTCAGTTTCCCTATCTGTAAAATGGGGTGATGCTGCTCAGAGGGACTAAGAGGGTTAGTTCTTTGTAAAGAGCGATAAAGTCTTTGAATGGAAGGCGCTAGAGACATACATTATGTTACTCATGAGATCAGGAACACAGAAACTGACAGACAGGGAAAGACCTAAAGTCCATCTCACCCAGCATCCTGTCTCTCACAGTGTGAAGGTGCAAGAACCCACAGTAGCAGCTGTCAGGTAATCTGCCTCTCACCATAGATCTCACCTTGATCTCTAATAGTTAGTGATTGGCTTAAACCCTGAAATTTAATATCCCTTCCAAAAGTATCGGCAATAACTATGACATATACTTGTTATCTCTTTCTGAATCTTGCAAAGTTCTTGGTCTCCGTGACGTATTGTGGCAATGAGTTCCACAGTCTAATTATGCCTGGTGTGAAAAAGTAGTTCCGTCCATCTGTTTTGAATTTACCACCTTTTAATTTCAGTGAACATCCCCCAAGTCTTGTGTTACAAAGACCGGGAGGAATAGATGTTCCTAATCTATTGTTTCTAGACCATTCATTATATTATAGAATCTTATAACATCCCCTTTTATTTGCCTCCTCTCTAAGGTGGTCGTAATAATAATCCACAGCTTTTATAGAGCTATGTACAGCAGTAGATCTCCACGGGCTTTATAAAGGAGGTCAGCATCATTATCCCCATTTTACAGATGGGGAAACGGAGGTACAGAGAGAGGGGGAAGTAGTGTGCCTAAGGTCACCCCGCAGGCCAGTGGCAGGGCTGGGAATAGAGCCCAGGTCTCCTCAGGCCCAGTCCAATACTCTCTCAACCAAACAGCTCCAATCTCTTTCTCCGAGTCCCTTCTAAACCTGCAATATCCTTTTAGAGAGGAGTTAAACGGCTCCTTTCCCTTCCTACTGAGCTGCTTTTTTAAACTGGTGGATGGGGCTTTAGAAGACAAATCATGCTACACTGTCACCTGTTCCAGCAGAAACCACCACTGATTTTAGATAAGAACGCAAGAATGGCCACACTGGGTCAGGCCAAAGGTCCATCTAGCCCAGTGTCCTGTCTTCCAACAGTGGCCAATGCCAGGTACCCCAGAAGGAATGAACAGAACAGGGAATCATCAACTGATCCATCCCCTGTCGCCCATTCCCAGCTTCTGGCAAAAAGAAGCAAGGGACACCTTCCCTGCCCACCCTGGCTAATAGCCATTGATAAACCTATCCTCCGTGAATTTATCTAGTTCTTTTTTGAACCCTGTTATAGTCTTGGCCTTCACAACATCCTCTGGCAAGGAGTTCTACAGGTTGTGTGAAGAAATACTTCCTTTTGTTTGTTTTGAACCTGCTGTCTATTCATTTCATTTGGTGGCCCCTAGTCCTTGTGTTACAAGAGGTAAATAACGTTTCCTTATTTACTTTCTCCAGACCAGTCATGATTTTACAGACCTCCATCATATCCCCCCTAGTTGTCTCTTTTCCAAGCTGAAAAGTCCCAGTCTTATTAACCTTGTCTCATACAGCAGCTGTTCCATACACCTAAACATTTTTGTTGCCCTTTTCTGAACCTTTTCCAATTCCAATAGATCTTTTTTGAGATGGGGCAACCACATCTGTCCGCAGTATTCAAGATGTGGCTGTACCATGGATTTATATAGAGGCAATATGATATTTTCTGTCTTATTATCTATCCCTTTCCTAACGATTCCCAACATTCTGTTCGCTTTTTTGACGGCCGCTGCACATTGAGTGGATGTTTTCAGAGAACTATCCACAATGACGCCAAGATCTCTTTCTTGAGTGGCAAGAGACCACAAGGAACAAGCTTGGAACAAGCTTTGTTCTCCGATCCTATCAAGCCATTCAGGGCACGGGGCAATAAGTTAAAACGGATTCTGAGCAATCACTGCCTCCTCAAATCCCAGCGACAGGCTGGTGGCCTCTTGGACTGGAGTCGCACTTCAGTGCTCTTGCTTGGCACCAGCACAGTTTACTCCCCTGGAACCAGATCTTCAATAGAGCTCCACTCCCACTTAGATGCCCAGGTAAGCAGCCAGGTGCTCAGAAGAGTGCAGCCTGTTGGGTGGAAACCTGACCCCAAGAAGAGCTGCTGAGTGCTGAGGCCTTGGGCAAATCCTGCCCCCACTCATGGATGCTGAGCCCTTGAAAAATCTGGGCAGGAGAATGGAGTAGGTGGGTGCCATGTTGAAAGGGCTGCAGGAACACTGGGACCTGAAGTGGCATCAACATCCCTCCTACCCCTTTAGTTACCCCAGGCCAGGAAAATATTAGTAGATTGGGTCATAAATCGGGAACAAGGCAGCATCCCACAACATCCTCCCTGACCCATACAGTCTGTAGCATTCGGAGTGGGCATCTAACCATTACTGCCGATATTCAGACACTACACCGGGGAGCAGCGTGCAATGGCTCCTGATTCCGAGGAGGTGGGAGATGGGCCTTCCTAGAACCCGCTGGCATGGGGACAGGGGGCGAAATCGCCATTGCCCACCCCAGAGATTAGCCAGCATTAAGGACAGGGGAGAGGTGCCTCTGGATCCAGAGAGAAAGCAGAGAGCATTGGCATGAAGGTGAGATATGGGCCAACCAGGACCACTGGCAGAGAGAGGAGATGCCCACTGCCACCGAGCGACAAGGGAGAGATACCAGGACAGGCTGGTGCTGCAGGAATGAAGAGATGCCCATTACAGTCTTGTGCCACGCGGGGAGAGAGAAAGAAAGTCGAGTTGGGGGGCAAGCCCTGGTGGCGGGGGACAGGTGGGAGGATGATGCCCAGTGAGGCAGGCCCTGGACCGGATGTGTGTGTGATGCCTGATGGAGGGGGGGATGCCTGTCAAGGGATAGGGGAGGGGGGTGATGCCCTGCAGGGCAAGCCTTGTAAGGGAAGAGGCAATGCACAGCGAGGGGGAGCAAGCCCTGCCCAGGGGGGAGGGGCAGATGAGAGGGTGATGCCCAGATGAGGGGGATGGGGAAGGACAGGCCTGGGGTGGGGGGGGAGGGACAGACGGGAGGGTGATGGCCAGCTGGGGGGGGGGGGGACAAGCCCGGGGTGGGGGGGAGGGACAGACGGGAGGGTGATGGCCAGCTGGGGGGGAGGACAGGCCCGGTGTGGGGAGGAGGGACAGACGGGAGGGTGATGGCCAGCTGGGGGGGGAGGACAGGCCCGGGGGGGGTAGGGCAGACGGGAGGGTGATGGCCAGCTGGGGGGGGGAGGACAGGCCCGGGGGGGGGAGGAACAGACGGGAGGGTGATGGCCAGCTGGGGGAGGGAAAGACAAGCCCGGGGTGGGGGGGAGGGACAGACGGGAGGGTGATGCCCAGCTGAGGGGGATGGGGAAGGACAGGCCCGGGGGGGGGGGGGAGGGACAGACGGGAGGGTGATGGCCAGCTGGGGGGGGAGGACAGGCCCGGGGGGGGTAGGGCAGACGGGAGGGTGATGGCCAGCTGGGGGGGGAGGACAGGCCCGGGGGGGGTAGGGCAGACGGGAGGGTGATGGCCAGCTGGGGGGGAGGACAGGCCTGGGGTGGGGGGGGGGGAGGAACAGACAGGAGGGTGATGGCCAGCTGGGGGAGGGAAAGACAAGCCCGGGGTGGGGGGGGAGGGACAGACAGGAGGGTGATGCCCAGCTGAGGGGGATGGGGAAGGACAGGCCTGGGGTGGGGGGGGAGGGACAGACGGGAGGGTGATGGCCAGCTGGGGGGGGACAAGCCCGGGGTGGGGGGGAGGGACAGACGGGAGGGTGATGGCCAGCTGGGGGAGAGGACAGGCCCGGGGGGGGTAGGGCAGACGGGAGGGTGATGGCCAGCTGGGGGGGAGGACAGGCCCGGGGTGGGGGGGAGGGACAGACAGGAGGGTGATGGCCAGCTAGGGGGGAGGACAGGCCCAGGTTGGGGGGGAGGGACAGACAGGAGGGTGATGGCCAGCTAGGGGGGAGGACAGGCCCGGGGGGGGTAGGGCAAATGGGAGGGTGATGGCCAGCTGGGGGAGGGAGAGGACAGGCCCGGGGGGGAGTAGGGCAGACGGGAGGGTGATGGCCAGCTGGGGGAGGGGGAGGACAGGCCCGGGGGGGGTAGGGCAGACGGGAGGGTGATGGCCAGCTAGGGAGGGGGAGGACAGGCCCGGGGGGGGGTAGGGCAGACGGGAGGGTGATGGCCAGCTAGGGAGGGGGAGGAACAGACAGGAGGGTGATGGCCAGCTGGGGGAGGGAAAGACAAGCCCGGGGGGGGTAGGGCAGACAGGAGGGTGATGGCCAGCTGGGGGGGAGGGAGGACAGGCCTGGGGGGGGGTAGGGCAGACGGGAGGGTGATGGCCAGCTAGGGAGGGGGAGGACAGGCCCGGGGGGGGGTAGGGCAGACGGGAGGGTGATGGCCAGCTGGGGGAGGGAAAGACAAGCCCGGGGGGGGGGTAGGGCAGACAGGAGGGTGATGGCCAGCTGGGGGGGAGGGAGGACAGGCCTGGGGTGGGGGGGAGGGACAGACGGGAGGGTGATGGCCAGCTCGGGGCGGGGGGGGGGGGGAGGGAAAATGTCCCAGACTCCCGCCGCGTGGCCCGGGGGCTCTTTTACCCCCGGGGGCTCGATTCTCCAGCCCGACCCCTCCCGGGCCGCCCCCCGTCCCGTCCCTCCCGCGGCAGCCCCGCACTTACCCGCCTCCTGCGGGCACCGGCCCGGCGGGGATGCGCCCCCCTCTCCCGCGGCCCGACGGCGGAGCTCGCGCGTGTCCCGCTGCCCGGGTCCGGGTCCGGGTCCGGTCCGCCGCGCCCCCCCCGGGCGGAGCCGGGTCACGGGCCAGCGGCAGCTCGGCGAGCCCGAGGCAGCGTCCCGCGTCCCCCCGCGGTGAAACCCGAGCCCGGCGCTGCCCGAAGTTTCAAATTCAAGGCGAAGTCGGGGGAGGGAGGGGGGGGGACGGATCCGCCAGCCAATGGCAGCGCTGGGCGAGCTACAAAGTAGCCAATGGGGCCGGCTCGCAGGGGCGGGCTGCGGCTGGGGTTTGATTAGGGGGAAGCCCCCCCCCCCCCCGAACAGGCTCCTCGGTTCCCTGCCTAGCCAGGGGAGTCTCTGGCCGGGCGCTGGCCCCTGCCCCGGCCGGATCCGCTCCGCAGACCTACGTGCTGGAGCTGGGGGAGCAGCGTGAAGCGGGTTCCCATCACTGGGTTTGCGGTTTGGTGCAATGACTCGCAGCCTCCCCCCACTAGGCAAATGGTCCCAATCTTGCACCCCGGGCCGCAGATGCAGCCGGGGGGCAGGTCCCCCTGCCAAGGCCTTGGCCTCTTTTGTCTCCCAGGCTTTCCCTCGCTTTTTTCCTCTGGCTTTATTGCCCTGTTTTGCTTCTGCCAGCCACTCCGGAGGCTCTTGGCAGCTCCCCGGCCCACCCCGGATCCTACCCTCCCCCGGGAAGCGGCGCAGGCTGCAATAATAATAGTAATTACCAGCCCTGAGCCTGCTCAGCCCCACCGTGGCTCAATGGGACGCCAGCCGCAGCTCTTAGCCGGAGAGAGAAGGGTCATTATCCCTGTTTCACAGATGGGGAAACCGAGAGACAGAAAGTCACCTGCCTTGCCGTGAGTCAGTGGCAGGAGCCGCACCCAGGAGTCTTAATTGTTACTCGCCCTCTCCAACCACTCGATTACATTGGGAGGGTTCGGTCATGGAGACCCCCTTGGGACTGTCACCTGATGGGCTGCGATTACCTCTGAGCCTGTTTTCTCTGCCAGTTTTGGACTCCAGACCCCTGCCTTGTTGAGCCAGCCGGCTGCAATACAGAGCCAGGGTCCAAACCAGGACCCCCAAGCTGCAGCCTTAACTGAAAACAGCTCAGCAAGTACTCTTGTCTCCAGCACCCAGACACCCAGCTTCCAATAGGATCCAAACCCCAAATAAATCCATTTTCTTCTGTATAAAATTTACAGGGTAAACGCATAAATTATCCACCCTCTATAACACTGATACAGAGATATGCACATCTGTTTGCGCCCCCAGGTATTAATCACTTACTCTGGGGCAATTAATAAACAAAATTGATTTTATTAAGTATAAAAAGTAGGATTTAAGTGGTTCCAAGTAATAACAGACAGAACAAAGTACATTACCAAGCAAAATAAAACAAAACATGCAAATCTAAGCCTAATACATCAAGAAACTGAATACAAATAAAATCTCACTCTCAGAGATGTTTCAATAAGCTTCTTTCACAGACTAGATTCCTTCCTAGTCTTGGCCCAATCCTTTCCCCTTCAGTCTTGTTAGTTCCAGCTCAGGTGATAATTAGAGGATGTCTCATGACTGGCATCCACCTTTGTTCTGTTCCACCCCCTTTTATATCTTTGGCACAAGGCGGGAATCCTTTGTCTCGCTCTGGGTTCCCACCCCTCCTTTTAAATGGAAAAGCATCAGGTTTAAGATGTATTCCAGTATCATGTGACATGTTCATATGTCCTGTGAGACTTCATTACCCACTGGCCAGCACACACATATACAGGAAGGCTACAAGTAAACAGAGCCATCTACAGTCAATTGTCCTGGTTAATGGGAGCCATCAAGATTCTAAACCGCCATGAATGGCCCATACTTTGCATAATTACAGTAGGACCTCAGAGTTATGCTAGGTTTCAGAGTAGCAGCCGTGTTAGTCTGTATTCGCAAAAAGAAAAGGAGTACTTGTGGCACCTTAGAGACTAACAAATTTATTAGAGCATAAGCTTTCGTGAGCTACAGCTCACTTCATCGGATGCATTTGGTGGAAAAAACCATTTGGTTTTTTCCACCAAATGCATCCGATGAAGTGAGCTGTAGCTCACGAAAGCTTATGCTCTAATAAATTTGTTAGTCTCTAAGGTGCCACAAGTACTCCTTTTCTTTTTACTCATAAACATATTTTTATAAAGCATATGGAGTGCAACATCACAGAGCTGGGAATAGGACCCAGGAGTCCTGATGCCCATTCCCCTCCCCGCTCTAACCACTGGGTGCTCTAGCTTGCACTTTATTTCAAACAGCCACCTATCAGCCCTGGGATACAGACAATAGCCATCAGGCAGTATACTTGGCCATACCCTGATCCCTCCAATCCATCCACCAGTGCCAGGGGCTGGAAGCAGGGTAGGGCCCTTATGCCAGTTCTGTGCCAAGGAGGCCCTGTGCACAGGGGGCCATTTTTTCCCCCTTTAAGGCCACTTTATACTGCCAAGGGGTTAAAAGCATGAGTTGCTACAGCTAACAGTTGCTAAATGACCCAGCCTTAGGGGATGTCTACACTGCAATAATCGGGCACAGGTGCTGGAACCCCCTGGCTTGAAGTAGTTTCCATTTTATACAGGGTTTACAGTTTGCTTCAATGGCTCACAACACCCCTGTCATGGGGCATGCTTGCATTTCAAGCAGATGTGTCCAAGCTAGTGTGGGTCCTGGGTCTGTGAAAATGGCAGCTGCATGGCAAAGGTTGGACAAGCCCACCCAGAGCCCTGGGGTCTTGCTCTGGCTGTTAGCCCGTGCTGAAGCCAGCACTGCTGCGGCTTCACTGCTCTGGAACCTGATCTAGTTAGATTTGAAAGCTAGCTCGGGTATGTCAGCTCAAGCGGCAGTCACCCTGCAATTGCAATGTAGTCAGACCCTCAGCTGGGTGAAGCAGCAGTCTTCTGTAGACTGGCCACTACAGGGAGACAAACACCCACATTCTGGTAGGAGTTACACCAGCACCTCTGAAAACCAGGATCTAAAGTTCCCTGATCCCTCATCCAGCACATCATCTCCTAGCAACATACCTGCCTTGTGTCTGGGAGCAGCCTTTCTCATGTCACCCTATAGCCCTAATGCAATCATGCCCTTGTATCACCCCAGAGTGTCACCTTAGACATGGACTCAGAGACTTTAAGATCAGAAGGGACCATCGTGATCAACTAGCCTGACCTCCTGCCCATTGCAGGCCACAGAACTTCACCCACCCACTCCTGTGATAGTCCCCTAGCCTCTGGCTGAGTTACTGACATCCTCAAATCATGATTTAAAGACTTCAAGTTACAGACAATCCACCATTGACACTAGTTTAAACCTGCAAGTGACCCAGGCCCGATGCTGCAGAGGAAGACAAAAAACCCCAGAGTCTCTGCCAATCTGATCCAGGAGAAAATTCCTTCCCAACCCCAAATATTGGGATTGGTTAGACTCTGAGGATGTGGTGGGCAAGACCCAGCAACCAGACACCTGGGAGAGAATTCTCTGTAGTAACAGTTTTGTCCTGTCTAGATTTTGATTGCAGCTTTTTTCTGCATCAGCCAGGTCCCCTGAACAGACCTTCCCTGCATTAACCATTCCATGCCTGAAGTTGAATCGCCTCTTTCTTTGCTAGTAAGTTCAAAGGTTTATTCAACTTCCATCTTTTATTTTAATTGCTCAGATTAACATCATCAAAGCGGCTGCTCCCTGGAAGCTAGGGCTGAAGCCAGAGAAAAGAGCTTTGTTACTTTGTGGTAGTTTGGCCAGAGAGAGGATGCAGCTGGAATATTTAGAATCACAGCTGTCGACAATGTTCTGTCCACTCCTGGTGCCTAGAGGAACAACAGTATTCCCTGGACAGGCCGTGTACATCCAGTACTGGACAAGTTACCCCATGGAGCAAGAGACTTTCCATTGACTTTAGTGCACAATGAATGCATGTGTTTGAGGATATCTTATATGCGCATATATTTTTATATGTGTAGGTGTGTGCGTGTATGTATATGTGTGTATATTTACATATGTGTGTGACTGTATTTATGTGTGTGCATGTGCAGGGATATCTGTAAAAGGGTATATATTTATATGGGTGTAGATGTGTAGGAACCAATGTAGGTGTGAGTATGTGTTGATATGTGTCCGCGGGGGGTGTGTAGTCATGTGATTATGTTTAGGGGTGTATACAGGAGGGATGTGTGTGTATGGAGGTATTTACAAGTGTGCAGATGGATAGATTTGTTTGTGTGTGCTTTTCAGTGTGTGTGTGCGTGTATGTGGAAAGGGTATTTAGATATTTCTAAAATTGTGTGTCAGTGTGTGTTTGTAGGGGTCTGTGTATGTATAAATCTGTTTGTGTGCAGTGGACAGTGTATACATATTATGCGCACACAGATATTTATGTCTATGTGAGTAGGGGGGTATGATTGGTGAGTGGGGGGTATGATTGCCTTTATATGTGTGACTGTAAATGTGTGAATTGTGTATACACTTAGATGTGTGTGTGCTTTAGGGGGTGTATGTTTATGCATATGTGTGTGTTTTTATATGAGTGTGTATGTGAATAGGGGCCTGTGTGTGTGTTTACATGCATGAGTGTATGGAAATGTCTATACTGCAGCTGGGAGCAAACTTCCTAGCTCAAGTAAATGGATATATGCTAGCTTGGCTTGAGCCAGCAAGTTAGCTGTGTAGCCAGAAGTAGCACTGGGCTGGCTTGGGCTAGTCGCCTGAGAACAAACCTACCCAGACCCTGTGGGTTGGACTCAAGCTCGCGTGGGACCCTGGCCAGCTAGCTGGAGCTGTTGCCAGTGCTACCGTGAGCTACACGACTATTTTTACGATGCTTGCTCCCAGATGCAGAGTAGACATACCCTATGTGTGCACTGGAGTGCGTGTGTGTGTGTGTGCGCATGCGTTGGGAGGCGTATGTTTACATGTATGAGTTTGTTTGCATATAGGGGTGTGAGCGTGTATGTTTACATATGTGTACATGTGCATAGAGAGGTGTGTGTATATTTATACATATGAGTGTGGGTGTGTTTACATATGTGAATGTATGTGTGCGTTGAGGGGTTTGTGTGTGTGTATTTATATGTATGTATGTGTGTGCATATAGCGGTGTTTTGAGCTCTGGAGTGGGGACGATGGCTGTGGACCGGTGCGCCTTTTGGCCTGATTTTCCCAGGATGGCACTAGGGGTCTGCAGCCTGTCAGGCTAACCTGGGCTCCCTCCCTGATCCGGGCCCCTTTCCGGCCGGCTCACACACATTGCACACAGAGATCCATTCAGTCAGCCAGCACTGTGAGGAACGGCATGCTGGGACCCCAGTCAGCTTTGCACACCTCCTATGTTTTTGTAGGAATGTCAGAGGCACACAGAGGACAAGTCTCCAGGGTGCAGATAACCTGGCAGCATCTCTCTAGGGTGCAGATAACCTGGTCTCAAAGGTATGTATATCAAAGTTGTAAATGTCGTCGCTGCAAAGGGCGCGATATGCAGGCCAGCCCCAGTTCATGTCTCCTGCTCAGTGGCAAGTGATAAAAGAGAGATGATCTTGCATTACAAAGCTGGCTTGAAACCTCAGCACTGGCCTCAGAGACTCTGGTGCCCTAAGCAAGATTAGATCACAGAACTCCACATGGGGTCAGAGACAGGAGAGATTTTAGATGGAATATCTTAAAGGATGGTTTTATGAATTCACCTAACTTCAGAGGAAAGAGGCCAATAACAGCAGATCACTGTCTTCTTGTGCTGTGCTCTACAGAGACACCCGCCTCCTGCCTGTCTGCTTATAGCCCATTCTAAGTTCCTTGTCTTTTTATTTACCACTCAGAGTTCCTGTCCTGCAGATCTATCCATCTCTCTGTTCCAAAGACAAGACACCAAAATATTTCATTAAAAAACCCAACCCGGTTGCTAGGCGACTGCCAATGTACTTACCCTTCACATCACTTATAAAACTCGAGCAAATAAATGAATCACTGAGGACATCATAAACCTCATGCTGCTCACATGATAAACACAAACACCCTGACATCAGACACTCAGCCGATGTAAATCTCTCTAAGTCCACTGAGCTTAATAATAATGCCACCTCGCTCTTTACATTGATAGATCTCAAAGCACTTTGCAAATTAGGCCAGCATTACTATCTCCATTTTACAGCTGGGGATACTGAGTCAGAAGGCGGGGAAGTGACTTGCCCAAGATCACCCAGCAGGCCAGTGGGAGGGCCAGAAACAGAACCCAGGTATCCTGAGTCCCAGCCTAGCGCTCTAGCCGCTAGGCAGTACTGCTGGAGCTGGGCTGATTAATGCCAGCTGAGGAGCTGTCCCCTCTCAAGTACAAGGAAATGCTTATCCTACCATACATGCAAGGCCTAAGGCCTGGCAGATCAAGAAGGAGCCTGTATCTCTTCCAGCGGACGTTGGACTGGACAAGAAGTGGATACCTCTCGTTCTGGCAGGTGAGTTCCATTTGTGGTTGTCGCTCCTTGGCCCCCACGTGTTCCTCTCCTGAGGGGGAGGGAGGCTGCTGCTGTCCCCTGGTTTCATTACAGTGGAGCAGAACCAGAGACTGAAAAACCCTGTTAGGCTCCTCTAGTTGATCCTCTCCAAGGCAGGATAGTCCCCTGCAGGGCCCTCTCCAGTGCTTTGCCACGCTGCGGTTTCCCATCTGTGGGGCCCCATCGCTCACCTGGGGAGACTATCCCGGGGCCTAACCAGTCTCAGCAGCAGAAGACACATTCCTGCTGTTTCACCCACATTTTCCCTTTTCTTACCTGCGCCCTACCGCCCCACTCGGAGTCACCTTCAACATCCCCCGGCGTGGCGCTCTCGCATTCCAGCCCACGGTCGCCACGGCCCTCCTCTCCCCGTCCCGGCCTGTGCAGGTCCTGGAGCACCAGCTAATGTACCATCCATCTCAAGCCTGCCCCAGGGCCATTGTTAGCAGAGGTGGAGGTGAGCCAGTCTCGGGGGGGACAACAGGCACTATGCTGCTCAGTTGTCATCCATGGCCATGGCACAGGGGAGAGCCCGGTCCAGCCCTTGGGCTGGCCAAAAAAAGAGAAGAAATCTTTCCAGGAGGTTTCAGGAGGCTGGCAAGTCTCTGCCAGGAGAGAGAGCGATTGCTGCGAGCTGGATTGTGCTGGCTGGCCTGTCCCCTACATCAATAGGCAGCTTTTGCTTCCCAGGCTGGTAACCTTCATCCCCAAAGACCGGCCTGGGCTATGCTGTCACCAAGTCGCAGGATCTGCCCTTGCCAGCGCAGTGAGCCGGGTTTCCCTGGGAGTGGGCATCTCTCTGGGCCGTGCCAGTGCTGTGCGTGGTTACCCAGGGTTGCTGCCGGGAATACAGCCGCTCGGAAGCAGGTTAACCCAATCCAGTCACCCTGCAATTGGCCTGCGTGATTTTGCTGATTCTCAAATGACTGAACCCCTCCTGTACCCACCCCTAAACATAAGCAGTTCCTGGTGCTTTGCTGAATGCTGATTGCTCACCAGCCGCTGAGCTGAACTGCGGGGAGGACGCTTTGCCATATAGCCCCTGCTCCCGCTCAGCTTAAACAGCCTCTTTCCTCCCCGTCTGTCTGCAGTGAGCCCAAGAGGCCCATGAGCAACTCATCAAGGCCCTACGAGGAGGTGAACCCAAGCCCGGTTCTAACCTCCTTGACTCACCTGCCTGGGAGATTTTTAAAGCAGGTTCTTTGCGCAGGGGAATGTTTCCCTCCCCTCTTCCCACCACCTAGCCCAAGCCTCTGAGCCCGTGTAGCTCGGTGTCCCAGCTTTGTGCTGGCAGGAAAGAAGAGATGGGTAAATCGAGGAGAAGGATGGATGTGCGAGCACCTCGGGCAGGCTAGTCTGGAAAAAGAGCCCTCCTTGAAGAGACAAGCAGGGCTACTAGGGGAGGTAGGAGAGACAGGGGCTCCAACTGATTGTGGATCTGGTCCATCTTTTCCCAACCCCTCTTCCCCCACTCACTGCTGAGACTATAAACCTGCAGGCCTGCGAGATCCCTCACCTGGCAGAGGGGAGAAGCTGGTGGAGTTCCTAAGAGATCCTCCCTGTTGCAGCTGGGACTAGGGTGTGCTTCTGCAGCCATTCGGGTACGTTAGGATCACTGGGCATCAAAGATGGAGGTGTGGCGGCTCTGTGCTACTGTCTTGACCCCCCTGCTGCTGGTTGCCTGGCTATAACGGCCCCCCTCTGCTGAGCCAGGAAGGAAAGTGTGCGGCCCCGGCAAACGCACTGAGCAGCCGGAAAGTCAGCTCCAATCCCTGCCAGAATCTCCTGGGGTTTGGAGACGGAATAATCCCAAAGAGAGAGTTCAGTCCTGCCCCTGGCTCAGATCAACCCCAACCCCTCCCACAGCTGCATTCACTGAGCCTCAGCCTCTGGGGGGGGGTGGGTATGGTTATTAAAGCGATGGGTGTTTTATCAGCCCTAGGGATAAGCAGGTGGGTGAGCAGATTAGACTAAGGGGAGTGGCGTTTGTAGGGTTTGTGGAATGTGCCGGGACACCCCTTGGGTCCCTCTCTGCCTCTTTTACGCTCGCTTTTCGTTCCTCCCGTGCAAAGAGGAAGGAGCAGAGGCTCTGCTCCATGGCTAGACCAGCAGCAGGGTTTGCATCCTGCCCCACTGTGTATCACTCATCCATGTGGAGTTCTTCTGGGATCACCCAATTTCACTCCTGGCTCTGCCACTGACCTGCAGTGTGACCTTGGGCAAGTCCCTGCCCCGCTCTGTGCCTCAGTTTCCCCTCCCACCATCTATCCTGTCGCTTTAGGCTGTAAGTCCTTCCAGGCAGGGGCCATCTCTCATTGTGTGTGTGTATGGTGCCCAGCACACCAGATTCCTCATCTTGCTTGGGGCCTTGAAGTGCTAAGGTAATACCTCCAACAATCCTCTCGTGGCCCTGATGCGGGGTTTTTTGTGATATCATCACATGGCCCTGCAGTAGGGCCTCCGCCATCCTGGAAGAAGTGTTTCTCCATCACTTGTGGCTGGGAGGAAATGCCTTTGCAAAGCAGGAGGTGAGCCAGACCTGCCAGCAGCAGGGCCTGGAAGAACGCTCCTGGCACCGTGTTTCCATCAATACCCATCGGGGGGCTATTCCAGGGTAATGGATTGTTGTCTGGTGTCTTCTCAGCTCCCGCCATGGGCGGTTCAGTAGCTGGTTTTTTTCTGCTGGGCCTTACTCCAAAGGCTTCTGCGTTCCAGGTAATGTGGAAGAGGAACAACTTTGCAGCTGATGCCTGTGAGCAGCAGGGCTTCCTGTCCGGAACGTAACACCGAGGGCATTGCCAGGCCCCGCACAGGGTTGCTTTAGGCTCTGGCTGCACTACCTGGGGTTTGCATCCAAAGCCTGAGAATATGCATGGAGGATCCAGCCTCCAGGAAAGCCACAGAGCTTCTTAGTGGGTGAAATTCTCTAGCCTGTGTTACGCAGGTGCCGAGAATAGATGATCAGTGTGGTCCAATCAATGGGTCAGATCCTCAGCGGGCAGACATCAGCATCACTCGATGAATTTCAGGGGGGCTACATTGATCTAAGCCAGAGAAAGCTCTGGACCTGTGAATCCAGAAAAGTTATCCTTGAATACATTAACCCTTAGCACCATAATGTGCTTGTCTTTAAGAGATTTCAGCGGAGGGTGGGTATCATTATACAGCTGGGGAAACTGAGTCATGTAACAGGAAAGTGATTTGCCCAAGGTCACCTAGAGAGGTAGTAGCAGAGATGGGAATTGAACCCAGCTCACCTGGCTTCCACGCACTGGCGCTCTCCTCTGAAGCGCCTTGTCTGTGTTGCTATTTATTGCAATGCACTGCTGGCTACACAGCCTCTAGGAAATTATATATCCCTACTCTGGAAACAGCTTGGAATGACGCTGAGGGCTGTTACGCTTGACCTCAGCACTGGTGCAATAACACACCACTTGCAAAGCACCTATCCCCCTTCCAAGGCTCCTCTTTTTGCCTTGGCACCTCAAGAGGGTGGCAGCAGATGGGGGTGGGGCATTGTTTGTGAGAGCCAGAGGGTTGGCGGAGAGACTCCTGCCTATTGGACGGGGGCTGGGGGTGGAGTTTTGCTGGGGCTGGGGGTTGATTGGATTGTTATTTTAAACCAATGCAGGGGTGCCCTGAGTAGCAGAGGTAACATCCCTGTCAATCAAAAGAATGAGTCATGAGGCCACCGGCGAGATCAGAGCCTCTCTGTGCTAGGTGCTGTACAAACCCAGGCATTGCTAGACCGGAGCAGACCACCGGCGCATCTAGTGCGCTTCCTGCCTTAGACTAGGGCAGCAGGAAACCTGGGGGTCTCCAGACACGGACGCCAGCAGGGAAGAGCCTGCCTGGGACTTGATAAAGGAGGGCTGGCTGGCGTGTACAGAGCGAGGAACAGTCTCCCCTGATATTGGTCCATCCACCACACTGACATGTGCACAGGTCACCCGCCACGGCTAAGTCCTTTCAAGGGAAGGATGTGGATGCTGCCTTACGACCTCCCGGCCAGGACACCGCGCAGAGCACTGGCTCTGCTGTTCCTCACAGTGCCGGGAAAGCATGTGCCAGCGCAGATCCACTCCGTCCATTCCGGCTGGCCTGGAGGACGGTGCCGGGCTGGCCTCGCCCCTGAATGCAGCTGAGTGGTGGATGGATCCTCTGCTGTCTCATGCCCACTGTTTTGTTTTCCGGGACTGGCCCAAGGGTGGGAAAGGGGAGGCGTTAAAGGCCCCCTGGGGGCTTCTCTTCAGCCAGGTGCAGAGTTTCTGGCATCAGGACACAGGCGCAGCCGAGGTGCGATGCAGGGTCCTGGGCTCCCCATCCCCTTGATCCACAGCTGGGCTTTGCTGTCTGGCCCATCTCTCATCATGGCACCGCTCCACTGTGGGGCCATGTTGCAGCTTCCCTGAAGCTAGGCTGACGGACCATTGAAAGCCTCTACCTCTTCCGGGTAGCGAAGGTTGGGGTGTGGCCGGGCGGATGGAAGGGCATGTCAGCTCCAGAGGTAACACTGGCTGGCCTGCTTGATCCTCCACTGGGCTGCTGTTGCACCTGTTAGCCAGGGGAAATCTAGCACACGCTCCTCCCACCCATTCGGTCCATGCTCACTGGAGACCCAGCCACGAGGCTGTGAGAGCCGTGAGGCCCGACTCACCCCCTGCTATTTCCCTGCAAGCTGTTTGTTTGTGCATGTGAATGTGGGGCCAGAGCCAGGACATGGACAGGTGCAAGGTAATCTTCCCCCTCACCTCTTGGAGCCAGTGTGTGTCCCACTTGACCCCAAGGGGCCAGTCTCTGCAGCTCTTTCTGTCCTTGGCCTCTCTGCTGGGCATGCTGGCAAGGGGGCCTTGCACGGCCAGTGTGATGGTGGTTTTGTGACGTGGAGACCAAGCCACTGTGCCCCAGCAAGCTCATTGCACCATCATACAGTCGTAGGACCAGAAGGGACCTCATGAGGGAGATTCCACAGCCTCCCTAGGCAATTTATTCCAGTGCTTAATCACCCTGACTGCTGGAAGTTTTTCCTAATGTCCAACCTCAACCTCCCTTGCTGCAATTTAAGCCCATTGCTTCTTATTCTCTCCTCAGACGTTAAGAAGAACAATTTTTCTCCCTTCTCCTTGTAACAACTTTTACGTGCTTGAATCCGTTTTGCTCGCACACAGTGATCGCCCAAGCAGCCCCACAGCTGAGAACACAGAAGCCTTCCCTGTCGCCAGCCTGCAGGAAAGTGCTGTCCTGCAGGATCCTAATTCTGAAGTGTGGCATTAAAGGGATTACAAATCGGGATTTAAAGCAGATTAAAGCCAAGATTAAGAGGACCCGTGAATGGAACCTCAGCGTCACGCTGTCGTTGGGAAGCATGCAAGCTCCTCGGGTGAGTTGTCTCTGCAGCTTTCCTTTCTGTGCTGCAGAGTTCAACCGCCAACCCCGGGCACAGATACAGGGGGCATTAGCCCACCGCCTTGTCTTTGCCATGTGCATTTTTGATTTGCATTCGTGCTTTATCTCCAGCAGAGGGCATCCTTCCCCTGTGGTTAGGCCATAAGCTACAGGAACAAAGAGGCAAGTTCTGGAGAGAAGATGATCATTCTATGTATTTGCGATGCTGAAAAAAACACCCCAGCGTCCTTTTGCTCCGTTGTTGCTGTCTCTTTGCTGTCAGTTTAATACAGGCATTTCCCCCGCCTGCGTGCCCTCGACTTGCCTGCCTGTCTCTTCGAGATCACTTTACATCTGCAAACGTGTCTATAATTCAGGGGGAGGCAGGGAAAGAGGCACAAATCAGAGTGACGGATTGGTTAGGGGGATAAAAGCAACCAACCCAAGCCGGGGGGAGGTGGTACACCTGCTTTGGCAGCCCTACAGCTGTATTGCAGGTGCTATCCCCAAGGTTATGCTGGGCTAGCACGCGGATAGGAGACTGCTGTGTTCCCTCTGAGTCAGCACTGCGCCAGCGCGCCAGCCTCGGGAGGGGAGATGCTGCTGTTTCCTGGGATGCAGGATGGAGAACCGGGGCTCTTGCAGTCACTAAAGATCCCCAGGTATTCTTGGAAGTCAGGATATGAGCTCCAGTACTTGGCCTGGACGCTAATTAGGGTTTCGGTTCACAGAGTTTAAGGTCAGAGATCAGTCCCATTTGATCATCTAGTCTGACCTCTTGTAGATCACAGGCCATTCAGTTTCTCCAGTTACACCTTTATGGAGCCCAGTAACTTGGGTTTGGCTAAGGCATGGGCTTCCAGTCCTGATCGGAGGACATGCAGAGCTGGAGAATCCACCTCCTGCTGGGAGAGTTTGTTGTCATGGTTAATTATGTTCTGCCCTCGCCCTCCCATTTGCTCCTGCAAGTGGACACGCTCAGCATGACCCATGGCCGCCCTGCGCCCCACGTGGTCGTTTGCGCCAGTGCAGTACGCTACCTTTCCCATCGGGTAGCCTTTGACGCTCACTTTGCACGACCATGAGTCACTGCCCAAGGGGCAGGGCCCAACGAGTCAGGCCCAGCTCCTGGCCAGACTGATTGGGTGTTGTTGCTGTGTGCTGCTATGCACCCCAGAGACAGATGCTTTCCTCTGGCGGATGCGGCGTTCTTCGTGCCGAGGCTGTCGGTGTCGTGTTTTAACCCAGGGCTGCTAAAAAGACCAGAAGCTAGTCTACATAGTGTGACCACTAGGGGATGCTGCACCAGAACCGTGGTGGGGGTGCAGAAGAAACATACCGGAGTAGATGAGGCCTAGGTGCCCAGCATCTCAGGGGAAGGTTGTGCAGCCAGGCAGCGCCAGCGGAGGGGAGTTAAGAGTGAGAAAAGAGCAGGGAGGGCCTGGGGTGTGGGGGCTGGAACCTCTGGGGGCGTCCCATCCCTTGTCCTGCCCAGCCAGGAGAGCGGGCTGCCTGCAGCCCTTCCCAGCCCCATGAGGCTCCTTATCCAGCCATGGTTCTCGCCCCTGCAATTTACGAGCTCCCTTCCCTCCTCGTCCCCCTCTCACCTTAAGACCCCCTCCCCCTGCTCTGATCCCAGATCTGAAACCCTGACCAGCCCCCGGAGGCCAGCACAGAGCCTGATGGGGCCGGTCCGACGGAAGAATTTGCTCCCACCAAACACATTGCACGGTAACAGGAGAAACAGCTGCCACCCGGCTCCTGAACAGTTGCGGCGCCAACCTGTGCAGCATAAATCACCATCACGGGCTCATCTGTTGCTTTTGGCCACTCACAGCGATCAGAAACAAAACATGCACTTGAGACAGATCGGCACAAACGGGGAGCCCAACGAGACGGTGATAGATGGCGTTGGAGCCGATAGCGGGGCCCAAGAAGTGCCAGCGAAATGCAGCTTCTTCCCTCCAACAAAGGCGACTTTTGTCTGGGCTCTGCTGAGGCTCAGCTGCATTGTTAGCCCGACTTCACCTCCCTGTTATTCTCCGCGTGTTGCTGTGGAGGTTACAGGGTTTCTTGTGATGTAGGGACAGCGCGGCAATGACTCCCAGCCTATTAGTGCATATGTGAGCCACTTTCCCACTGCCAGCCAGTGCAGCCAGCATGTGGGGCAGTGTTCCCACTCACATCCAGTGCAGCCAGTATGTGGGGCAGTGTTCCCACTCACACCCAGTGCAGTCAGCATATGGGGCAGTGTTTCCACTGCCGACCAGTGCAGCCAGTATGTGGGGCAGTGTTCCCACTCACACCCAGTGCAGTCAGCATGTGGGGCAGTGTTCCCACTGCCAGCCAGTGCAGCCAGTATGTGGGGCAGTGTTCCCACTGCCAGCCAGTGCAGCCAGCATGTGGGGCAGTGTTCCCACTCACACCCAGTGCAGTCAGCATGTGGGGCAGTGTTCCCACTGCCAGCCAGTGCAGTCAGCATGTGGGGCAGTGTTCCCACTGCCAGCCAGTGCAGCCAGTATGTGGGGCAGTGTTCTCACTGCCAGCCAGTGCAGCCAGTATGTGGGGCAGTGTTCCCACTGCCAGCCAGTGCAGCCAGTATGTGGGGCAGCGTTCCCACTCACACCCAGTGCAGTCAGGATATGGGGCAGCGTTCCCACTGCCAGCCAGTGCAGCCAGCATGTGGGGCAGTGTTCCCACTCACACCCAGTGCAGCCAGCATGCTAGGGGAGCATTCCCACTGCCAGCTGGTGCAGCCTGTATGCTAGGGGCAGGATAACCATGCAGTCCCACACCCAGTGCAGCCAGCATGCTACAGGCAGCACTTTCACTGCCAAACTGTGCAGCCAGAAGCTGAACACTGGAGTCCCATTAAGCTCCTGTGAGTGCAGCAGGATCCAGATATCAAATCCAGGTAGTAGCCAAACCTGTGGACTCTGAGCGGGGGCCCTCTCTCTTCCCTCTCCCTGGTACCTTTTGTCCTCCATCAACAGCACATCCACATCTTCATGCACACCCAGTCTTGAGGGGCCAGATCCTGCCATCATTACACCGGTTTGATGCCAAGGAGGGTGTAACTCAGATCAGCAGTTGGCCCATACATCAGCAGAAGGGCCCTCTTCCCCTTCCCCTCAAATTCGGGGGCGGGGAGGGGGGAGAGTGTCCCACGGCCCCCTCTTTGTGTAAAGGAAATTGAATCCCTTCAGAAGCAAGTGCTCCTGGTCTTTGAGGAGGAAGCCTGCCTCGCAGACACTGCCAGTCAATATTAAATGAAAGCCTGTGTTGCATGAAAAGGGAGAAAAGAAAAGTCAAATGGCATCTGGGCCAAACAGACTTTCCCTTTTTCTTTCTTTCTTTCTTTCTTTCTTTCTTTCTTTCTTTCTTTCTTTCTTTCTTTCTTTCTTTCTTTCTCAAAAGCAGCCCCTTTGGACTAGCTAATATTTGGTGCCTCATGCAATTTCCCAGCACTCCGGTCCCCCGTGGAAGAAGGTCAGGGTTCGGAGCCTGTCTTGCCATCTCTCACAGTTTGTTTGAACACTGTTATTTTTAATCTATAAAAAATTCCTTCCCTGCCTCTGAAGACCTGGGCTCGGTCCCTGATTAACTAGGCTCTGCTAGTGCAGGAGACCAGCTGATGCCCATTAATGCACAGCTCAAGGCTTGCAGCGCTTCTTGCTAAGGGCAAAGAAAGGATGAGACACCCTGGGCAGCCAGATAGTTTAGAGTGAGGGAAAGGCAGGGCCAGGAGAGGGCAATGGGAACGGGATGGACTCAGAGCACAAGGCTCTTGGGTTTATTCTCAGTAACACTCCCGAGCCGGTGCTCCCGAAACGCCTTCACCGGCAGCTGGCCTAAGCACTTTGCAAACCTGAACAGAATCCTCTGCCATGACACCTCCTGCCACCGGTGAGCTGCGGGATGGAGGGCAGAACCTGCTTCCCAGCTGCCCTTGGCTGTCAGTGGCAGCCCTTGGGGTTAACCCAGTTTGCATCCAGGTCAAGCTGACCTGGTGCCTTTTCCCCTTTGGTCACTGACACCTGAAATGCTGAGTCAGGAGACTGGCACGGTGGGGTGGGGTGGTTTCTTCATGAGCATTAGCAATAGGTAGATAGATAGATAATATTGTCTCTGCTAAAGAAAGTCATCCAACACCCTTTTAAGCCCACATGCTCTTGTTTCTCTGCTGGCTGCTTGTTACCCTCCAGAGAGCAGTGCAGGCCAGTGGTCTGAACACTGGGCTTGGTCCCAGGCACTTCTGAGCTCTCATCTTGTCTCTGCCATCAGCTTGTCTCCAGGCCTCAGGCACGTCCCTTAACCCCTCTGGCTGGGTTTCCCCATGGGGCATGATGCAATCCGCCCGGTTGCCTTGGAGAAAGCCCCTTCTCTTTGCTGATACAGGGAGGCCTATGGCCAATGGCGGGGATTCAGGTTACACTGGCCACCACCAGGACAGGATGGCTTGGAGCTGTAGGGCCTCAGGCGCACCACAGCTAGCCCCCTCCCCGGTGGAACCAGACCGTCAAAGCCTGGGCATCTTGATTCAGCCCTTCACCCCGTGGCAACAGAGAAATAGAAGCCAGGCTCTGGTCGGCTCTCCGGGACTGTGGGCGCTGACGATTCCCATGACACATTCCATAAGGGCAGGGGTGTCTTGTCCCCTCATTGGCGGGAAGGTGAGTCTGTGCCAGCTGCCAGCCCACTGCAGAGGTGGCTGCATTTCAGTGAGGGGTCAAGGGCTTCTGGAGTGTGACTTAGTAAAGCTCTTTGGGCTCCTTCAAGGTGACTCTGGCATGTGGCTGCGCTCGTCACACATCTACCCACAGTGAGCCATCAAGCTGGTGGACAGGTGCCTTCACCTCCCCAGCAGCCCTACGGCTCTACCGCTTAAGCTAAAGAAGTAACTCCCTTTGCGGCTAGCAGTAGTAGGGCTGTTATCCTCCAGGAGCCCAGCCACTAAAGAAGGATGCTGCACCCTCTTTGCCTACAGGTTGTGCATCCGCCCCTGGACTAAGGACCCCCCCCAGTCCTGCATTGACTTCACATGTAGAACAACTGCCAGCTGAGGCCAAATGTTTTCCATCCAGTTGGCTAATGAGTCCCTCCAGCACCATTCTCTCGGAGCCCGACTCAGCCAGAGCCTCCCTCCCGCAGAGAAAGCCGCCTCACTCATCTCACAATCTCCCTGTTGTAACCATATGGAGCGTGTGGCTGGGAGGTATTAATACACATGCCCTTGGGGGAGTTGCTTGTACTTTCGCTTGGGTTTTGTCAGGATTTTGTTTCACATTTTTCTGGGCCTTCCCAGCGTTTTCCCTCACCAAGCAAAACAAACAAAGCTTCTCCCCCCAGCCCATCGCGCAGCTGTGAGGCGGCCTCACAATGGGGCCTTCTTGCTGGAGTTATGAATATCGGCAGGGGGAGGTCACAGAATTCCCCCAGCGACTGCTTTTCCCGTTCTTGCCAGGCCTTGGAAGGCCCCCGCCCTTCCCCGGCCGGAGAGCTGGCAGGAAAATTCATTCTTGTGACCACTTCAGGAAGCCGTCAGCTCTGGAGAACAACAGGCATCCAAATAACGGCGTCCAGTAGCAGTCAGCGCTGGAATTACTCCATCCCACCGGCTGGAGCCGGTAGGCGTTAGAGAGCGGGGATCAGACCCAGAAGACCCTGTACTCCCTAGGCGTCAGAAACGAGGCTCTGGCATAACTCTCCAGCAAGTCTGGAATCGCTTCCCAGGTGTCAGCTGTGGCATAACTCATTCCAGCCAGTGTCAGATGCGAACTAACTGTAGCCAGTAGGGGCCAGATACGGGATAGCTGGACCCAAAAGCCATTCGATTACTATGAGAGAGCCTCAGCCAGACTGGACCTCCCTCCCGCCCCCGCCATGGTACATACACTGAGTTCCTGCCCTGAGGCCAAGCGTGGGAGAAAGGAACGATCATTAATCCCATTTTACAGATGACGGACTGAGGCCCTGGGAGATAACGTGGGCCTGCCGGCTGTCCGTGGGAAAGCAGGGACCTCCACTCAGTTCTCTGCAGTCCCAGTCCATCCTTCCCCACTCTCTAGCCAGCTATGGACTGACGGTATCTAACAGGCAGCAAGCCTAGAGCACCTGCATCTTCATTCCATTACCCCAGACAACCGGCTCCAATGAAGCCACACATACAGGACACAGAACTGGGGTTACAGGAGGGAGACTCAGCCGGAGAAGCAGCTGGGTGTGGGGTGCGCGCCAACAGCGGCAGAGATGGCATGTCCAATCCGGGCGGTCTAGGTGACCACTGCACCTACCAGGTGTGGGACACCCAGCAAACGGAGCTGATTCTGAGCTCCCTTGCGCTAGGTTCACCCGTGTTCTACCCTGCTGGCCTTCGTGTCAGCGAGGAGCCCCGTGTAGCCATGGGCCGCCAGGGGCCGAGTGAGAACAAGGCCGTTTCTAGCAGGCGTCGCTCACAGAGCAACTTTTCCATGGGCGCCACTTGGAGCAGGTGTCAGGCAGAGGCGAAGGGGAAGGAGGGAGACCCGGCGGGAACATCTGCTAGCCCTGCCTGGCATTGCAAAGGCTATGACCGGGACTGGGCGGTTTGGAGAGTGCCACAGCCAATGCAACCCTCCCACCCCTCCAAGATCATAACCTGGCCTGGCCACACTCCTGGGATCCAAGACCCCTCGTCCACGGTGCACTGAACGTGAGCTGGCATCTTTGAGTGGGTCTGGGGTTGCTCTGTGCATGTCATCTGGGGTGGGCGGAGTAGGTGGCCACCAAGAGCCACCAGGGGCACATCGGTCAACGAACGGCTGGCCCAGCTCTAGCTGGGGGACAGGAGTGGGGAAGCCTTCTCCCTCTGGGAATGACTGAGAGCCCTAACCCTAACCCCAGCCCCTCCCCCCGCAGGCCCCTTAATCCCTGCAGCCGCTGGCGGAGATTTATGAGGCAGTTTTTGGCTCACTTGCTCTTTCCCTGATGCCTCTCGACACAGCAGTCTGCGGCAGGGCTCTGTGTGCCGCATACAGCCAGGGCCTCCCAGGGCAGCCCCCAGAAGGAAGCTTGCGGATCTCAGTCAGTTGTGGCTATGAAAACCCCCTGGGGACGGACGCGGACCAGCAAAGTTTGTCAACGGGGAAACAAAACTAGTTTCTTCTCTTGCACTCGCTACGGGGGCTGCGGTCCCCTGGGGAAGGCGGCTGTGTTAGGAAGAAGCCGCCACTCCAGCCACCCACAGACACTTGTCTGTAAAACACAGAACTCAGTGTTCCTGTCCCAAAGAGCACGTTGAGGTGGGGATCCAGGGATTATTAGCCCTGAGGTTAGCCTGATCTGCCCCCTGTGATTCCTTTGGGTAGAAGCCATGGACTGGGGTAGATCCTTTGCAATTCCCTAGGAAATGCCCCTTTCAGATTGAGCTATATAGCTTTCAATAGGAAATATCCATTAGTGTGTCAGTGAGGTGCAATTAGCTGCCCAACTCCCATTGAATGCTAAGAAGGATCTGGATGCCTAACTCCCTTAGGAAGCCCCAGAGTGCAATAACTCCCCTAGGAAGCCCTAGAGAACCCTGATCATCTTAGAATATAACAGAGACCGGACACAGCCCAGGGTGACCGCCCAGCGAGATGAGAGAGGATGGGTGAGGAGGCCAGTCTAGGAAGGATGGAGTTGAAAGGAGGAGAGAAACAGCTCCGAGGGTTGGCAGTTGGATGACAGCACAAAGCTGAGAGTAGCAGGAGGAGGATGAAGTGGTGGGAGGAAAGACCTGGGAGGAATCCAACAGTTGAAAGGCATCTCTAACAGACTTCCCACCACGTGGCTCATTAGCAGGGATTGAGACTCCCCAGCCTTCAGCGTGGCAGCCCTACATCTCTACCCCTTAAGTGAAAGAAGCAACTCCCTTAGCTGCTAGCAGTAGTAGGCTGTTATCCTCCAGGAGCCCAGCCACTAGAGCAGGACGCGGCACCCTCTCTGCCAACACGTTGCACATCCACTCTGGGATCAATTCTCCAGACACCAGCCTTAAATAGGGTCTGGAATATACTCCCTATGTCCTCCACCTCTGGGATTGGTCCATGTGCCTCCCAGCCATCCATACCCACGATCACCATAAAGCTGTACCACGGGGCATGTGGCTCAGATTTCCATCTGTTAGCAATGGAAAGCTCTGGCGCTCCCCTTCTGCTGAGAGCAACCCTGCAGAATAAAGTCCCCAGAGCCCTGCTGCACTGGGTCCCATAATGTTGTCCACAGAGACACCCTGCCATGCAGACTCAATTTCCGACCGGATTTGTTTACTGTGGCAAAGCTCTCAGTGGCTTTACATTGCTTTCTCTCTTCCTTCTTCTTCCCCGTGGCTCTCGCCCGCTCCCCTTCCGACACATCTGGCTCCCCGCCCCATCCTCCGAGCCTTCTGTCTTTGTTTGTTTGTTCACAGTGCAGCGGTTTCAAATGTTGGGAATCATTAGGCAATTAAAGCTCTGTCGAGGCTGTCATCGGGAAGTGCCGCTCTTCGAAACCCTCTGAGATGCCGCGAGCTGGTCTCCTGCCTGCTTGGGAGGGGGAGGGGGTGATTGCCAGGGGCTAGGGCAGGGGCAGCTGTCCAGCATCCACACCTCTACAACACAGATCCCAGGAAAACCGCTCTGGAAAAGTGGCTGCGGGAAGGTCCCTTGTGAGTAGTGACTTTTGTGGCACCGTTTACAAGTCAGAAAGGGCCTGTGGCCCATCTTGTTGCCCCTCCTGCAGCCCTTTACCCCAGTGCAAAGGGAGCACGAAACGCCGCCATTTTGATCCGGTAGCAGTTTACACCCAATTCACGCTCGTGCAAACGGTGGCACGAGGGGCAGGGCAAAGGCAAAATCAGCCCCAAGAGGCAAACTCCGCCTGGCATCTGCAGGCGTGTCTCTGCTGCAGTCACAGGCTCAAGATGGTTTACCTGAGCTAGCTTGAATCTCGCTAGTGCGAGTCCGGGAGCAGCAAAGCTTCGGCGCGGGCTAGCCCACAAATAATTACCCAGGGTTCCCGGCGGCTTTGCACGGCCTCACTGCTCCGGAACCCGAGCGAGCTAGATTACCGCGATCGCAGGTACGTCGGCTCAAACAGCAAGCACCCTCCAGTGATTGCAATGTAGACGGACCCTGAGAGTCGAGCTGGGGTCTTTCCACATATCACCCCCTTGATCCCTGAGCAGCCACCAAAGGGCAGGGGGGTAAGCGAGAGGCCCCGTCATTGGATTTTAAGCCCAGCTCATCCCTCTCTGATGCCCAGAGGGGACCCTCTGTGTGTGAATCTCAACTCCCCCATGGGTGCCGTTACGGCCCCATCCCCATGCTGCTTCAGGGAGCCCTCTGCACTGCCCACTGGGGAGCAGCGGGTGGGTTTTGCCCGGAAATATGTTCTCCAGAGGGGGCTCCGACCGCTGTCCCACTTTAGAGCAAATGCCAAATGATTCAGGCCCGTTCCCCAAAACCCTCTTCTGAAGTCTGCCAATGGTTGCTAGTGGCAGAGTGCCTCATATCCCCACGCTTGGGTTCCCGTGCTTTCTGCAGAGAGGCTGCACTGCGCTGTTACAGGAGACCACGGGGGACCATTTGGGGCAGCGTCACCTGAGCACGGATGGGCATTTACGCCGGCCAAGAGCAAGTAAATCATACACTCCGGAGGCTCCGCTTCTCATGGCAGCCATCACAGCTGCCCAAACTCATAGGAATCAGGGCAGATCGAAGGGTGCAAAACAGGGAACAGAAATCCCAGAGGAAAGAGTGGGGGATCTTCCCTTCAGTATTAACTCCAAATGACCTCTCCTCCACCCACATCCCCGAAGTTAGGGGGAGCAGCCTGTGTCCACACACCAGCTCTGTGGCTCATGGCAGCTCGGCCTGTTCTCAAGTACAATGGCTTTGGCTTGGCTGAAGTTTTAGGAGTCAGTTGGATGCAGGTAGGAAACCTGATCTCACATCCCACCTTTGGGAGTGCGGCCTCACTGGGACAAAGGCAGGGGATGGGGGTCTCACCTTAGGGTCACTACCATGAGCTAAAACCCTCCTGAAGAAGGGGGCTGTTTGTCACTTGCACACAAGTTAGCAGGCTACGTTAAACCCTACACTCCCTGGTTGTCTTTACCTCAACCGCCTAGCTGCAAATGGCCTTTTTCTTCACTCGGATTTTACCTCACGGTAGTCACCACATGTTAGCGACCGTGAGTTTAGCAGGCACCAGTGTCGTAGTGAAGACATGCCCTAAGCCTGGATTAGACACGGCCAACGTGCATGTGTCTGAAGAAGGTTCTGGGTGTGTATCAGGTCACATGCATGTGTGGTAAGAGGTGTGCATGTGTTTCAGGGATATGGAGGGGGTGGGTAGATGGGGGTGACCCACAGAGCCCTTAATGCCAATTGGCAGAGGACATAAGGGGTGCATAGGGGTTTACAGGGATCCCCTGTAAGAGTGTGCCAAAGGGTGGCATGCGAGGTCTCTACCAACGGCCAGGAAGGCACTGGTCACCCTAATCACTGCACGATATAGGTGTTATGACATTTAAGGAGTTACGGATCTATACTGATTGCTATGTTCTTAAGATCTGTACGTTACAACAGGGCCCCAGAAGGTGATAACTAGGGGGTAGGAGACGCTTATTTCCTTGGCTCCCCATTGTGTATTGTCTGGCAAGGTGAGTCTATTTGCCTTCAGAGCCGCCAGCTAATCGACGTTTGCAACATCAACAAGAAGCCTATAAAAAAAAACAACCAGGAGGGGCATTCCATTTGCAAGTGACAACAGTGGGTTGTTGGAATCACATCTCCAGGCACACCGGGTGCCTGGTCTCCTTCACCTGGGAGACAGACTGCCAGCATTTCATAGTAGCAGCTGTGTTAGTCTGTATTCGCAAAAAGAAAAGGAGTACTTGTGGCACCTTAGAGACTAACAAATTTATTAGAGTATAAGCTTTCGTGAGCTACAGCTCACTTCATCGGCTGCATGTCTTATGAACAGAGGGGTCACAGCCAGCCTGGCTGTTAAATGATGGGAGAAAGACTTGGGGTGAGACAGGAAAATGGCTGGTTAGTTAAGTCTAGACTCTAGAAGGGGTGATACGCTTTCCCTTTACATGTAACCAACACCTTGCAATACTTCTTCCTACGTGCGCTCACTGGAATTTCTCTTTGTGAAATAGATTTCCGCTTGTTTTCGCTAGCCACAAATCTAGGGGGTGCGTGCTAAGCCGAGCTGCAAGCTAAGCGGTCCTGGGTCAGCAGAGACACACTCTCTGGCAGCAGAGGAGCCGGGAATCCCGTGTGCGTTCAGTGGCCCGGGGCTGGCCGCTGCAGGGGGACGCCCGGGGGGCTCGAGGGTTGGAGTCAGCCTATCGCTAACCCGCGGGCCAGCAGAGCCTGCGTGGGCTGACGGGGAGTGCTTGGAGGGGTGATGAACTCAGGGGTTCATGCTATTCTCTCTTGCTCATCTCTGCACCGAGGAGACACCCATTTGCCGCGTGCGGTAGGGGAATCGGCTGTAACACTATCTGGAGGTGGCGGGGGGGGGTTGTTATCCTCCTGGCAGCTGCTGCCCTGACAGCTCTGACCTGGCCTGCATTCCGAGGGGGTGGATGTCACTCCAGTATCTCTCACCCCGGCAGCATGGGTCTCTCCGCTCCTCCCCGGCCCCTCCGGCAGCACTTGAGTCAAAGCCAGGCATGCCCTGTTCCGCAGGTGGAGTAGGACCCGGGGCCAGGCGTGGCGCACTGAGAGGCTGGGGACTGATGAGTTCCTGCCAGCTGAAGCTGGAGAGCAGGAGCAGCTGTCTCGGCGCACCCTCACGAGCCACCTACAAAGAGGCAGCAGGAAACGAGATTTGACCTCTGAATCGTCGGGAAACGTGGGCTCTGAATTGCTGGCCTGCGTTCCCTGGGCTTGTCTACACTCTCTTCCTCCCGCTCCAGGCACCCCCCCCCCTCGCATCCTGCTCACAGCGGCAAAGCTTCTTTGCAGGATGAGGTCCGCGTGGATGCACAGGGGAATGGGTGTCCCTGGGCTTTGCCCCCGAGGATGATCCAGCAACGGGCCCCTGCTGAGAGGGTCACCCTTTCCTGGACTGGCCTCCAGCTGCACTCAGTACCAGGCTTCTCCCCATCCATCTCAACCCTGTCCTGGCAGAGCCACCCAGCTCTGCGTGGAGCAAAGTATCAGGTCTCTGTGTTCCCGTAGTCCTGGGTTTTCCCCATCAATGGATTCCTGCCTTGGAGAGTCAGACTCCCCTAGGGTGACAGGCCTGTGCTCTCCCAATGGACGTCCGCTGTGCCCTGTCGGGGGCACCCTCTCTTGCGAGATTTCAGTTCCTGTGCCCAAGCAGCTCCCCCCCACACACACACACGAGCTCCCACCCAGAGAGACAAGACTATTACAAAGGAACCTTTCTGCAAAAGCCACCCGTCATGCTCACTCATGCGCTGGAGACACAGATGTGCGAGGAACCTCTCGGCCCCTTCGGTGGTGAAGGACAAAGGATTTTGGATGGACACACAAGCAACCTAGGAAGAATGCAAGAGACAGAAGCCCCCCCTAAGGAAACATGCAGGCAGACGATGGTCCCCTTCTTAGTGTTTACGGAGCAGACCTTTTGCATGGGTATGAATCAGTTTGACTGCGTGCCTTCCCAGAGGGATTCTCCCCTCATTCGCAGGGCTGGGCTTCTGGCTCGTTTTCAAATCCAGAGCCCTCAACTTCCACCCGGTCGAGATGACTGGGGAGGACGATGTATTTCAGCTGCAGCCTCTCCTGACAAATGAAAACTTGGTTTTCTCCCAGTCTGTTGTAAATTCTCCAGGTTGCTGATCCCTTGTTGGCCGGGGAAGCAGGGAGGCTGGGGGAATACGAGTCTAAGAGTCAAAGGGCAAGTTTAGATGAGGTATCTGGAGAAACTTTCTAATGGCAAGAAGACACATTCAACAGCGGAATGAAAGCCAAGGCAGCTCAGTGGGGCACGCATCCAGGAGGAAGCCGAGAGCCCAGCTGGGTAAATCACAGCATCTTGGCTCATTGTGTTGGTTTCCTAAGTAAGGAAACATGGCTGGGTCTGATCAGGGCTTGGAGGGGAGACCTCAAAAGAAAACTCAGATGCAGTGTTTGTAGCTCAGTAGGTGGCGCTCTGTCCCTCCCAAGTCCCAAGGTCAATACTTAATCAGCATGGTGCCAGGGGTAGCAACGCTGCTTCTCCAGTGCCATCTTTGGGATGAGGCGTACAACGGAAGCCCTGCCTGCTTGCAATCATTAAATGTCCCCTGGCACTTTTCGGAGGAGTAGACGTGATAGCATCCTGGACAAATTCCAACAGGGATAATTACTCTCCAGCTACCTAAAACTCCCCCTGCAGTTTCAATCACAGAAGTTATTCTTTACTTCCCCTTCTAAGAACAGCCAAGTGTTGCCAGCGCAGAGCCTGTGTCATGTTCCATCACAGTGGATAGAGTGAGCTTTTTGCCATGATTTGGAGGGAAAGCACTGTGTAAATGTAAGGGATTTGTGAGAGCTAGGCCATACCAGAGCCCCAGTTCAGAATGCTGCCCTGCCTTTAGGGAAGTTTAGGTTCTGATCTGATTCTGGATCAGAACTTTGAGGCTTGGGCCTTCCTCTGTAATGGGCCCCAATGAAGATGCCAGATCCAAACACACCAAACTTTATGAAAGTTTTCGAGCCAGATCTAGAAAACCTTGGATCGAAATTGCCCGTTGCCAATTCTGTCCACATATCTATTCAGGGGACACCATCATAGGGCCTAATCACATCAGCCACACTATCAGAGGCTCATTCACCTGTGCATCTATCAATGTGATATATGCCATCATGTGCCAGCAATGCCCCTCTGCCATGTACATTGATCAAACTGGACAGTCTCTACAAAAAGAATAAATGGACACAAATCAAACATCAAGAATTATAACATTCAAAAACCAGTCAGAGAACACTTCAATCTCTCTGGTCACTCGATTACAGACCTGAGGGTGGCTATCCTTTAACAAAAAAACTTCAAAAACAGACTCCAACGAGAGACTGCTGAATTGGAATTAATTTGCAAACTGGATACAATTAATTTAGGCTTGAATAGAGACTGGGAATGGATGAGTCATTACACAAAGTAAAACTATTTCCCCATGTTATTTCTCCCCCCACCCCACCCCCCATTGTTCCTCAGATGTTCTTGTTAACTGCTGGAAATAGCCTACCTTGCTTGTCACCATGAAAGGTTTTCCTCCCCCCCCCCCCTCTCCCGCTGCTGGTGATGGCTCATCTTAAGTGATCACTCTCCTTACAGTGTGTATGATAAAACCCATTGTTTCATGTTCTCTGTGTGTGTATATAAATCTCCCCACTGTATTTTCCACCAAATGCATCCTATGAAGTGAGCTGTAGCTCGTGAGAGCTTATGCTCAAATAAATTTGTTAGTCTCTAAGGTGCCACAAGTACTCCTTTTCTTTTTTGATCGAATTGTGGATCTGAGCGTCAGGATACCCATCTTTGATATTTGTGACTGATGGAAAAGCCTCAGCCTGGTCGAAGTTTGGCTCGCTTTGAAGACCCACTCAAGAATTCAGAGCTTTGTCACAACTAATTGGGTTGGAAACACAACCAAGCGCAGCCTTTTCATGAGCAACTTGGTCATTCTCTTTCTAGTCCGAGATGTAGCAAGCTGTGTGGAACTTGGAGGAAGGAGCACAGGATGCAGGAGGGAAGAATGTGGAGAAGGCACCAGAAAGTCAGTCTGTGTGCACATGACTAGAATGCCAGCTGCAATCGCATCATCTCTGTAAATAGTTATCTTAACAAAGAGCCAGTTTACATTTAGAAACCTGGGGTCCTCTTATATTATCTCCCAGCATGTGATACTTAAGGCACCAGACACACCCAAGAAGTGCAGGGCATCATTCCTGGATGGAAAATGTTCCATTTGGGTCTGGTTCATATTTTGGGTGAAGGTTCAGGTCAATTCATTTTGTGTCTTCACGGGTTCACTCAGCCACAGTATTTGGCCCACTGCACAAGTTTTCTTTGACCCCTAGCATCTATGATTCTGTGTCCTTTATGGATGGAATCAGAACTGCTTATCCGTGTGTCATAAACCCACTACTGCTAGCAACTAGCTAGATCTAAGCTAGCTTGAGTAATAATAGCCATGAAGCTGCAGGAGGGGGCACATCCTAGCCCCACTTGCCCAGGATCCTGGGTACGTACTCAAGGATCTAGCCCGTGCCAACAACACCCATGCTGTTGTTCCTTCTCTGCTGTTGTTACTCAAGCTAGCTAGATCAAAGCTAGTGCAGGTATGTCTACACATGCTGCAATCACACATCCTGGAGACATACCATCAAGATCTGTGTCTCTGTGTGTGGAGTGCCCATGGAGCTGGAGCCGTCTTGGTTAGATCCATTTCTATGGAATTTGGTTTCTATAACCCTTGGAAAAAGCCAGAGCAATCAGTACAAGCAAGAAACCCCCAAAAAGAGAGATGGTGAGAGTGGCTCCAGCACTGGCCTTGATAAATCATTTTCTTCGTGGACTTGCATACCTGAGACCCCGTAGATCGGGCTGATATATAACCCCAGCCTCGGAGTTCATTTATCAAAGCAAAAGAGAGGAGGCGGGAGGACGGCAGCGTCCGTGGCAGTCCATGAGTGTCACCATAAAGCAGGGGACATGGGACACACCAAAGCATGCAGTTTATTTGCTCTTTCCCGACTTACACTCCTCCCATGTCAGGGTTCCCTCCCCACTCTGAACTCTAGGGAACAGATGTGGGGACCCACATGAAAGTCCCCCTAAACCTATTTCTACCAGCTTAGGTTAAAAACTTCCCCAAGGCACACATTTTTCCTTGTCCTTGGAACGTTATCGCTACCACCACCAAGTTAATTAGACAAAGATTTAGGAAAAGGATCACTTGGAGTTCCTGTTTCACCAAAATATCCCCCCAAACCCCTTCACCCCCTTTCCTGGGGAGGCTTGAGAATAAACAAGGCGAGTACAGAGCAGACCCTTGGGTTTTAGGACACTAAAAACCAATCAGATTCTTAAAAATAGAACTTTATTATAAAGAAAAAAGTAAAAGAAGCACCTCTGTAAAATAAGGATGGAAGGTAATTTTACAGGGGAATAAGATTTAAAACACAGAGGATTTCCCCCTAGGCAAAACTTTAAAGTTACAAAAAACAGGTATAATCCTTCCTCTTAGCATAGGGAAAATTCACAAGCTAAAACAAAAGATACGCTAACGCATTTCCTTGCTATTACTTACTATTTCTGTAATTTTAGATGCATCATTCAGTAGGAGCTGGATTACTTGCTTGGTCTCTTGTAATTTCACTTCCTGGCCTCCTTTATCTCCTCAGTCCCCCTCCTACCACATTCTCTTTGGTCTAAGCCCTAAGCCCTCCCCACCGGCTTCCTGCTCACTCTGCAACCTGCTAACTTTTGTTTCCCATGCTCCCTGGGTCCTTGCCCCTTCATCTTATTCCCCATCTCTCCTCCTGCGTCTTTCTTCCACCATCACCCACTATTGTTATTATTTATCCTTTGCATTAGGGTAGCTACTAGCGTTCCGACGGAGATCAGGCCTGCATTGTGCCAGGCACTGTACAGACATATGGTGAGAGACAGTCCTGGCCCCAATTTTCTATTTGAGGCATCTAATCTTCATCTTTATCCCCATTTTGAGCCCCTGGAAATTAGAGCTGACCAAACACCGGAGAACCTCTTCCCCAAATAGTCGCTCCAGTCAAAACTGGCATTCGCCTTTCACAGCACTCACTCCCTGCTGCCACCCCAGGCAATCAGTAACCAGCAAGAACAGACCTGGCTACCGTGAGTTTTAAGGAGAGAGAATTTTGAACTTGTACCCCGGAGTATTTGCAACAGACACTTGATTCAAAGAGCTCACTCGTCCAATCAGGGAGCAGAAATAATCTCATGTGACCCACAGAGCTTGGATTTTGAACAGCTGTTTTCCTGGCAGTGAACCACCCAGCAGCAAGCAATGGGCCAAGAATGATTCACGGATGGGGTTTAGCAAGAGAGAACAATTTTGTCAGCTGTTAGCAGGTGAGTTCAAACAGGAAATGAGTAATGGATGATTCATGATGAATGTACTAGAAAAGGCAGCACGGCCCAGTGGCTAGGGATCAGCAGACCTGGCTTCTGTTCCGGTTCTGCCACTGGCCTGCTGGGTGAGCTTGGCCAAATCACTTCCCCTCCCTGTGCCTCAGTTTCTCCATCTGTAACATTGGGGATAATAATATCAGAGGGGTAGCTGTGTTAGTCTGGATCTGTAAAAGTGGCAAAGGACTCTTTGCTGCTTTTATTGGGGATAATGATACTTGATTTCCCATGTAAAGTGCTTTGAGACCTATAGGTGAAAAACACCTTCTAGCTATGCCAAGTGTCGTTATTCTGTACCCCTTTCCATCCAAGCATCTTAAAGCACTTTAATTACAAATATTAATGAAGACTCTTGACCGCCGAAGCCCCAGCCCTGTGATTCATGGAGGAAGCCGTTTGCAGCTAGGGAAATGAAGCATAGAGTGCACACAACAGGCCCAAGTGCACCAGCAGAGCGAAGGGCTGGACCCAGGAGTCCTGACTCTTGGTCCCGTGAGCTATTCAGTTCTGCTGCAGAGCCTGGAGTAGAGCCCAGGAGTCTGGATTTCTAGTCCCACGGGCTATTCAAAGGGCCACGCTGCCTCCACGCACCTGGTGGGAAAAGCCATTCTCTTCTGAGCCAGCCTCTGGGCCAGCCAGCCGGGCAGGCATAATCCAGCAGAAACCTAGGGGCACCGTGCGTGAACCACTGCCCTGCCCCCATCCCGAGTGCTTCCTTCCCTGGGGGTGGGCCGGGTGGCTGTGCATCATCTTGTACAGCGAGGCAGGTTGTTCAGGGCGGACACGGCTCCGATTAGAGGCAGAACGAGGAAGGAAACTCTGGCTGAGGACAACCTTGCAATGTCACCTGCTTCCCTGGGCCTATTCTTAACGAAAGAACCAGCCTTTAAATCCCAGAGCCATGGCTGGGGCGCTGCGCCTCTCCCAACCCGGCCCACTTTGCTCTGGACAGCTTGAATAACATGAGCGCTGCTGCAGTGTTCCCTCTGCTGCCACGCTGCATCCCTCCTCGCCCTGTGGGCCCTTTGCCAGCCCCACCTGGGGTGGCTGCCGCAGGTAATTTGGACATAGCAACATGTCGCTGGGTGTGCTGACAGACCAGCAGCCTCATTACACCTCCGCAGAGTGCAGACTTGTTGATAAGAGCAGGTCAGACACAGTCAGGCCTAGGGCCCAGGAGTCCTGACTCACAATACTCAGCTCTAACCACTAGAGGACACTCCCCTCCCTGAGGTGGGACTAGAACTCAAGTCCTGGCTCCCAGCCCCCATGCTCTAACCGTTAGACAACACTCCCCTCTCCCAGAGCTGGGAATAGAACCCAGGAGTCCTGGCTCCTAGCCCGCCTGCTCTAACCATTAGACCCCACTCTCCACCCAGAGTTGGGAATAGAACCTAGGAGTCCTGATGCCCAGTCCACCCGCTCTAACCACTGAACCCCACTCTCCACCCAGAGCTGGGAATAGAACCCAGGAGTCCAGACCACCCGCCCTGTTCTAACCACTAGACGACATTAAGCAGTGGAGCATCCATCCTCTCAGTTCCAAAATCCGGCAGCTGATGGGAAGCAGGATGCCATGCTGGCTGCTCCGTCCTGCGGTGATTCCCGGCCCATCCCTCGCTTTGCTCCCTTGGCTTCTGCTCTTTGCTTCTTCCAGCCCCAGTGGATTCGTTCTGACCCCGCTGGAGGCAGAGAAGGCAGAGGACTCCCCCACTGCAATGCTCTTGCCTGCGTGCCCAGCACAGGTCCTCAGCTGCGAAAGGGGGGGCCCGGGGCACTCTCTGGCCTAACAGGGGAAGGACAAAAGGGAATGTAGGTTAAACCCCAGCAGTCCGGCCCCAGTCTGCGGGCACCCCGTGGCTGTGGGAGCTCGGCGAGTTGAGTTCTTGAACAGGAAACCCGCAGCCTGGGGTCTGATCCCGGCGGTGACCTCCTGCCGCAATGAGATAATTGTGTGTGTCTCTCTGGGTGTGTGCAGGAGCCAAGAGCCGCCGGGGAAGGGCGGAGAGGAGAGAGGGAGTTATTAGCTCTCACTACAGAGCCCTGACATCTGCAGGGAGTGCACTGCTGTGCTCTTTCGCTGTTCCAGTGCCCACGGGTACTAATCTGTAACAAAGCCACGTCTGGAGGCAGCGGGCAGGTGGCAAACCGGGACTAGACCCCCCTCGCCCTTGGCTCCAAAATCCACGCCTTTCCCAGGGGGGCACAGCAGTAGCAGACCCTTTGGCCTCTACCACCGACGGGCAACATCGCCAGCCCTCCAGTCTGGTGTGTTTGGCCTCCCGGGCCCACGAGCCCCGCGCTGCAGCGCCTCTCTCTGGAGGGAGGAGACAGCACACGGTGGTGTAGAGAGTGGGAGTCTTCACCGCAGCTGCTGTACTCAGCCCAGGGGCTGGGCAGCCCCAGAAGGGAGCATTCGGGACGCGCGCCAGCGCTTTGCAAACGGTGCTGCTGATTCATCACTCGCTGGTGGGCTGAGGGAAACAGCGCCCTTTTTGTACAGGTGGGGAAACTGGGGCACAGAGGCCAGGCTGTAGGCGAGGAGATGGGAATAGAACCCAGGAGTCCTGGCTCCTAGTCCCTCCTTTCTGGCCCGCTTGGATCCCTACTGGTGCTGCTAGTCTGGTTCTTTGGCCCCTGGGAAGAGAGCAGGGGGTCAGCCTCAGCATCACTAAATTACCTCCTATCTGTATGGGCAGCGGGCTGGAAAATCCCTTCTCCCCAGGTGAGGAATGATTTATTTCTCTCTCCTTTTATTCTGATTTTTCTCTCTTTGCACATGAGCCACAGCCATGGGCAGTTTCACTCGCTGAGGGATGCCGGGCCCTGCTCGGGGCACAGCCGGGGTTTTTCCTCCATCTTGTAGCAGCTGCTGGCTGCTTGCTCTGTCCCCGTGCCTCGCCTGCTGAGCAAGAGGCCCTTGGGCAGGGGGGCGAGTGTGCAGTTGAGACACTCTGCTCTGCTGGTGGAACAAGGCCAAGCTCCCGGGAGGGTGTGAGGAGAGGAGCCCTCTCCATACGCATCCACGTTAAAGCCCCATGAAAGATCAGACAAGACCCCACCCTGCTTCTCACCTCCTCAGGTCCCACGATCCATGCAGGGGACACAGTGGGGCAAGTGTGGGGTTGTTCGCCCATGAGGGGGGCAGCAGCTCTGGTGATTGGCACCTTGCGTGGCCCAGTGCGTCCTGCCCCACTCGGCTTCTGTTGAACAAGGAACTCCAGATGTGCTCAGTGGGAGGTCGGAGAGGGATACAGGGGCAAGGCACTAGGTCATTCCCCTCTCGCTCAGACTGGTGTCACTCCGGAGTGACCTCAGTGGATCAGTGCTGGTAGGATGCAGGCCCCCATGGCTACACCTGGGGTGGATCTGGCCCAGGAGTTCCTAGAAGTAAAGGGCAAATGCTCCTCCTGCATGTGTCAGTCTTTCTGTCTCTCCATCTCCGCCTCCACCATCTGTATCTCATTCAGTGTTTGCACTGGTGTACCTGGAAACGGGAAGCTTTTTTCTTAGCCCAGTCACATGATGGATATCTGCCACTGTCAGCTCGCTGGGCTCTGGGCTAGTACCCCCTCTCCCCACCACAAACCTCCTTCCCACAATCCGACCTTGCCGTGGGATCCTCGCCAGCAGCCAGGCCATGGGGCTGGCGTTCTCTGACAGCCTACCCAGGGGAGAGTGGAACAAACGGGGTAGGGGCATGGCACTGCCACGAGGAAGTTTGCAACACCAAGAAGCCACATCATACCTGCAAGGGGCACGGAGGTGGAATCCTAGCTGGGCCTAACACAGGGCACTGCTGTGCTGAAGCTCACAGCCCTGGCTGCCTGCTGAGGTGAGGAAGGTCACGCTGCTGGGATCCTGGCTGGAACGAACAGGTGCCACGTGAAGATGTCCCCAACACTAGACAGCTCATGCTCACGGGGGGCAGTGCTCTGAGGAAGCTCACAACACTAGATGCCCACAGCTCTTTCTGTCCACGGGGGCACTGCTGCAGGGACACGCTCCTTGCTGGCTGTGCAGTGGGAGGGTTTACTCTTCAGCATGGCAGGGCTGCATCCCAGTGTCCACGTGCTGACCTCTCAGGAGCTGCTGGGGAGGAGGATATCTGCCATGCCCAGAGCCCTGCACTTTCCTAGCACAAATCATGGACTCCCAAGACAGGTGGCATCCCCCCTCCCCCATCTCCGGATGAGTGTCGCTGGCCCAGGGGGATGGTGGCACTCAGGGAAGTAGCTGGCACTTGCTCCCCACAGAGTAAATAGCCCAGCTCAGAGGCCATGGGACAGGTGTTTGTGAGCGTGTGTGAATGTGTGCGTGTGTATGTGTGTGTGTGTGTGAGTGTGTTTGGGTCTGTGGTGTGTGTTTGTGAGCGTGTGAGTGAGTGCGTGTGTGTGTATGGGGGGAGTGCGTTTGGATCTGTGGGGTGTATTTGTGAGTGTGTGTGGGTGTGAATGCATTTGGGTCTGTGGTGTGTGTGAGTGAGTGAGTATGTATGGGTGTGTATGTGAATGCATTTGGGTTTGTGGTGTGTGTTTGTGAGCATGTGTGAGTGTGTGTGGTTGTGTCTCCGTGGACGCCACACGGACATTTTCTGCAGTTTTCTCAGTTCCAGCCCTGCCGAGCAATGCCGGTGTGACGTTCCGGCCGCCATGCCACCAACCAAGCAGCTGGGAGGTGCACTGGGCCCCGTTTCTCCTCCTTGGAACCAGCACCTAGCAGGAGGCGAGAGGTGAAGCCGACCTCCTCTGAGCCGTCGGCGCATGTCTGTGGGATACCCTTCCCATCCGCCCTGGGGCTGTTGGATCCGCAGAGACACCCCAGAGAGTGAGCCCCAGCTGCTGTCTCACTGCCATAGCGCAGAAGACAATTAGCTCGTGCCCTTCTCTCTCTTCTCACGCTGCACTTGGCTTCTCTGGGCTGAGGGTGGCAAATTCCACCCCAAGGGCACCATGCCCCACCTTCCCTATCAGAAATTCCAGCTGAAAACATCCCCCTGGGTTCTGCGGACGCCGTTCAGTCACTAGGTCCTGGGCAAAAAGCTAGTGGCCTGCCAGTCCATTTGGCCCAGACAGGCACTGAACTCCCATTGGTTGCAACTGGAGTTAGGCTCCTAAATACCTGAGGAGCTGGTTGCTTCATCTCCTGGCGTTACTCGTTTCGGGGGTTGGGGGAAGGAGCCAGCAGAGATGAGCTGAACAGTCTAATGGGGTTTAGTGGGGTTTCCGCAGGAGACGGGATTTCCATATGCATCTCTAGGGCGGGGATGCTGCCAGTCGGTCTCCTACAGTTCGGCATGCCCTCGCTGTTGGGGTGCCAATGCCGAGGTCACAGGGTGGCTGCACCTGGAAGGAGACACGTGCTGTTTATGGGGCAGCGCCCCCCCCCCGAACAGTGCCCTAGCTGGAGCCGGATCAGAGAGTTCTCTGCACCGTGGAGGTTGTGACCTTGAGGCGAGGGCGCTGCTGCCAAACAAAGACAAGATGTAATTAAGAAGTGAGCTCTAATTCTTCTCCGAGCTTTGATAAACCAGGCCTGTCATGTGCAGCAAATTGATGGCCTCGGTTCTAATCTGCAGGGACCACGGCATGCTTCAGCACCAGTTTCGAGGCTGGGTTACTCTCCCTCATCGGGGGCTGGAGGGCTGGGGGTGGGCAGGGGACAGCGCAGAGAGGGGGCCAGAGAAAATTAGCCAATTAATGACAACAGTTACGGAGCCTCGTGAGAGAAACACTGGATTTGGCAACAGGATGAAATGGGGCCGAGTGCTGTGACATCATCGTCGTGGGCCTCCAGTGTCATTAGCGATGAGTGAGGTCATCCAAGACACTGGTGCCCTGTGAGATCATCACTGTGAGCAGGAAGCATGGCTGGTTGCCTGCGGCAACACCCCTTGGGATGGAGGCAGTGACTGCTGTGTTGTGACCTCACTGGCATGCGTGGGAAGAGTGCCTATGATGCTGATGACATCATCAGGCTGACCAGTGAGAGTGGCTTATGCGCTGTGACATCATCACTGCGAGCAGGGAGAGGGACTCCCTGCGCTCTGAGCAGCGAAATTCGCCGATGCGCTGGCTGTGACATCAGCGCTGGACGCAGAGGGAGTGGCTGATGGGCTGTGAGGTCATCGCTGCAGGCAGAAGGAGTGGCTGATGGGCTGTGACATCACCACTGGGCCTGGGAAAGAGAACTGGATCCTGCGCCCCGTGTGGTTTCCCGGCAGCACTCCCGGGTGGTTTCTTCTCTCAGTTAAGCCGAAGCAGCTGCACTGAAGTCAGTGGGTCTGCATCTTGGCGCGGAGCCGGCCTAGAGGATGACAGCA
The DNA here is from genome assembly GCF_009764565.3 of Dermochelys coriacea. Classification (NCBI taxonomy): domain Eukaryota; kingdom Metazoa; phylum Chordata; order Testudines; family Dermochelyidae; genus Dermochelys; species Dermochelys coriacea. The sequence goes on along the minus strand of NC_050092.1, from coordinate 8,473,845 downwards.
GCAGCAGCCCCTGGAGCTGCTTCCCGATCAGTCATCTGTAGGCGTCACCGCGGCTCACACCTGTTGTGCCAGCCCAGGAAGATCACAGCCCGCATTAGAGCCCACCAGAGACTGGCAAAGGGCTGGGCCCAAGGACTGGGGCCGCTGCAGGTGGCATGGAAAGCGACATTCTCCATAAGGACGGGGATGAGTCTCTGAGCCGTCTTCGAAGCCCCCAGAGCCTTGGATGCATCTTCCCGCCTCTTGGCACTCCGGCATGCCTCCATCCCTGGCTGGAATGATCAGGCTAGACCTGGAGATGCTCCGAGGATGCCCTGGGTTTGAGTCTGACTGGGCGTTCTCTGTTGGCTTTTGCTAGCCCTAAACCTTGGGCTGGCTCTTTTGTCTCTGAACAGCCCAAGCCTGGAAAATTCCAGCTAAAAGCTTGCAATTTCCGGGCCTGTCTTTTGTTGCAACATCACCCATGCCATCCCTGCACCCTTCCAGCTCTCGTCAGGATCGGGGGAACAGCTGACACCTTGTGATCTCTCCCACATGGCGGGATGTGCCGTTGATTCTTGTGTCATCACATTGTCCAGCCCCAGGTGGGTGGGGGTGGTGTTACCCACACCATCTAGGGCACCCCACCTTTACCCTTCCAAGGGCTCAAGGTGTAACCCGGTTAATTCAGGCACTCAGTTCCTAGGGCTCTGGGTGAAAGGCACCTACCCTTACCCCATTCCTAGGGCGAAATCTTCGGCAGGTTTGTGGGGTCTTTTACTGGTGAAAGAGCCTTACACAGTAACATCCTTAGCCTCTATTTATTAACAGTTACCAAAACAGAGTACAAACGCCAAGCATACAATGCTCACCGCTCCCAATAAGGCAGACAGATTTTTCCTAGTGGCCAGTCAGGATTAGGTCATCTGGGGCTCCAGCTTCTGCACAATATGGCTGGCAGGGCGTTGAGGTCTGGCAGCTCTGATCTTGGGCTGTGTCCTGGAGTTAGGTTCCAAAGAACTTCCGTTTGGACCCCAGTTTATATTGTTCAACTTGCAACCGGCTTAGCTCTACCTTAACCAATCATTTTAAACTAGAGTCCTACCAAACCAATCCTAGCCCATTACAAAAAATTCTGTAACCAATCGTATGTCACCACCTTAGTTGATTTAAATCTTGCAAAATTAGTAATGCAACAGACAGAACCAATTAAAGAATCAGAGAGAGACCCTACAGATAAACAACAGGGAAGGGGGGACCATAAAGGCACAACAATAAAAATATAGATTTCACAATCACCGCTGTTGATACGTGGTTTCTTGCCAGACAGAATGCAGTCAGCCAAAGTTTTCTTTAAAGATCTTAAGCTCTGTTTCTTTCTCTGGTGTTGGCAGGTGCTATTAGGGCAGGAGCCTTCTTAACAGCCGGATATTTCATTATTTTGATGCAATTTAGATAGAACGTGAGGATGTGACTTTCTGATTCTTAGCTCATGGCTGCTGCTGTCCTAATGTGGCTGCAGAAAAAACCCTCAGACCTTACAGGAGAGAGCGGGGGTGCTGGCTGAGGGTTCTTACATGAGAGCAGCAGCTGATGATGGGGAACCTTGACCAGGGCTAAACTCACTGCACATTGGCACGTGGCCGTTGCCTGTAGGCCTGGTTCTGAGCGAAGGCATCCCTGCTCCCTAGCTGGTAATGTCTTGACTAGCAATTCTTAATCAAGTGGATTATTAATTAGAGGAGAAAGCTGGCTCTGTGATTCTCCGTATCCTTAGCCGGGTTCAGAGATGGTACTTTATGCTAATGGGGCTTGTTATCACACTCACGTCGCTATCTGTGGCCGGGGATGACAAGAGAAAGCCCCAGCGATGAGATATGTAATTGCAAATTTAATCCGATGGTAATGTTTGTTTAAGATGATCGCACATTTGTGTGCAAAACACAGTGGTTCTCCCACAGGGCCCTGCGGCCCAGCTATTAGGAGGAGACAGAGGTGTAAATACAAGGGGAGCGTTCCACCTTCGACTGGCCGGTTAAATATCGACCAGGCTGGGTGCATTGGTCTGGGATGAAAGATGCTGATCCAGCACTGCGGACAAGAGCAAGCCACACACTATCAGGGGGAGCCCTGTGCAGGTCAAGGGTGTTGGAGAAGAGGTTGTCCACAGTATGCATGTGTGTTTGCGTGTGTTATGTGTGTATGTGGTGCGTATGTGTTTGCATGCAGACATGTGGTGTGTGGCAGTGGGAGTATGTACGCCTCAGCATGTGTGTGCACGTGTGTGTGTGTGAGGCCATGTGAACGTGCAGGTGTAAAAGTGTGGGTGTTTGCCTGGGGGTGTGTTTGCTGTCAGCTAGCAGCATAGGGCACAGATGTGTGCCTGGACCGAGTAGGGGTGTTGTGTTCTCTGTATATTTCTTGGGCCGGCTCGTTACTTGGATGGGACTCCAGGGTGCAGGGTGGGGAGGGACAAGCAGGCTCCAGCTCTGTGGCAAGGAGCCAGGCTTAGATGAACCCGCTGCTCCTTTCCCAGGGCATCCCAGCAGAGGAATGGCTCCCTCCCAGGAAAGCATGGATACTCTGCCCCTGTGGGAATGGAGCGGGTGGAAGTGAGTCATGGCACCTCCTGGGGACTCACGCCTCTTCCCTAGTGCCCGGTGGGGCTAAGTGAGTCATGTGTGACCCCCCAATGCTCAGTAGAGGGGAATGAGTTATGCAGGCCCTCTCTGTGCCATTCCCCACCCCCTGCTATTGCGGAGGGCTGAATCCTGGAGACCCTCTGCTTCCGCTGGGCAAGCACTGACTCCCAGAACCCCTGCTTGATGCCAGGGGCTCCCTGACCTCTTGCTCAGCCAGGTCTCTTGCCTCCAGTTTCACGCTGGGACCAGTACAGGCTCTGCAATGGGCCAGCTCAAGCTGTCCTCCACTCTGGTGCTTTGGACCAGATCCGTCTCCTAGCTGAAATTCTTTCCAGGGCTCCCACACTGTTAATACCGAGCTGCGCGGTTCTTTGTTCATTGTGGCCTGGGGAGCGCACTGCCCCAGCATTGCTGAAGTCACCCTGCTGAGTAGGCACTGCTCATGCCCCACGCCCCAGTAAACTCCAGTCATCTCAGGCTGGGCTTCCCTGGAACAGCACACTGGCTGTCAGCTTCCTGGCCGCGGTGCCCTCTTACTGGCAGGCAGCTACTATCCCAGTGGTGCCCTGCAGTGCCAGCAAGCAGTGCCCTATAAATGCCTGCTGGAGACTGGCAACAGACTGGATCTCATCCTTGCACTGGGCACGTGTGCTCAGCCCTGGACTCTCAATCCATTCGGGGAGTGTCTCTTCCCCAGAAGCAGGAGGACAGGAGACCCACTTGCATGCAGCTGGAGCAAAGTTCGGATGCAAAGCCCAGGAATCCATGGGATTGGGGTCACACCCTCCTTGGCATCCGATCCGGCTCCAGCTCTGGCTCTTGGTCTCCTTGGGCCAGTGTGTGTGTGGCTGGGGGGGAGGGGGCTCCTTTCTCCTAGCAGAGGGAGTCTATCATCACAACACAGTGCTGCTTTAGCTCATGGCAGGGGACAAGAAATGGTTTTCATAACAGCTCCTCCCTCCCTCTGGCTCAAATCAGAAAGGTCAGCTTTTTCCAGCGACATCTCCTTATAAATGAGCCGCTCCTGCTCCCCGGATGGCTCTTTTAAGGACGATGCTGTTCCTCGGTCATTCGCACCAGGGTTCTTTTAAATTATTATTAAAGTCACCACTAAAATTCATTTATTAGAGCATAAACTTTCGTGAGCTACAGCTCACTTCATCGGATGCATTTAGTGGAAAAAAACGATGAAGTGAGCTGTAGCTCACGAAAGCTTATGCTCTAATAAATTTGTTAGTCTCTAAGGTGCCACAAGTCCTCCTTTTCTTTTTGTGAATACAGACTAACACGGCTGCTACTCTGCAACCTGTCACTAAAATTCACACTCTCCTACCTTCCTGGGGGTGATTTGATTCTTCAGACCGCAGATTCCCTAGTTACTTTCCAGGGAGATTGAACCTGATCTCTGCTTTGGAAATGAAAGGCTCCCCCAGCCCAGAGATCAGACCCAGGCCCCTTGTTTGCTATTCAGAAGTCCTATCAACTGGGAAGAGTTGTATTTAGTTGTCCAGCTGGGTGCATAGGGATTGTCCCGAGGCCCTGGGCTGATGTTACAGGCTCAGAGAGATTAGACCTCTCTGCCCAGCTGCCTGCCAGGGCAGGATCGATCCCTTCGGTCCCTTTCTAAGGGCTTTAGCCAATCTAGATTTAAAAAATCCCAAACCAAGTGGGTTCCACCTCCAGGTTTTCCACCATTCACAGGAGAGAATCCTGAGCTGCTCCTGGTTGTTCTGCTGGCTGGGGCCGCTGGTGGTTTGAATGCAGATGCCCTGGTTGTTGTGAAGATGCTCTACCCACTAGGCACCAAGGCCATTGCTTTCCCTTGCCACAGCAGTTAGCCTGCTGTGGGAGTGAGATAAGGCAGTGGGACCCATTCAGGGAAGAGCCAGCCTGCTTTTGTGTCCCCGGTTCATTGGGACTGCAGGCAGTGAAACCAGTGCCTGGAGCATATGGTAAGGAGTGTGGCCTAGTGCAAGGCTGGGGACCAGGACTCTTGGGTTCTAGTTGCAGCTCCGGGAGGGGAGAGTCATCTAATGGTTAGAGCAAAGCTCTGGGAGCCAGGACCCTGGGTTCTAATCCCAGCTCTGGAAGGGAGTGTTTAGGGCTTAAAGTATACAGCAACATGCTTAGAGAGCTGGCTTCTCTCCTTGGCTCTACTGCTGACTTGCTTGGGCAGAGCACTGCCCCTTTGTGCCTCAGTTTCCCCCTGGGGGGTGACAATACAGGTTGAGGGTTGCTGTGGTTAATTGCGCTGGCAAAGTGCTCTGAGAGATGGAAAGCCTCCGTGTTCGTTAGTGGCGCTGTCTGTACAAAACTCCAGGAGATCCCGCCATACCAAACCTGCCAGGGGTGCAGGCCTGGCTGGGCAAGCTGCCCTTCCGTTCGCTGGCCTGGAGACGTCTCCTTGCCCCTTAAAAACAGTGCCGTGTGGGACTCTGCTGCCCCGCTGACCTGCCTGGCGGCATTACTTTTTTCTGCTGACTAAAACTTCTTCCCAAACCAGGGATTATGAATATTGCACATAATCCCAACCGCAGTACGTTTTTTACAGACAGATCTGGGTAATATAGGTCCTGGTCACCGTATCTCAGTGCTGTGAGCAGGAGCAGGGGGGAGAGGCCGGCGCGTGCTGCAGGTCTCAGCTGCGCTGTTTGAAGTCCACGTGCCAAATTGGTTGCTAGAGCGTGACCAAGGTGCTCCCTGGGGCTGCAGCGCGATGGGGGCTGTTTGGAAAAATGAACTGATGGGGGGGGGGGGGATCTGGGGAAGGAATCACCGGGGAATCACCGGGGAAAAGCTGCCAGAGGACCCAGCCTGAGATGGAAAAGGGCCAATTCTCTGCGGCTGCTGAGATCAGCTGGGCCCAGCGGGCAAGGAAGGGGACATAAGAGAGTTGGTTACGGATCCCTCATTCGCTGCACACCGCTGCCCTGTCTCTGGCTGCAGCATGAGATAGAGCAGCCTTGGGACTGCTCTAACCTAAGCCAACTGGTTATGGGCCCCAAGAGATCAGCTTCCTATGGCTCCCTGCCCCTTTTGCTGTGGCTGTGGCCATGAGCTCTGCCAGTTCTTGGCCAGCAGGGGGCACTCTCATGTGCAGGGAGATTCCCAGCTGGGGTGATACAGGTGGTTTCCACTCCCATTGAGCTGTCTGAGCAACGCAAGGGGACCAGAGCGGGACTGTCCATCTGCCCCGTATGTGTCTCCATGAGTGTATTACCATGTTTCTGCATGTTTCTAGCATTGGCATTGGCGCTGATTCAGTTCTCACTCCCACTGGGGCAAACGAGGAGAAATTCCATCAGAGTCAATGGAGGTTTCCCCTTGAGCCTGGAATGGAGCCCTGTGCATGTGTGTATGTGTTCTGTGTGTGTGGTGTGTGTGCATGTCTGTACATGTCTGTTGTGTGTGTCTGTGCAGGTATCTTGCATTTGTGCACACGGGATGTGTGTGGGTGCATATGTGCAAATGACAACCCAGATACATACAGGACGGTGGCTACACACAAAAGAAGATTTTCCCTTCCCACCTCCACAGAGCCGCGTGCTCTGAATGCCGCTGCCCACCTGCTCACACCTACAATGAAGGGCAGCAAAATCACCCCAACCTCAGATCACGCCATTGGCTCCCCGTTCACATCAGGATCCGTTTCTAAGCCTTCCTTGGGCTCGCTCCAGTCCAGGCACTCAGGGCCTGATTCTTCGCTCTCTTATATTGGTATAAATCTGGAGTAGTCCCACTGAAAGCAATCCGACTAGAGTAGTATAAATCCAGTGTAAGTTAGAAGCAGACTCAGGCCCTCAGATACCATGGGATGAATGAATGGACTCCCTCTGCTCATCCAGCCCTAGATTCTTCTCTCTCATTTTGCACAGTCTCAATGCTGTTGGTGCAAGAACCTTCTTCTCTGCAGCTGTTGCTGTCTGGTACTGCCTCTGTGTATCTCCCTGCCTCATCGGCTCTCCATCTGTTTTCAAATCTCACCTGTTTTGGGTTTGACCCTCTAAGAGCTATTTATGGCCTCTGTGAGATCCCTGGGGTGCAGATCCACTCTCCGGGGCAGGCTGGAGATGAGGATCCAGGCTCCCCTCTTGGCTGGGTGGAGGACTGGAGGCTCTAACCTCCCCTTCTTCCATGATGGAGTAATAAGGCCAGATTCTGAGCTTCTGTAAATCAGCGTAACCCCACTGGCGATGGCGAATGACACCAGCTGAGGATCTGGCCCTTGGATTTTAAAGCCGAAAGGGCCCGTTATGATCATCTTGTCTGAGATGCTGCATAGCACCAGCCAGGAAATCTCACCCAGCGAGTCATGTGTGTCACCCAAGACCCTGTCTGGGATCTTGGTAAGTTTCAATTGCCCGACTGCTCTAGGCATTTTTGCTCCAGTTTTTTTTTTTTTTTTTGCAGGGAGCCAGCAATTTAATTTTTGTCCTAATCATTTCCAGTGTTGGGTTCACTTAACATCACTGTTGTCGGAGGAAATTTCACATGCCTAATTAAAGCTTAGCGCATGCAGTGTTGATTCCCTGGAGACACCCCTGGGCTTTCTACTTCCTGTCAAGATCAAGAGGATAAAACAATGTTACAGTTAAAGTTAACAACAACAGCAACAAAGGAAAAGCGTGACGAGCCCAGAATTGGCAGCCGTCTCCTGTCCAGAAGGAAATCTACCTGCCAACCGCACAAGTCCTCGTCAGGGTGCGCACCCCAGCTCCCCTCCCTGGGGCAATGTGGCGCCGTGTGGAGGAAGGTCCTGTTGCGTAAGGGGGTGGGGGGTTCGTACATGCATGGGTCCCACCGTTAATGGGGTTGCACGACACGCTCGCCACTGGTTGTGGCACCCAGCACCATTGGGGGTGGGCTGTATCATCTCCGCTCCTTAGGCGAGAGAGAGGATTTACAGGCAGGAAGCTGGCAGGCAGTGTGGCCCAGTGGGATGAGCACGACCCTGGGTGTTCTAATTTAGGCTCTGCCACTGCCCTGCTGGATGACCTTGTGTGAGTCACTTCAGCTATCCGGTACCTTCCTGCCCTGGGTCCCTGTTCTCTGGTTAGTTTGCAGGCTCTGTGTGTGTCCAGTGCCTCGTGCGCTGGGGAGCTGGCCGGGGCTGGCGCTGGTGGAACTTGAATAATTCATCATCCGACACAAGGGCAGGTGGCCTCATCCTGATTTCATGCTGCTATTGGTGGAGTTAATCTGAATTTAAACCAGTGTAAATGCAAAAGGAGAGGCAGGCCCCTGGGCTTTGACTGAAGCAGCCATTAAAATCCATGGGGGATAAGCAGAGTGGGCTTGATTTCCCTCTTCTTCCTGACTCGCCCCTCGGGCTCATTCCATGACATCAATGGTCAGTTTCCCCAGTGTGAGTGCAGAGCAGAGCCGGTGAGGTGGGTGAGCTGGAGGGGAGATGGGGGATATTCTGGGGCAGGCCCAGTTGGGTCGGGCTGTGCCTGATTGCGGGCAAGGCAGGTTTCGAACCCCTCGGGGGGAAGCTGCTCGCAAGCCACGGTGCTGGGTGAGTCACTAGGGTGCGATTCAGCAGCAAGGGAAAGGCAGTGCGGGAGGAGGAGCGTCTCCGGGAGAAGGGCTGGCTAGTGCCAGGATGGGGGCCAGTGTTTTCCCCAGGAATTGAAATTGGGGGGTGGTGGTGTTCAAATGTACAGGGTGGGGGGTGTCAGGGCCGATGAGGGGTGAGACCGTGAGGGTGAAGGTGGCTCTTTGGCACCATAGTAAAAACTGAAAAATGTTTCATGACCATTTAATTAGATTTAACTCACGTTTTAAAATCATCACAAAAATTAAAGTTGGCTACTCAAGCCTTCTGTGAAGCACGATGTCTTCATCCTTCTTGGTTTCTTGTTATAATTTTGCACAACTCTGTTAATGAACTTCTTGAATGCAATGCGTTCATCTTTGGTGGCTTCTTGTGGGTCCGGTACTTCCATTTCTTCCATTGATATGCTCATGAGTTCATTCACAGGATCAGGCAGAAGGCGACTTCTTTCAGAACACAAAATTCTATTCAATGAGGCTAAAGAACGCTCAGCTGTAGCTGTTTGTGTCTGGAAGTAACAAGAGATGAATTCCTACTTCTTTCAGCCCAGGAAACAGAGCACAAAGATTGGGTCAAGCCGCTAGTGATGATAAAAAAGAAGTTGAAGTCAAATCTTCATTCATTCTTCCTCTGATATTCCACTGTGTGTTCAAATTCTCTATTCTGTCCTGAGCACATGGCAGCCCCATTGCTGGTAGTGCCTCACTCCACTCAACTGTCGGTGTTTTATAGGACAGGGATCTGTAAAAGCTACGTAGAGGTTGAGTAGAATCTATAAGTTGCTGTTGTAGATTTTTAAGAATCAAGTCTGTACTTTTTCACTTGTCTTAACAAACACTTCTTGTCCTCTTCACTTAAGGATTCAATATAAATGCCTTCATTACTCAACTTCTGGACTAAAGTCTTTGCTTCTTCCAGTACTTTTTCAATGGATAGCTCTCTGATTGATCCAAATGTAGCTTCTATTGCTGGACAAAGATCTACTACTATTGTAGCAGATGCCTGGATGGCATTGTTTAATGACCCAAGTGGTTTCAACAGTAGACTTACAAGGGAGAGAATGGCAATAGTCTTCTCTGAATGTAGTAGCAAAAGTAATCCACCAGCCTCACTACTTAGATCCATCCCATCTTGGTAGATACTTTCCAAAGCCAGTAATAATGGCTGGAGTAATTTTAAGACAACAGTCAAGGATCATTCATGAGAAAGCCAGAGGGTTTTCCCAGGTTGGACTAATCTGAACTTCAGTCCCAGTGTATCTTCTATATTTTCCAAGATATTCAGTCTTTTTGGACTCTTGCTGAAAAAAGAATATAATGAAGACATTAAATTTATAGCTTTTTTAATGTCTTTTGAAGAGTCTGCAGCTCGTACTAGTGCTAGTTGGAGTAGGTGGCCTCTGCAGTGTGCATAGGAGAGACTAGAGTTACACTTTTCTCTGAACAAAGCTTGTACCCCACCATGTTTCTAAGTTTTCAGCTCCATCAAATGCACAAGCAGCCATCTGTTTGGGGTCCAACTGACAACATTTAACTCTTCTAAGATGTGGGTTGTCACAGATGCAGCCGATGTGTCTTCTATAACTTGAACATCTAGAAATGCATCTACTGGCCTACCCCTGACATCAAGGTAACGAACACAGTGACTTAATACTTGACGCCCATTTGCATCGGTACATTCATCAGCCATGTATGCACATTTTTTGTGTGGTGAGAGAGTTCTTCACTTTTTCAATTGTTGAGTCTTTCACTGTTGCACCACATGCATCTAGCCAGTCAGTTGAGTTTCTTGCAGAAAGAGAGTGAGCATTTGCTGGTCTTGTTCAGAACCAGTGTTCTGCTTCAGGATGAACAAGTGAGAATGCACTTAACACTGGCCTCCAGTTTGCAGTGTGTGGTATCTCTTGCTTAAATAGAAAGTATGATGCCACAGCCATCATGGGTGCAGCAAGGGGACAGGGCTCTTCCCCTCCAGGTGGCCAATTGAAATCAGACATCACCGGCATCTGCCCTTTGGCAGGGGACATGCCGCAAGTCGGGCAGGTTTCAGCCCAGTTCCAAGGGGCTGGCTCCGCAAAACCCCCTCCCCGGGTTGCAGGCCTGGCTGAGAAGCTGAATGGAGCATGGGGACTCCCCACTGCCCCCTAGAGGTGATGCCCCTGGAGGAGGGAAGTACATGGGAAAACTGCTAAAGGGATAACAAAATAGCTTTGCTCTCCACGGCCACTGACCTGGCGCTAAGAACAATCCCCTGGAGACGTGAGGTCCAGCTACTCCTCCCTCCCTCTTAGGCAGAGGCCGGTGCTTGCCACCTGCTTTGATCCGCCTTGCTGACAGCAGGTGGACAGGAAGGGGCTCATTTCCTCACCCCCCCTCCCAGGGCAGGACGTTCCCCTCCATCCTCCCAGCGCCAAGGAGATGTTCCTGCAGCCAGGCTCCCCTGCCACCGGGTGCTCTAATGAAGCAGTCACTTGTCAGCCATCTATTGATCGGCCCAGCGGGAGTGGTAGTGTGATGATCACACGCCGCAGCGGAGAGGCCGGTGGGAAGCTATGTAGTTAATCTGTGTCTGTGCAGGCTGGCAAAGGGATAAGGAAAGGCGAGGAGCTGCATTGTCCCACGGGACACACGGGGAGGGCAGCTCAGCCCAGCCCAGCCCAGCCCAGCCAAGCTCAGCCTGCAAAAAGCCAAGCATTCAACCCGCCAGGCCCTGATGCCTGCAGTTCAGTCCCCACCGCTGCTGGTTACCAGTTTATGATCAGCCACTTGACAGGGGAAGGTTTGCAGGCAAAACTAGTCAGAGTGAAGCATGGCCTAAGGAATCATGCTACTGTCCCCTCCCTAAGACAGTGCTCAGCAAAGTAGCTCCTGGGACTGGCGCCATCCAGGGATCTGGGGTTAAGGGTGGGGCTGTGATTTTAGCTGGGGGAGGAAGATGTCTTGCCTAGACGCTGCCTGCTTAATTATCCATGAAACACAACAGATGGTGAAATGGCTTCAAGATGTTCTTTTGGAAACATTTAGGTGCTACTGGGCCCTCTCCCTCCCTCAGGCTCCCTCGTTTTCGCTTTTGCAGAATAACTTAATAAAGTGTAAAAGGAATTAGGAGGAAGCGGGGAGGGGGGAGGAGGCAGGGTTAAGAATGAAAAACGCAGCCAGGATTGGCAGGCAGAGCTGGTGGGAGATAGTGGTGTCAGGATTATTAAATGCCCTGGGGCAACTGGAATCCTCAGCTCCAAGGGGCTCAGTTAACGTCGCTGAATGTAAATCCAGCGGAGGTGTCTGAATGCTGCCCCAAGTGGAATACATTATCCCTCGCCTTCCTTGCTTATTGCTGGTGCTCTCTTGGAGCAGGGGGGGATGACCTGGGGATGTGTACGCATGTGAGTGTATATCCATATGTTCCCTTGCTTGTGCTGTACAATAATCTGCATGACATGGCTCGGTTTAAATCCCTCATCAGATACCACGTGTGCTTCTTCCCTGGGGGAGACTTTCAATTCTCAGTAGAAAGCAGGAATCTTTTCATGGATCACGGTCTAGTCTAGTGGTTAGAGCACAGGGCTGGGAGTCAGGATTTACGGGCGCTTGGTTCCCAGCACTGGGAGGGGAGCATTGTTTGGCTGGGGGCCTGAGTCTCAGGCCTTGTGTGTGCTGTTCTGGGCGGGCGGGCTAGTGGACAGGCGCGTCACTGCTTCCTGCTGGACAGAATCAGAACTGCTCACCTCTATGTCCTGGGCCCTATTCTGCAACAGGGGAAAGGAGATTCGCCGTGAGCTCAGGTGGAGTCTGGGGAGCAGGAGGATCGACGTTCTAGCCCTGCTCCTGCCGGGGAATTTTGAGCAGCCATAAAAGTCAAGTTACCAATCTGGCCTGCTTTTGGTGACAAATACAAATCGTGCTAGCCCCCCAGGATGGCAGGAGACCTGATGTGTTATGATGTTCCATCAGACCCGAATTAAAAGAGCAACCTTGCCTGCCACCCTGGTGCCAGGAATGCGCTTCTTGCTGGTAAGATCTTGGTCCAGCACATGTAAAAAAACAGTCCTTGCATCTAGCTCATGAGCTGAGAGGGTATGGCTGCCACCCATGCCCCTGTTCCTCTCTCCCATCCCCACTTTCTCATGGTTCTGCACTGCTGCAGGGCAAGCCCGCGCCCCCATCTCTACCACTGCTGCTGGTCCTGCATTCAGCTTTCCCAGGATTCTCACTGGCCAGCCCTTTTCCTGGCATCTTTTTGAATAAATTACCTTCCTCCCAGTGCCAGGGTTACAACTGCAGAGCTGGTAGGGAGCTGGCTTGGAATACCCCACCTCTTGATGCCCACTTCTCCCAGCCCCACTTCCAAAGTGAAATTGGCCAAGGGTGGAGGAAAGCTAAGAGAAAGAGGCTCCAGTTGGACCTTGCAGGGCTCCTCTGACGTGTGTCTCCAGCATGAGGGCTGGCCATCATCACAGTCCTTGGCGTCTCCTGAGCACAGGGAATTTCCAGGCTAGTGGCTTCTGGGCCACCAGCCATTGCAGTTGGATGGGAAGTGACAGCAATGCACAAAGATAATTCATCTCTCGCTGGCCATCATCCCCAGATCCTAGCGTGTGGCTCTCTCTCTCTGTCATCACACACAGCTTCTCTCTAGCTGACCCCTGTTACTGGAGTGATTGGGTCCCCCCGGCAAGGGGATAGGGGCTGCCCTGGCCTAGTTTCCCTTGCAGAGAAACTCAAATGCCTGGTTTTCTCTGTGTTTTCCCCTTGGGTCAGCTCCTGCGGCCTTTCCCAGCTGCGACCGCAAGGCCTCGGTCACATCTGTTCCGCTCCAGTAAGGAGCATCAGGATTTGGGTTTCTGGGTGCAAGCCCCCGCTAAGCGTCTGTTTGAACTCAGCAGCCAGAGCCGAATGTTTCTATAGATGTTTGCCTTGTGCTCATGGAAACCGAATTTCTCTGGCTGGCAGCAGCTGCCTCGGGGCCCTGATATTCCCCACCGTGGTTATTGGGGCTCTGCGTTCATTGCTAGGCCTGTTAGCGCTTATGCGTCACAATGGCCACGTTCAAGGCAGCAGGGCGGGACGGTGACCTAGGCTGGCTCAGGGCTCCCGCAAAGGCCAGAACGGGATCCAGAAAGGGAGCCAAGTCTGCATCGTGTTGGCTGGGGTCTGGTTCACGTCCACCACAGCTTATCTCCCTTTCATCTCTGACGGGGCTGGTGTGAATGGTCAGGGTCAGATCTTTCCCCCAATGGGTGTTTTCCCACAGAGGGGATGGGATGGAAACTACATGAATTTCTCCTTGCTGAGATTCTGTCTGATCCTGGAGCCCCAGGGCAGGCTGAATGCTAGGGGGCTGGCGAATGTGAACTGCAAGTGTGAACTGGCTGGGAGCTCTGGAGTGCTAGTAACTAGGACCCCCACCCTGGGTGCTCGCACCCTGTTATCAAAGCCCCGATTTAGCCCCTTTGTTTAACAGGAAACCTCCAACACAATCACATGCACCCACTCGGCAAACAACACCGGACCTGGCTAGACTGGCTACAGGCCGGTCAGCCTCACCTCAGTCCCTGGAAAAATCATGGAGCAGGTCCTCAAAGAATCAATCCTGAAGCACTTAGAGGAGAGGAAAGTGATCAGGAACAGTCAGCATGGATTCACCAAGGGAAGGTCATGCCTGACTAATCTAATCGCCTTTTATGATGAGATTACTGGTTCTGTGGATGAAGGGAAAGCAGTGGATGTATTGTTTCTTGACTTTAGCAAAGCTTTTGACACGGTCTCCCACAGCATTCTTGTCAGCAAGTTAAGGAAGTATGGGCTGGATGAATGCACTATAAGGTGGGTAGAAAGCTGGCTAGATTGTCGGGCTCAACGGGTAGTGATCAATGGCTCCATGTCTAGTTGGCAGCCGGTGTCAAGTGGAGTGCCCCAGGGGTCGGTCCTGGGGCCCGTTTTGTTCAATATCTTCATAAATGATCTGGAGGATGGTGTGGATTGCACTCTCAGCAAATTTGCGGATGATACTAAACTGGGAGGAGTGGTAGATACGCTGGAGGGGAGGGATAGGATACAGAAGGACCTAGACAAATTGGAGGATTGGGCCAAAAGAAATCTAATGAGGTTCAATAAGGATAAGTGCAGGGTCCTGCACTTAGGATGGAAGAATCCAATGCACCGCTACAGACTAGGGACCGAATGGCTCGGCAGCAGTTCTGCGGAAAAGGACCTAGGGGTGACAGTGGACGAGAAGCTGGATATGAGTCAGCAGTGTGCCCTTGTTGCCAAGAAGGCCAATGGCATTTTGGGATGTATAAGTAGGGGCATAGCGAGCAGATCGAGGGACGTGATCGTTCCCCTCTATTCGACACTGGTGAGGCCTCATCTGGAGTACTGTGTCCAGTTTTGGGCCCCACACTACAGGAAGGATGTGGATAAATTGGAAAGAGTACAACGAAGGGCAACGAAAATGATTAGGGGTCTAGAGCACATGACTTATGAGGAGAGGCTGAGGGAGCTGGGATTGTTTAGTCTGCAGAAGAGAAGAATGAGGGGGGATTTGATAGCTGCTTTCAACTACCTGAAAGGGGGTTTCAAAGAGGATGGCTCTAGACTGTTCTCAATGGTAGCAGATGACAGAACGAGGAGTAATGGTCTCAAGTTGCAATGGGGGAGGTTTAGATTGGATATTAGGAAAAACTTTTTCACTAAGAGGGTGGTGAAACACTGGAATGCGTTACCTAGGGAGGTGGTAGAATCTCCTTCCTTAGAGGTTTTTAAGGTCAGGCTTGACAAAGCCCTGGCTGGGATGATTTAACTGGGACTTGGTCCTGCTTTGAGCAGGGGGTTGGACTAGATGACCTTCTGGGGTCCCTTCCAACCCTGATATTCTATGATTCTATGATTCTATGATTCTATGACTCCCCACCCCCATGGTCTAGCAGGGATGGGCAAGGTGGGGACAAGGTTGCAGGTTGGAAATGGCCAGGCGGGTAACCAGTCCACAGCCTCAGACGAGTGGCCCCCAGATTTGCCTGAGCTGTCTCTGCTAAGCCCAGGCCTGCTGGGACCCAGCAAGTGGCTGGAGTCACCTTTGGCTAATGAAGAGACACCGAGCCGGCTCTGATCAAATGGGAACACAGAGTCCTTCTTTGCCTCCTCAGACAGGGACAAAGGGTGCATCTATCACCCCATCCATCCATCCGTCCCCCCATCCCCAAACTCATCCATCTAATCCAATCTATCTATTATCCCCATACACACCCATCATCTATCTATCTCTCCCCATCCACCCCATCCATCTATCTCTCCCCATCCACCCCCTCTATCTATCTATCTCTCCCCATCCACCCCATCTATCTCTCTCTCCCCATCCACCCCCTCATCTATCTATCTCTTCCCATCCACCCCCTCTATCTATCTATCTCTCCCCATCCACCCCATCTATCTATCTCTCCCCATCCACCCCATCCATCTATCTCTCCCCATCCACCCCATCCACCCCATCTATCTCTCTCTCCCCATCCACCCCCTCATCTATCTATCTCTTCCCATCCACCCCCTCTATCTATCTATCTCTCCCCATCCACCCCATCTATCTCTCTCTCCCCATCCAGCCTCTCTATCTATCTATGTTTCCCCATCCACCCCATCTATCTCTCTCTCCCCATCCACCCCCTCTATCTATCTCTCTCTCCCCATCCACCCCATCCACCCCATCTCTCTCTCCCCATCCACCCCCTCTGTCTATCTCTCTCTCCCCATCCACCCCCTCTATCTATCTCTCCCCATCCACCCCATCTATCTATCTATCTCTCCCCAAACAGTCCCTCTATCTATCTATGTTTCCCCATCCACCCCATCTATCTCTCTCTCCCCATCCACCCCCTCTATCTATCTCTCTCCCCATCCACCCCCTCTATCTATCTCTCTCTCCCCATCCACCCCCTCTATCTATTTCTCTCTCCCCATCCACCCCATCCACCCCACCTATCTCTCTCTCCCCATCCACCCCCTCTATCTCTCTCTCCCCATCCACCCCCTCTATCTATCTCTCCCCATCCACCCCATCTATCTATCTATCTCTCCCCATCCACCCCATCTACCTATCTATCCCCATACACCCCCTCTATCTATCTATCTATCTATCTATCCATCCCCATACACACTCATCATCTATCTATCTCTCCCCATCCATCCCATCTATCTATCTCATCCCATCCACCCCATCTATCTATCTCTCCCCATCCACCCTCTCTATCTAATCTAATCTATCTATCCCCATCCACCCCCTCATCTATCTATCTATCTATCTATCTATCTATCTATCTATCTATCTATCTATCTCTCCCCATCCACCCATCTATCTATCCCCATCCACCCCCTCTATCTAATCTAATCTATCTATCTATCTACCTATCTATCTATCCATCCCCATCCACCCCATCTATCTAATCTATCTATCTATCTATCTATCTATGTTTTATTCCCATCCACACCCATCCACCCCCTCTATCTGTCTATGGCATTCCTCACAGGCTCATCACCACAGTATCCAGGCATTTGATCCAGGACACAAGGTCACCGCTCCCCAGTGCCCAGCGGGACCGAAATCCATCTGACAGCAGGGACAAGGCTGAGAAGTGGAAAGCAGCCCCAGGCTCTGAGCAGGAGACGTAGCACCAGCCTCTGCCACGGGGCGGCAGTTGGTTGTGCCACCTGTACGGGGACAGGGTGATGGCCAGGCCATCGGCAGAGACAAACAGATGGTGCAGCTGGTTCCCAGCCACTAGCAGAGCGTGGGGCAGGCACACGTGTGTGATCTGATTGTACGTGATACTGGGGAACCAGCACTTGCCCTGATTCCCCTTCTTCCCGGTGGTGCTGCTGCAAATCAGGGAGGAAGTAACAGCCACCCAGTGGCTCTGAGGCATCAGCTCGCGAGCTCTCTGGCTCGAAATGCCCAGCCTGATCAGGCAGGAGGCGAGCGACCCAGCGGCTGCAGAGAGGCCCCGGCACCGGCTGCCTGTGAGCAAGCCCCCTGCAGTTGTGTGGCCCGTCAGCCACAAGCTTACCCAGCTGGGGAATTAAACCATTTGCCGGCCCTCCCCAGCCCCAACACTGGAGCCCTTTCTTCCCCCTCTAAGCTCCATCCTGTTGCCCAGCTGCTGGCTGGTCAGCCTGCACGCCTGGGTCCTGCCCCCCTCCCAGCCCCCGGCTGCTGTTGCATTTGATTCTCAGGCCTCAGGCGTGCAGGAGAACAAAACTGCCCATTGAAGGGATAACCTGACACTGGTTAACATGTGTGGTTAACAACTGGTGGCAGGGTCCGTAGTTGGGGAGGGAATGGTGGGGGCATCTGGCATAGCCTGTGGGGACACGTGTTGGATCTAATTGTCTCTATTGCAGAAACGGGTACAGATGGAGCCAGGCTGCCAAGTTCACATCCATCCTGGGACAGTATCCGTGCCCGTCCCTGGGGCAGTATCCATGTCCGGTGCCCATCCCTGGGTCAGTATCCGTGTCTGGTGCCCGTCCCTCGGGCAGTATCTGTGTCTGGTGCCCGTTTGGTGAATCTACCTCTAAGTCTGTGAAGCAATGTACTTAATAGACGGAAATCACCAGGCTCCTTGAGTCAGCTCCTATCCCAACACAGTAACCGACTCCAGGTGCTAAAAACACCAGGAGCCAGCCCTTCCCCCACCCTGAACATGAGATTTGCTTAAAAATCATGGGATTTAAAAAAACAACAGAACTATAAGCATATTTTAATTTGCCTCTGGTTTCTGAGCCTATAGGTCACTGTAAGGTCAGATTTTCCAACTTTTCTTAATCACAAGGGGGTTAAACAAAAGGTGAGATTCTCATGGAATCACTGGAGTCCAGGAGCTGGCGCTTTAAGAAAAAAGACCAAATATCTTTCCATAAAATCACACCAGCTGGCTACATTGCAGCATGATCATAACAACAAATCCCTCCTTTGGGCCTCTGTCCTGCAACGCTCTTTTTGCGGGGGGGGTGCATCTTGCTCACGCTGGGCCGTTACCCTGCGGCAGCACGGTGTGACAAGGCTGCGCGCTTCCTGCATATTGTGTTCGCTTCCCCCTCCCGGGCGCTACCATGTTAAGAGATACACAGGGGGCCTATTTGTCTGGGGAAGCCTGTGCGTGTAATAAGGTAAGTCTGGACCGCAGCCATTGGAGACTTTCCTGGGTCAGCTCCTTTGCTTTAAATGAGGTTTGTGTGCTGCTAGCTTCGATTCACACCCATTTATAATCCCTTTATTACCAACCTGGGGGCCTCGCACTTAATAAGAAATACTACAGATCTCTTCAATTAGATACAGAGTCTAGAGAACCTCAAAGCACTTTCCAGTGCTACCTGCTTAGGGGGATGATACGCCCCTTGATGAAATGCAGCCACCTCTGGGGTGGGCCCCGCTCAGTCGTTTGCAGCAGGCAGAGTGACGTGTGACTTCTCCAGTAGAAGTGGGATTTATAAAGCAGAATGGAATTATCCTGCACTGGGCTTCGCCTGCAGTAGATGCTTGATTCTTTATGAAAGGTGACAGGGATCTTTAGTGACCGATTGCAAGGGGGCAAAGCCTAGGATTTATGTTGCATCCAAAAAGGCAACACCTCTAGCAGCACAATGCCCCGCTAGCACTACACGTGGGCATTGGGGTCAGCACGGACTCAGAGGGGAGAGCACCCCCCTATTGAGCCCATTCCCAGAAGCAGAGCGCCCCCTATCATCGCACTGGGGCACTGGGGCAGCTCTGACTCAGAGGGGAGAGCACCCCCTATTGAGTCCCATGTCCCATTCCCAGAAGCAGAGCACCCCCTATCATCACACTGGGGCATTGGGGTCAGCACAGACTCAGAGGGGAGAGCGCCCCCTATTGAGCCCCATGTCCCATTCCCAGAAGCAGAGCACCCCCTATCATCACACTGGGGCATTGGGGGTCAGCACAGACTCAGAGGGGAGAGTGCCCCCTATTGAGCCCCATGTCCCATTCCCAGAAGCAGAGTGCCCCCTATCATCACACTGGGGCATTGGGATCAGCACAGATTCAGAAGGGAGAGCGCCCCCCCTATTGAGCCCATTCCCAGAAGCAGAGCACCCCCTATCATCACACTGGGGCACTGGGGCAGCTCTGACTCAGAGGGGAGAGCGCCCCCTATTGAGCCCCATGTCCCATTCCCAGAAGCAGAGCACCCCCTATCATCACATTGGGGCACTGGGGTCAGCACAGACTCAGAGGGGAGAGCGCCCCCTATTGAGCCCCATTCCCAGAAGCAGAGCACCCCCTATCATCACACTGGGGCACTGGGGTCAGCACAGACTCAGAGGGGAGAGCGCCCCCTATTGAGCCCCATGTCCCATTCCCAGAAGCAGAGCACCCCCTATCATCACACTGGGGCATTGGGGTCAGCACAGACTCAGAGGGGAGAGCGCCCCCCTATTGAGCCCATTCCCAGAAGCAGAGCACCCCCTATCATCACACTGGGGCATTGGGGTCAGCACAGACTCAGAGGGGAGAGCGCCCCCCTATTGAGCCCATTCCCAGAAGCAGAGCACCCCCTATCATCACACTGGGGCATTGGGGTCAGCACAGACTCAGAGGGGAGAGCGCCCCCCTATTGAGCCCATTCCCAGAAGCAGAGCGCCCCCTATCATCACACTGGGGCACTGGGGCAGCTCTGACTCAGAGGGGAGAGCGCCCCCTGCTGCGTCACTCGTTCCACTCCCTAAAGCAACCCCTCCCGCTGGAGGACTGCCCTCCAAGTACTGACCAGTCCTGCTTACTTTACATTCGGGATACACCCGGAGCAGAACATGGGATCCAAACTGTGGCAAGGTCAGACCCAGACTCACATTGCCAGCCTAGCCCAGACCCCTGAAGCCGAGCCAGAGGCAACTTCGGCTGAAGATCGCCAGCCAGTACATGGCTCAGCCCCTCTCTTGGGCTACGGGCTGTGAGGAGATCCCAGCCAAGACAAGGGGAGCGGCTGGGAACACCCCCAAGGCCAGGGTTCTGGGGGCCATCATGGGAGCTGGCTGCCCCCGAAGGGCCCTTTTCCTCTTTGCAGCAAAGGCCTGGTGGGTGTCTCTTCCTCGGTGCCTCACTCCCCTGAGAGGGTTTCATTTGGGTCAAGCCACACGGCCCGCGCTGCCATGGGAAGCCTGGATCTCTTCTCAGGCCTCAGGGGAGATGCCACTGGGATCTATAGAGCATGGAGGCCCCAAGACTGGAGCAAACCTATTGAGTGGGTCCCTTTCATCGCCCCAAGCCCCCCCGCAGGATCTGACTGGGAGAGGGGGAAGGTGTTGGCTGCTTCTGGAAGCACCGGGGGAACCATGAGGGGGTTTCACTCGAGGCTGGGAGGCAGGGACTGGCCTGGGATTTTAGCGTCCCTCAAAGATTGAGATCCTTCCCCATGCTCAGGGGTTTGACTGGAAGCTCTTTGGGGCTTTTTGTTCTGGTTTTGTTGCAATACACATTGTTATGAGATTCTTAACAGCGTCTGCAACATGGGCAGCATTTAATGTGCCAAGAATTCCTTTCTTTCTTTCTTTCTTTCTTTCTTTCTTTCTTTCTTTCTTTCTTTCTTTCTTTCCCTGTTCTCTGTCCCCCATCCTCACATCGTTTCTGTCCGGAGACAGCAGCAGCCTCCCAGCCAGATGTTGCTGGCAAATCAGACGTTGTTGCATGTGGTTGCCCAGCCATCTCCCTTTGCCCGCGTTGAGGCAGCTTGCAGGGAGAGGCTCTTTCTCTCGACCATCAGCGTTTTCCATGCCCACATATACCCACCCCCGGGCGCCAGCCCACGGCCTCGCGATCATGGCCCAAAGAACTAGGCACAGCCGGGGTAGGGAGAGAGGACGGAAGCAGAGGGCAGAATCCTGCATGACAAGGTGCTGTTGGAGGGGAGGGTTTCTGCTTGGCTGGCAGGAGCATTGCCTCAGCAAACATTCAGCGTGGCTCTGTGCAGGAGGCATTTGGGAGGGTCAGGCCTGGGTCTCCTCCAAGCGGGCACTGTTAAGAGACTTTATTATCTCCTCCAGCAGCTGGGCAGAGGCAGGCCAGGGCTCCTCGGCGCACCTGCCTGCAGGAAGGCCCCAGATATAAAGCCAGAGGAGTTATTTTCCAAAGGTAATTGCAGCCGTGAAGTCTGGGCTGTGAATGCGACCTGTTCCCCAAGACCTCACCAGAGCCCAGCCAGAGGAGTGGGAGTTGGAGCCGTACCCCTGTAGCAGCTCCCCAGTGCACATCCCCAGGGCTCACTAGGACCATTCTGATCTCGCGTGTGACACGGATCTGAGCCCAGAGAGCACGTCCACCCCCCTGACCCCTGAGCATGAATGATACTAATTAAGTGCCTGGCTGGCACGCTCAGGTCTGCTGGGCCGTGAAGCCTGAGTTCCCCCCTTAGATGGGATCATGGTGCTGTAGCTTGCCCCGTCTCTGGTCTAGGGCCAATCAGTCCCCAGGGCTGTTACTCAGCTCCTCCAAATTACCGGCAAAGCTCTGTCTAACCAAATCCCCCGCTGGGTCATCTAGCGCCTCCTGCTGGTGGAGAGCGGGGCTGCTGTTGTGCTTGCCCCATGTGTTGCCATGCTCCAGGAGACTGCTCTGTTCCAGACAGAAAATTGGAGTGCTCCACCCCAGAACTGAACTTAACCCTAGCCAGAAACTGGAATCCCACCCAGTACCCTCCCAGTCAGGCAGGACCTTAGCACACCCCATCACTCCTATCCCTTTCTCTCTCTCTCCATCTTTCACTTTGTCTCCCACCGACAGGCACGTGGGGGAAATATGTATTTACACGCATGTTTTGATGAATTATTTATAAAGCAGGTGACCTCATTCATTCAGATTGATTTTCCTGTGTGTCACTCCAATTACATTGTGTTCCTTTAACAGGAGGTTAGACAGTAAGTTAGTTATCGTGACTTCAGCTCGCTTGGCACTTTTGAGGATTAGACTCTGCGGTGCAGGGACGGATGCTTTGCTCCGCTCGCTTAATCATTAAACAGACTTTTGCAGGGCTTAAGAATTTGTTCATGTTCTTTTTACATTATTTAATTAGCTGTCCTGGAGCCAGAGAGAGTTCACACATGCTGGCACTCTTGCACACACACATGGATACCCCTGCACTATCACACACACACACATTGATACAAACACACTCACTGACAACCATACACACTTTATACAGCCACACACAGACATTAACACACAAACACCATTATACACGTACACATCCCTTTATAAGCATATATATTCACACACACGGTGATAGTCACACACCACAACACATCTACTTTGACACACACCTTCACACAGACACACGCTGACACAATCACATACGTGTCGCATGCTGTGTATTTGTAGCTGTGGCAGTCCCAGGATATCAGCGAGAAGCTGTGTGAGATACAAGATATTGCCTCACCTTCCTTGTCGCTCCACAGTCACATATTCTCACACACAATGACACATACCTTTATTCAGATGCACACACACACACACACTCAAAATCAAGCACACACATAGACACAATCACACACTGCCACATACATGTATACACACACAAACATACACACGTACAGACAACTCACAAACACACACTGGCACAATAATGCACAAACATCTGCATTTCCACCTACTGTCACACACTGACACAATCACATACACACAGGGTTAGGTGGGCCATTGTTACTGGGAGATACCTTGACTCGGTCAATGAAGCTGACCGGGAGGGAGGGATAACTCAGTAGTATGAGCGTTGGCCTGCTAAACCCAGGCTTGTGAGCTCAATCCTTGAGGGGGCCATTTAGGGATCCAGGGCAAAAATTGAGGATTGGTCTTGCTTTGAGCAGGGGGTGAGACTAGATGACCTCCTGAGGTCCCTTCCAACCCTGAGATTCTATGATGATTCTACTTCTCCGTTAGTAACAGATTTATATGCAGTCTTATAGCTGTGTCTATCCCAGGATATTAGAGGGATAATATCTTTTATTGGACCAACTTCTGTTGGTGAGAGAGAGACAAGCTTTCCAGCCACACAGATCTCTTCTTCAGGTCTGGAAAAGGAACTCCCAGCTCAAGGTGGAACAGATTGTTTAGCATAATTAATTAGCACATATTGTAAGAGGCCATTCCAGGTAGAGTGGCCAGTTCACACCTCTGCAGTATGCACTGGTGTACCTCATCCAGCACACTACGTGGCCCAGTAACAAAGATGTGGGTGAAACCGGATAATCATGATGCTCTTGAATGAACTGACACAGGAAAATGCTAAAAGACAAACACACCCTTGAACATGAACATTTTCACAAGGTGATCACTCTATAGATGACCTCTCACTCCTCATCCGCAAAGGAAACCTGCACAACACTTTCAAAAGATGAACCTGGGAGCTTAAATTCATTACTCTGCTAGACACTTAAAATCATGGCCTGAACAGACACCCTGGATTTATGGCTAATTACAACAATCTGTAACCCACCCACCCCGTCTTTTTGGTCTATGATTGCAGAGGTATTAACAGACCAAGATTGTCAAAAGAGACTAGTGGCTTTGGGTTGCCCAATTTTTGGGTGCTCATCTTGAGACACCACGAAGGGGCCTGAGCTTCAGAATGTGCTGAAAATCCTGCTGAAATCCAGAGCCAAACAAAAAGACATGTCCTTTTGGAAGGTTTAGCCTAAGGGACTTGGTCCAGGTCGTACTGGGAGCCAGGAATGGGTCCACCAGGTATCACAATTGCTTCGTGCAGTTTTGGGTCTCATTGCAAAGCCACACCACAAGCTGGGGTTGCTGAAGGGAATGAATGTGGGGTTCCCTTGGGCACACCGAGGCTGGGGCCACGCTTTGAACTGGCAGCTGATTTATGCTGCTTGGATGACAACCAAGCCTCAGTAGCATGGCATGTTTTAAAGTGGCCATCAACACCCTGAGGCTTGGGGGATGGTATGATGAGGTTGTCTGCAATGGCATATGGCCCACCTGCAACTGCAATTAGCAAATATCTTCAACAGCTGGAGATGGGACACTAGCTGGGGAGGGCTCTGAGTTATTGTAGAGAATTCTTTCCCAGGTGTCTCCCTAGTGGGTCTCACCCACATGCTCAGGGGTTAACTCACCATATTTGGGGCCAGGAAGGAATTTTCCCCAAAGTCAGATTGGCAGAGACCCTGGGGGGTTTCCGCCTTCCTCTGCAGCGTGGGGCATGGGTCACTTGCTGGTTTGAACCCATCAGGAATCAGGACTTGCAGCCCAGCTGATCTCCTGGTAGCCTGATCAGCACAGCTGGCCTGCAGCAGGCTGCCTGACTGTCCAGGCCACCAGATAGGCTGCAAGGGCCAGCAGGTCATCTCTTAAGCCAACAGCAGCTTGCGGGCTGCTCAGTGGTGATACCCACCATTGTGCCGGCTCCTGCCATGAACCCCTCCCTCCTTGCCTGCTACCCTGTTTGCTCTGGTTACTGCCCTCCGGTTTGACCCTTGGCTTCCCGCTACTGACTCTGTCCCAGTCTTGTTTTCTGGTGCCCAGTCTGACCACTAGGCTACACTGCCCTTATCCCAGTCAGCTGACAGAGCTAGAGGAAATGGTGGATTCTCTGTAACTTCAGTAACTCAGCCCATGGTGAGGTCCTGCGGCCTTCTCTGAGTCTGTGTCTTGGCCCAAAGTCTGGTGTTTTGGGCTGAATTTTGCCTCGACTTTTTGGGTTAATTTGAATTGGAAACTCAAAGTGAAACCCAAACAGCCTTCTAGGTCAGTGGTTCTCAAAGTTTTTCTACTGGCAACCCCTCTCACCCAGCAAGCCTCGGAGTGCAACCCTCCCCGCACCTTATAAATAAAAAAACCATTTATATTTAACACTATTTTAAAGTGATATTTATATGTTTGTTAATATCACTTTTCCCAGCAGACTTACTAGGGCACACTTCACAGCAGACTTGTTAGCGCCGGGAGTCTGTGAAAAGTAATCTTTGTAAAATTTGTAGTATCCCTTTTCACAGCAGATTTAGTGTCCCATGCCCCCCTCAATTCTTTGCCGCTACTGGCAGCCACCCTGCCTTCAGAGCTGGGCGTCTCTGCAAGCAGCGTGGCTGCCAGCTGCAGTGCAGAAGAAAGGGTGGCAATGGGGTGCTAACTCTGCTGTGAAAAGTGGTATTTGTATGTGTGTTAATATCACTTTTCACAACTGGTGAAGACTTCACAGCAGACCTAGCTAGCTGGGGGGCATGTACTCGCAACCCCCATGTAATAACCTCACGGCCCCCTGTTTGAAAACCTCTGTTCTAGGTACTGATCACCCTGGCATCTGCTCTCCCCATAGCCATCAGTGAACGCACTCCTCCCCACGCAGCAGCCAGGGAAGGATCATTATCCCTGCTTTACAGATGGGAACTGACACACCAAGAGGGTAAGGCCAGGATTTTAAAAATAGCTCCACAGCCCCTGCTGTGGGGGCTGGCTCTCCAGAAGAGCTCAGCCCCCAGTGAGGTCCCTGAAAAAGTGGCCAGGTTTTCCCAAGAGCTCAGCACTTCGGCTGCATTGCTCTAGCGGCAATCGATCCGCGAGGGCCACACCGGGAACTGCTGGAAAATCTGGCTCTTGTTTCAAGTGTCTCAAGGGGAGCCGAGCAGGTCTGAAAAATCTGGGACCATTTGTGGGTGCTGAGTTCTGGGGCAAAGCCTGGCACTTGCCCCCGGTATGCAAGGAGTCCAGGGCAGGGCTGGGAATCAAACCAAGATCTCCCGTCTAATGCCTGCACCAGAATCTTGCTGCTGCATTTCATGTCTTTGGTTGACCTGAAACTGATGGATTCACGTAAGCAGATGGCAGAAGACCTCCCCCCTGGGAAATGAAATGGCCAAGTTTGTCCCAGGCCCTTCCCCTGGTGCAATTCAAAGAGGAGGCAGATCTGCTCATTCATGCCCCCCCCCCCAGCATAGCTATTGCTGACAAGGGCTTTGTGCCTATCCCCTTACCAGTCTCACTAGCTCATCCCCATGCTGGCACGCTTAGGCCCCTGCATTTCCCCTTCTCTCAGATGCCTGGAGATTCCCTCCCCTCCATTGCAGCCCTGGGCTGAAAGTGTGTGAAGAGAAATAGCTTTCCCCTGGATAAAAACACACGCAGTATTGCCAGGTCTCTCCCCAGACAGAATAAGTGTGATCTGCACTTGTATGAGACAGAATAATTTGTAATGTTTACGAACAGCTGTCTAAAAACCACTTAAGTTTACGAGGTGTGCGCTGTAAAATCGCTGGCAGTCACCACGGGGGCTGCTCTTTCTCAGCTTCCCCTCACAGCCCAGCAGGGGGAAAGTCTGGAAAACATCGTAGGTTAGAGGATGGGAGGTGGGCGAAACAGACCGAAGGAATTTGGGGTGGGGGGTGGTAGCTGCATGTTTTTAACACCTGTAACACATCACGCGGGCATGGCATCCACTCCCTATAGGGTCAAAATCATCTCTGTATTGTGGGATTTTATCCTGCTGCACATCCCCACAGCATCCAGGCCCCTTCCCCGGAAAATCAATAGCAACGGTGGAGGCCCGCTCTGCTCCCAACACAGCTCCAGCTGGAGAGGTCCCTGTCTATGCCCTTCCCAGTCCCTCTACCTCATCCCCACACGGGCATGCTTAGACTCCTGTGTCTCCCCTTCTCTCAGATACATGGAGATACTCCAGCCCTGGAGCTGCAAGGTGTGCACGGGAATCGATTTCCCTGGAATCAGGCCGCATACATTCTTGCCAGCTCTCCCCCAGAGAGGAGTCTCTGGCACTTCTCCATTTCAAGGGCAAAATTCTGCTTGGGGTAACGTTTGGGGTCTTTGTTTCCAGGTTTTTGACAGCTCAGTTCCCACAATTGATCTCTCTGGGCCTCATTTTCCCTACTGGTAAAACATAGTCGTAATCCTTCCATTGCCTCGTGAGACTGTAAAGGCTTTAGGGCAGGGACTGCCTGCCTCACACTCCATGTGTGCGCAGCACCCAGCACCTGAGACCCTGCTCTCCCCTGGGACTATCCTCTTCTAGCTGCCGGGGGCTCTCAACGCACGTCACAACCAGGCACTGACATGTGAAATGACTTTACCGCAGGCCAACAACAGAGTGAGGGAGAGAACCCAGGAGTCCGGTGGCTTCCCAGTCCTCAGGGGAGGGGGGAATGTAATTTGGATTTAGACTATTTTTTTGTAGTAATGGTGTGACCAAGCCCCAGGCCAAACTGGCTACACTGGATGCAAATGACGTTCTACAGGCAGTTAGCAGAGAAGATTCGTGCTGGGAAATGTACTGCTGGCGGAGGTTGATTTCCCCGGCCTGCAGGAGATGGGAGAGTTCTGGGCACCAGGCGCCGTCCAGCAGTCCAGCCTGTCTGTGAGGCAGTCACACCGGATATGTCTACACTGCAAAGAAAAACCCCACCGAGTCAAGTCTTAGAGCCCAGATTTATGGATGTAGGCTTGGGCTGAGGAGCTAAAAATAGCAGTGTAGACGTGCCGCCTCTGGCAGGAATCCGGGCTCCGAGACGCTCCCCCGTCCCTGGATTTCAGAGGCCAGGCTCCAGCCCGAGTGGGAACGTCTACACTACTGTTTTTGCCCCACAGCTGGAGCCTCGTGAACCCAAGTCAAATGGCCGGGACTCTGAGACTCTTTGCAGGGTAGGCATATCCCCCCAGGCCTGGGACTCCAGCGATCGGCTCTTCCCGCCTAGACTCCCTGTATGTCTGCGAGAAAGTCGAGGGGGGGGGCTCATGTCTACCTTGAAATCTTAAACTTCTACCGCTCACACTCCCTGCTGGTCCAGCTGGAAAGGGGGACTCCACTGACCAGCTCCAGCCTGCAGCTTGTCTAGAAGACACCACACAGAGCAGGGCAATGGTGAATCAGTCCCATCTCGTGCAAAGTCACATCCGCATGCTAGAGACCTATGCAACGCCCCATCCAGGTGTACTAGTGCAAGAGCCCTGTGCAAAGTCACACCTAGGTGCAATAGTGCAAGAGACTAGTGAAGTCCCATCCAGGTGCAATAGTGCAAGAGGCCAATGCAAAGTCCCATCCAGGTGCAATAGTGCAAGAGCCCCCTGCAAAATCATACCTGGGGCAATAGTGCAAGAGACCTGTGCAGTCACACCCACATGCAATAGTGCAAAAGACCTGTGCAAAATGCTGCAAGAGACTTGGGCAAAGTCTTCTCAGTGTAATAGAAGAAGAGACCTGTGCAAAGTCACCTGTGGGGGACAGACTGATCAGAGCGCTGCTATTAAATTACAACTAAATCCTCTTGTTTAATTCCCCCCCACCACCACTTTTCCCATCTTTCTACCCAGCTAGGACAAGCAGAGAAAAGGAGCTGCAGAGGGAGAGCTGGAAAGGACAAGAGCAAGAAAGAGACGGATAGACAGAAAGAGTAAAATGGGGGAGGAAAATGGAGTTCCTCCCGCCGGTCCCTTCCCCTCCCAAATCTCCGCCGCCCCCCCGCCATGTGATCTCCTGCTGCATTCTCTCTCCTGTAGTTTATGAACATACCTTATAAACTGTCATGAATTCCCTGGAGGGACCATTTGCAGGGGAGGAGCTGGGGCTGAGAGCATGGGCTGAGGGGGGGCACTGGGATATGGGGAGAGACAGCATGTGAGTGGGAGAGAGACAGAGCTTGTGGGCAGAGCAGGGAGGGAAGGGGGGATTTGGATGGTGGAGGAAGGAGAGAGCATGGAGGTGGGGGTGTGGAGGGCTGAGAGCGCAGCGGGTCATGGCGGTGAGTGGCTCTATTGCACTGGGGCCTGGGTTCTACCACTGAGCTGCTGTTTGACCCTGGGCACGTCCCTTCCCATCTCCGCTGCCCCTCCCACCCATTGTCTATTGAGCTCCTTGGGGGCAGGGGCTGTCTCTCACTAGATGCACTTACAGCACCTAGTGTAACGGGGCCCCAGTCTCGGCTGGGACCTCCAGGTGCTACGGTGATGCTAACCCCCCCTCTGCTCCAACAGAGGTAGCCAGTGCTGCTTGCAGAGCAGACACCGGCGCCGGGAGACCCGGCATCTCTCCTGCACGTCCCGCCCCTGCCAGTGGCGAGGAGCCCTGGGCTGTGAGCTCCGTTACAGAGAGTGGCCCCTCAGCAAGTGGCCCCTCAGCAAGTCCCTTAATGAACCCGCTAACGCCTGCCGTTGCCACGATAATGGGCCTCTCGAATGAAGCCCGGGATGAAGGTGATCAGCCGGAGATCGCGATTGTCATCACACAATGGCAAGCGCCTGGCCCACCCCAGCTGGAGCGCGATTAGCCTAAATATTTGCTTCCCATCTCCAGGGTGAGTGGGCTGCCAGCTCTCACCCACATGCCTCCTTAGGTTGCTTTGATCTTGATCTTCACAACGCAAAGTTTCCCGTTCTCCTGGCAGCTCTGCAGCTCAGCGCCAGGGAGCGGGCAGGCGGGGGACGGGGTGACTGACAGCATCAGCCCTGGCGCTTGGGAGAGGCTCGGCAGAGAGATGTGACAGGCCGGCATGCCATGGGGCTGGGAGAGCAGGGGATGCTGCTGGGTTGGGGTGCTTTAGCACAGCTGGGTGGGGGAAAGAGGGTTATCCAGGGCTGCGTCAGGATTTTGGGAGCACAGTGGGGAGGGAGGGGGGTAGGGCGGGGATAGCAGGAGCTGCGGTAGGTTCATTGGCAGAGTTCTGGGGGGTCCCCCAGGCCTCGAATAGCAGTGGGGCTAGCGGGTCAGGTCAGGACTGAGCGGCATTGGCAGAGCTGGGTGTGGGAAATCTGTGCTGGTGTCCCAGGCACTAGCAATCCAGCACTTGCCTGGGCGTCCCCGCAACGCACTCCTGGGTGCCCTGGGCTGCCGCTGGCATGTGCAGCAATTTAGGGAGTTTGTGGGGAGGGTTGGTTGCCCTGCTCAGCATTCGCCTGCCCAAAGGCAGCTCTGAAGGGAAGGAGCAAGTGTCTTTCCCAGAAAACCCCTGCCCGTTAAAATGGCTCCTGTTGGGCCCCTGAAAGGCTCCAGGGATGGGGCGAGGGATGGGGCCGGGGGGGAGGGGGCCCTGTGCGAGCCAGTGGCACTGTGCCGGGACTCAGGAGAGCTGGGCTCTACTTCTGGCTCTGCTGGTGACATTAGGCAACTCACTTCCCCTGCCCCCCCATGCCTCAGTTTCCCTCACCTCCTTTGGCTGTCTTGGCTGTGTAGATTGTAAACTCTTTGGAACAGGGCCTGCCTCTTGCTATTGGTCTGTGCTGCACCCAGCGCACTGGGGCTCTGATCTTGGCAGGCCGCTCCCAGGCCTCTCAATGCTCTTCTTCTCCTGGATCTGCCCCCACACAGGAACCAGAGCTGCTGCCCCATCTGTCCCTGTCCCTGGCTAAGGCTGTCAGTCCAGGAATGCTAACAGCCTCCTGTGTTTCTGGTTGCATTGCCGCCCCCCCCCAGGTGCTGCTCATCCCCATGAAAGGGGAAGCGCCAGCCTAGCTGGCTGGGCTTTGTACACTCGCTCTATTTACTGTACTTTTCATCCTGGTCACCGAGTTTAAAAGTCTCGCTCTTTACAAACCACTTATTGGGCTGTGGCTTTTGAGGCACAACCGGCCGGTGATAGATTAACACAAACAGGAGGAGAGATGTGCATCGCAGAGAGCACACGCTGTCTCTGCCAATCCCGAGAGCACTTCCCGGGGGATGAGAGTCAATATTCTGCAGCGGCCCTTTGCCTAACGGCCACTAAACCAGATGCAGCTAGAAGCTCAAGGCACCGTTCAATGCCTCCAACAATCCCTGCCTCGAACAGGCTTCTTCCACATTCCAGAACACACCAACTTTGAAAAGCTTCTACACTCCCAAAGCCGGGGGGGGGGAGGGGAAGGGGTTCCTAAAAAGTGCTAGATTCTAAGCATACAGGATTCTACAAGTTCTAAAAGGTTCTTGATTCAGGAGCCCATGGGGTTCTAAAAGGTTCTCCATTCAAGAGCACGTGGGGCTCTCAAAGGGGTCTGAATTACAGCGCACACCTGGTTCTGGTGTCTAGAATGCACCGGGTTCTAAACTCCGGAACACACAGCCCCTAAAAGGCTCTGAATTCTAGAACCCAGAGGGTTCTATGTTCTAGAACAAATGGATTCTAACTCCCAGAACACATGGGCTTCTACAAGGGTTTAAATTCCAGCAAACATCTGGTTCTCAAAGAGTCTAGAGTCTGCCAGCCCAGCCACCTGCAGGGTTCTAAAATGTTCTCAGTTCTGGGCTGGCGTTCCTTCCCCTTCTGCCCCGGTTGATTGCCATGTGCTGCTCTTTAGAGTGTGGCGGAACATGTGCTCCTGCAGGAAGTTGATGGATGGTAGAGATCTGAGGTGTCTAATTGTGCATGGATTCCTACTGAGCCCAGAAATATAAGGCCCACATGTGTAATTCTATAGTATTACTTAGTTCAGTGAAGTAAGTAATAATATTAGTCCTGGAGTTACTCGGTGAGCTCATTTAGCTGTGTGGGTCTCTTCCCTTTCGCCGCTCTTACAGTGTCATTAATTACCGCTGGGTAACGGCCCTGAACTTTTCTGCCCTTTTATGCTGCCGAAGACCATGTGCTGTCTGTAACTATCGGAAAGTCTCATTGTATTGACTACACTGTTACACAGTTCAGGAAGCATGGACACAGGAATCTGTTACCCCTGGGAGAGGAGAAGGGAACAGCTGGGGAAACCACGAGCTGTGAGCCCTTAGAGCTGTGTAACCCCAGCTGCACTCACCTGACACCATCCCGTCTGACCACAAATAGGGAGGGTGGGCCAGGGTAGCTCCTGCCTTGTTGGGAGTGAGATACGCAATGGTCTGATTCGCAGTCACTCCACCCCTGCACTTGGGGCATGGAAAGGGGGTTGAGGGTTT
The DNA here is from genome assembly GCF_009764565.3 of Dermochelys coriacea. Lineage (NCBI taxonomy): Eukaryota > Metazoa > Chordata > Testudines > Dermochelyidae > Dermochelys > Dermochelys coriacea. The sequence continues at coordinate 8,441,792 of NC_050092.1, read as the reverse complement.
CTTTAAGACCCTTTTGTGCACTAGTTGTTCAGGGCCATGTACCACCTTGGCTGTAAGTTAGAGCAGCCTCAAGGCTGCTGTAAATTATGTGCTGCTTCCCGTGGCCCCCTATGCACTCTGGCCACATGCCCAATCTGCCCCCTGCACCACGAGTTGGAAGCAGGGCCTGCGCACACCCAGTATGGTCTGTTTGCGTATTTTCAGGGGGTCACTTGATTTCCCCCCATGCAGACTGGCATAAAGAGGCCTTGGAATCAGACCTTGTGATTGTTCCTCGCTGCTCTGGGCAGTGCCTTTGTGTGTCAGTTTCACCCACCTGCTTGCCCATGGCCGCAGCCTCCACTGGGGAAAGGCCAGTGGCTGCCAGCCAGTTTGGACAGAGAAACCCCCCGACATCCCCAGACCGAGCCGTGAGTATGGTCTGTGCTGAAGCCCAGCTACCTTTGTGCAGGAGGAATATCTGTGGGAGTGCAGGCAGAGTGACCAGATGGCAAGTGTGAAAAGTCAGGACTGGGGTGGGGGGTAATAGGCACCTATGTAAGACAAAGCTCCAAATACTGGAACTGTCCCTATAAAATGGGGACATCTGGTCACCCTAAGTGCTGGGTGAGATTACTGCAGCAGCGAGAAATGCCATGTCAGGAGCAGTCTCCTGGGAACAGCAGCAAGATTTTGGTGCTGCTGCATTGGAAACCGACTGTTAGCTGGATCTGGCACCCAAACTACAGCTGGGAATGAATCTGGAGCCAAACAGCCCTGCCCCAGTTGAAGGGGGATGACAAACCTATAGACATGGCATAGTTGTCTTTACACCACATTACCTGGTCACCTAGACCTTCACAGCAGCAGTGGGGCTAGTACTCAGAGTCTCCTGCTCCAAAACATAGACCCTTTTGCTTGAACTAAAGGAGAATCTCTCCCAGCTGCTTGCAGTATAAGGCATATGACACACAGCCGTGCTGTTCCAATGCATTCCAGCAGGAAGCAGGAGTGCACACCCTCACTCAAAAAACATTTAATGAGCCAAAAAACCTTAGTGGGTTTGAATTGAAATCAGCTCATGGCGCTCTCACCTTCCTAGCTCTGACCAGGCCCCACAGGGGGCAAAGCGTATCAGCCAGCGCAGGAGTGATATGTTCACGGTGTGTTTTTAACCACCACTCCGGATTATGTGACACTGCGCCATATGGCTCTGGCGTGCCATGTGCCATGAACGTTCCCCACACCCTCCCTGGCACCGGCAGAGTTAATGTACTCCAGGTGAGCCCAGCACCACAACCCAACTTTCCAATTATTGGATTAGCCTTGGTTAGTTTGGCGCAGCCCCAGCTCCTGGCTCCCTTGCTGGGACCCGAGGCCGGATAGCCAAGCAGCAGTAATCTCAGCAGCGACAGAGCGGAGCCTAATGCAAGGCGGCGTTCTCAGACAGGAACTCTGAACGGGGGAATACACCGATGGGAGCAAGCTTTGCAGAGCCCGATCAGGGAGCAGGGTTCTCCAGGCTGCGGGGCTCAGTGCCGGGTCCTGTGGACAGGACAGACCCTGGTCAGCATGACAGACAGCTGTAGGGTTAGGAGCTCACTCGGGGTCCTCTACAAGCCCAGCGCTGTTGGTTCATTTCTAGGCCAAGGCTCAAAGGGCTTTGCAGAATTCATGCCTGTGGGCATCATTTCTGCCATCAAAGAGCCGTGTGTGTGTGTCTGCATGGAAATAGGTAGCTCTCCACTGACTTAGTGTGGGCCTGATCCTGCTACCCTGGCTTCCACCTTTCTCCCAGAGGAGTCCCGCCGACTTCAAATGGAGGCCAGTACTCACTAGCATGTGTTGGGGGCGCTCTAGCCCTATATAAATAATCGTCCCTGAGGCCATCATGCGGCTCCTCCGCTGAGAGGGAACCGAGATGGAGGCCCAGCAGGTTGGCTTCCTGTGGGAGGAGAAATTGGTGATGCCCAGTCTGGGTCTATTCTTGTGTTTTATTTACACACCAGCCCGGGAACAGAGATGGCCACAAACGTCACACAGGCAAATCCCCCCTTTCAGAACGCCCAATGCCTGGCTGCCCGGAAGCACCCCTGACCTTAGATCTGACTCTTGGCTGGACAGGTTAAAGGAGAAAGCGAATGCTATTGCTCTTTGCAACAGTTCCCCTCAAACTAACCGAGACACCATTGCTCCAAGACTGAGCGGTGTGTGTCTGCTAAGAAACAGAGCTGGCAAGACAGTGTGTAACAGGGCCACCTGCCCTAACAACATAAAGCATCCACTATCTAAACTCATATGACCACTGCTCCCCCATATAGCTATGTAAATACGCAGGTCCTGATTCTCAGCTATTTCCTTCCCACTCCTGAAGGCAGGATGGAGGGGATAGGGGTGAAGGTGCATTTAAGCCATCTTTGCACTTCCTGTATTCTGGGCCTATGCAGGGTGGAAGTCAGGGCAGCCCCAAGGCTGCTATAACTTCGACTCTGCATCCCATGTCTCTGTATGTGCTCTGACCACCCCACCCACCATGCTTCTGATCCAGCAGGAACAAGGCTGCCCTGGAACTTTTTTGCCACTGCTACATTGGGGCTAACCTTAGGGATTGTCACCCTGACTTTAACTGAGAATCAGGCCTAGCATCTTCCATGTAACCGTCTAGTCCTCTATGCAGGCTATAGAGAGAAATATTCGTCACTGTAGCGCTAGAGAAAATCCTGCCTCTGTAAAAAGACAGGCCACTGCAGAATTGCATGCAGCCGGCCCAGCATCTCTCCAGTCAAGCACCACACCCTGGGATCTCCGAGGGACTCTGAGAAGCATTTATTTATTTCCCTCCCCCAGACTGACAGTCCCTTGCAGTGGGATCTGCGGCCGCCTTTAGCATAATTAAACAAACATTAAAAAAAGAGAAACGGTGTCTGGAGGAGAAAATTCCTTCCCCCCTCCCCAGTCAATTTCATTTTGATTTAATGGTCAGGGGAGCTGCTTTTTAAATTGTAATCACCACAGAAAAATTGAACTCCGGCGGAACCAGGGCTGCCCGGTGAGCTGTGATTTAAGAGACAGGTTCAGGAGCAGCTGGAAGCGGCTGGCGCAGCATGGATGGAACAATTTGCCACACCAAACACCAGAGCATCACATGCCCTGTTTACCAGGGCCAGGCTTGGGGAGAGAAATCGCAGCCGGGAGCTGTTCGATAAGACAGCATTTCAATCTGCTGGCACTTTGCATGTATAGTGATGCTGATGCTGTCACTGTTTGTAGCCTGTTCTAAACAGTTGACTCTGTGTTAAGTGTGGCCGGAAACAGGGCTCTTTTTGTAGGTGGATGTGCTGGTTTTGGTCTGAGTGTTACACACACACAATCACCCCTGAACACAGCCACAAAAATCACACCCATAGTCAGTCACCATCACGCACACACACCAAATCACGCCCAAATCTAGCATTGGCACCCCCACACCAACTCATGCCCACATTCACAAGCACAGGTGTAACACACCCACAATCAGTCGCAGGCTCTCTCCGACACACACCAAATCATGGTCACATGCCTACACGTCGCTGCCTAAAACACACTCCTGCACAATGACACATGCAAACCCAAACTGCTGTGCACCTAGGACCACATGTGCACATCACACACAACCCCGAATACACCTGCAGAAGCACAGCCACACACAGTCACGACACACCTTCTCACAACCACTTTCACACACCCTCAGTCACACACATATACCCAGAAGCTTAGACACACACCCACCCACATGATCTCTTGCACACACATACATACAAATCAAAAACTCAAGGTACCATTCTTGACATTAGTCTAAATATGTCAGCACTAAATCCCAGACTGCTTGCATTTCTCCCGGGGGCGGGGAGGGGGAAATCAGATCCTTTGGTCAAATGCTTATGCTGGCACATCTGTAAGTTGCAGGGCAATCCCCTGCCACCAGTCCGCCATCATTGAGTTATAGGGTCTCCCCCACAGACTCTGGCTCCTCATGGATGCACTTCTCAGTTCTCCAAACAGCTCCTCTGCAGCATGCTGACACTTGCTCCTCTGCTGCACAGAGGAAGGTACGCAAATCTTCTTGTCAAGCGGGACCGAGGGGTTTGGAGGGCGGGAGGGGGAGGGGGCTGGGGCACAGGGGGAAGAGGATCAAGGGTGCAGGCTTCAGGTGGAATTTACCTCAAGCAGCTCCCGGAAGCAGCGGCATGTCCCCCCTCCGGCTCCTAGGCAGAGGCGCGGCCAGGCAGCTTTGCACATTGCCCCATCTTCAGGCGCCGTCCCGCAGCTCCCATTGGCTGTGGTTTCTGGCCAATGGGTGCTGCAGAGCTGATGCTTTGGGCAGGGGCAGCGTGCAGACCCCCTGGCTGCTTCTATGGGTAGGAGCCGGAGGGGGGGACATGCTGCTGCTTCCGGGTCCGTGCAGAGCCACGACAGGCAAGAAGCCTGCCTTAGCCCCACCTTTAACGGCTCGGTCGGCAGTGCTGACTGCAGCCGTGAGGGTCCCTTCTCGAGCAGGCGTTCCATTCGAAAACCGGACACCTGGTAACACTGCTATCCTACCTGCCAGTCACAGGGCCTTGGGCTGGAACCTGGTGGAGCAGGGATGGCTCAGCTTCCTCTACTGTGGTCTCCTCTGTCTCTTGCCAGTGGGTGACATGGCTGGACTCGGATCCCAACCCCCTCAACAACCCCTATACGTTTGGGGCGAGGGCTCTGCACTGTCCAAGCTGGGCTAAGCTCCCTATGGGTGCAGGCCTCCCCTCCCTGAAATCTTTGCAGCTGTCTTTGGCCTACACCTTGGATTAGCTCCCCTCCTTAGTCACCCCAAATGCCTGCAAAGCTCCTGGACCCCTTGATCCTGCAGGCACCAACCTCCTCCTCCCCAGTGCCGGAGCAGTGCGAGGTCCTGTGGCTGGTCGGGTGGGCTCCTGGGCAGGGGCCAGGGCTATGAACGGAGCAGCTTGGGAGGCAGGGCTGGGGCAGCCTGCCACTTGGAACTACTGCTTAGCAGCTGTGAATGGGACAGCCTGATTGATCCCTTTCCTCCTCATTTAAGAAGCATTTAGAGGAGAAGGTGAGGGATGGGGGGGGAGCGGGGGCAGCTGGGCCGAGAGCGCCTGCCTTCCTCCCGCTGCAGGGAATGGATGCAGCCTTTGTCTGTGTCACCCCGCGTCTGCCAGCCCCAGCCCCCTGCGAGTGGATGGGGCTCCATGGACGCTGACTTCCCTGGCATACGGGCACGTGAAGCTGCTGAAACTGCTCCTTGCCAATCATATGAGCATTAACTCAGCACGAGTGTTGGATGGATGGATGCCTGTGTGCAGCATCGACGTGCTTGTGTGTAGCTTGAGTGTGGGTTGCATGGGGTGTATTTGTTGTATGGATGCGTAGGTTGCATGGCACAGCATGGGTGTGTGTTGCATGCGGCGTATTTGTTGTATGGATGTGTAGATTGCATGGCACGGTGTGAGTGTGTGTTGCACGGGGTGTATTTGTTGTATGGTGGCGTAGGTTGCATGGCACAGTGTGAGTGTGTGTTGCATGTGTGCGTGTGCATGGTGTAAATGTGTATCGTAAGTGTGCATTACATGCATGTGCATGCATGCTGTTTGGGGTGCAAGTGCTGTATAGGCGAGCACGCAGCATTTCACAATGTGGATGTGAAATGTGGATGGGGTTTGTCCGCAGCCCACCTATCATGTACAATCTCCACCTACCGTTTTCCGTTTCCCAGGGGCAGGGTTTCTGATGGAGACTCCCATGTTTTGGCTCCCACACAAGCCGGTTATTAAGACCCTGTTTGATTCCCCTGCACCTGCTGTGCTGACAATCATTTGGGGCAGTGGCCTACCTGGCTTGGCAGACTGTGGCAAGGGGGGCAACGGACTGGCCAGCTTGTGTGCGAATGTCGTGTCTGTGTGTGCAAGTGGCGTGGGAAGAGCTAGTTACAATGGACGTCAGTGATGCTAGAGAGCACAGGGCCTGCTATGTGGGAACGCTGCCAGACTGGCCCAGAGCCATGCTCCATGCCTCCCAGGATCCTGTCTCCAGCAGTGACCTGAGGAAAGTGCACGAATCCCCAAAGCGGATGACCAGGGAATGCCCTGCCCAGGAAGGAAGCTTCTTCCTCCAGACCGGCTGCACTTAGAACCAGGCACCTGCCCTGCAGCTGGAGCAGAGCACGTGGGGCCCTCTGCTGATGAGGTACCGGGGGCCATACCATGCCTGGTGGTGTCTGCACATGGAGATCGGCCCCCCGCTCCCTGGAGCGCGCTTTCAGCATTGCCAGCCAATGAGAAAATGCGCGGACAGATCCCCTCCACTGGGGCCAGGGGCTTCCAAAATGGGGAGGAGGTTGCAAAGGCCAAAAATCAACCTGCCTCCTCCCGTGTCCCATCCTGCCTGGTTATTTCTCCCTCGCACGCGCCCTCCTATCCCTCTTTCTAACGTTCACAGGGACGTGGCCCTTTTGAAATCTGCTCCAGGGCGGACCCATCCACCTGCCAACAGGGTGGAGACGACTACGGTTTGGGAGAGGAGCCTCTGCGGGACTGGGGAGTGGGTGCAAGACGTACGGCTGGGCATCGTGTGTGCGCACGCGGATGTATGTGTCTTCACACGTGCATGTGCTTGTGTGTGTGTTCCTATGTGCACATGCCTCTGTGTGTGTGTGCGTGTGCGTGCGCACGTGGGTGTTTTTCCAGCCGTGCAAGAAAAGGAGATCTACAGAAGGAGCTGCGGGAGGGAGCTGGGCGTGAAAGGCTTAAATCAGCAAGTAAATGAGCGAGGGGGCCCTGCAATGACCCAGTCCAGAGCCTGACCCACTGAAACCTGGGGGAGTCTCCCTCAGCCCTGATCTGCTGCGGGAGCAGCCCCGGAGGTGCCTGGGGAGAGGCAGGGAATCGAGTCACACGAGTCTCCCAGTGTCTCAGCTCCTGACTCACTAGCGAGGCGCATTTGAAAATCCCACCCTCTAGCTGCTTCTTATTTTCATGTCGGCTGTTGGGTTCCCCCACATCCCTGCCCCGCCCCCCGCCTCTGAGCATTGATCTCCACCCACCGCCCCCTTCGCATGGCACTGCCCACGGGCAAGTCACCAAGGGCTGTGAGGTCTGAGCTACGCCTGGCCTGGGTCTCCAGGAGGCTGAGCTCCCAGCATGGATGGCAATGGGGGTTTAGCTTGTGTCGGGGCTGGGCACAAGTCGGGTAAGAGCCTTGGGCTCTGGTCCCTTCATGAGCCACGAGCCATTCCCCAGCCACCATCCGTAACAACAGTCAAATAATTCATGCTGCTACTGCTGATGATTAAAAGGGCACTGGCGGGTTTCCTTTGTCTCCCCACCCAGTTCCTTCCCACCTCGGAGCGCCTGTCACCTCTCAGCCTGCCACCCCCCACCCCCAGACAGGAGCACTGGGTTCTCTGCCCCCCACCCCCTTTTGGTCCCAGCGAGGAAGTTCCCAAGGTGACCCCTCGGCCTCACATCTCCCTCCCCAGGGCCAGAACTGGGGGTGGGGGGGAGAGAGGTGGGGGGTGGGGGGAGCAGCTAGTTCCCCAGGGTGTTTCCTGCCTTCTGCCAGTGTTTCACCATCGCCCCCAACCCCTCCCCACCAGCATCAGGAGCAAGTGTGAGTGCATGGCTGCGTATCTGGGGTTGACTCGGTGAGGGTGAGTGCCTGTGACTGAGGAGGGGCGTGCATGTCCGTGAGTGTGCACGAGAGTGTGCGTGCGTGTGTGTCTCTGTGTGCCGTGGCCAAGGTGCAGCCGTCCTGCTGTCATTTCCATCCCCCTCGCGGACGCTCTTTGGGACCCCCGTGTCCCACCCTGTCTCCGTGACTCCCCTCCCCGGCTGTCCAAGGTGCAGGGACGGAGGGGAATGAGCCCCTGGTTCCCCCCCACAGCCTCTCTTCTCCTTGCTCCAGGTCCAGCCCTGGCTCCCCCGTGGGCCCGGACAGCCGTTCTATGGGACGCCCGGGTGCGGGCGTGCAGGCGGGGGCTTCGTCTCAATGTCGCAGGCCCCTCTGCCCAGCAGCTGCCCCCCCGGTGTCCGCTGGACGCGGCTCTACACCCCTCCCCCTTTGGAGACCAGCCCAAGGAGCTCCAGCCCCTCTGGAAGGCTCCTGACGGGCCCAGGGGGTGCTGGACAGAGCGTCTGGAACCGGTGCAGCCCCCTGTCAAAGCCTCAGTCGAGCCCCCCCAGCCCGGCTCCGCCCGCGGAAGGCAGCGAGCACAGAGCCTTGGCCCAGCTCCCCGGGATTCTTCTGTTATTGTTTTTGCTCCATCGCTTCCCTCTTCCCGTCTCACTTGCCAAGAATCTGGTGTTGCTGCCGGCTCCAGATGCTCCCAGGGCTGGGCGCTAAGTGTGGGGGGCGGCGGGGGGTGAAGGGGGCCAGAGACAGGCCCCATCTGCATGGCCAGCCGGGGGCCAGGGGCTGCAGCCACAATCGCAGCAGGGTGCTCCTGCCTTCACAGAGACCACACGGGCACACACTGCCCCACGCGCGCGCACACACACCCACTGCCCCGACAAACACACCCCCACCCACTGCCCCTCACATTGACGCACACACACACACTGCCCCGACAAACACACCCCCACCCACTGCCCCTTACATTGACGCACACACACACACTGCCCCGACAAATACACCCCCACCCACTGCCCCTCACATTCACGCACACACACACACTGCCCCGACAAACACACCCCCACCCACTGCCCCTCACATTCACACACACACACACACACACACTGCCCCGACAAATACACGCCCACCCACTGCCCCTCACATTCACGCACACACACACACACTGCCCCGACAAACACACCCCCACACACTGCCCCTCACACTCACACACACACACACTGCCCCTGACAAACACACCCCCACCCACTACCCCTCACACTCACACACACACACACACTGCCCCGACACATACACACACACACACAGAGCCCCTGACAAACACCCACCCACTGCCCCTTACATTCACACACACACACTGCCCTGACAAACACACCCCACCCACTACCCCTCACACTCACACACACACTGCCCCGACACACACACACACACAGAGCCCCTGACAAACACCCACCCACTGCCCCTTACATTCACACACACACACTGCCCCAACAAACACACCCCCACCCACTGCCCCTCACACACACACACACACACACACACACACTGCCCCAACACACATACACACACACACACTGCCCCTGACAAACACCCACCCACTGCCCCAACATACATACACACACACACACTGCCCCTGACAAACACCCACCCACTGCCCCTCACACTCACACACATGTGCACACACACTGCCCCTGATAAACACCCCCCCATCACCTACTGCCCCCACACTTACACATACACCCACCCACCGCCCCTCACACACACATTGCCCCTGACAAACACCCCCCACCCAACCACTGCCCCCCCACTGCCCCTGACAAACACCCACCCACCCACCACCCCTGACACACACACACACACTCATGCACTGCCACTGACAAAGGCACACTGCCCCTCACACACACACATAGATACACACACAGCCCTGACAAACACCCACCCACACAATCCATTATTGCTGTAGTCACTCATCAGTGCCATTAATGAATGTAATTCATTAACCTTTTAGCCCAGTCTTGTCTGAACAGTGAGCTAGGTGGGAATGTTTTGTCAGAACGTTTTTTCATTGGAAAGTGCCAGTGCGTCGAAACCAAAAATGACTGTGGCAAAGGGCCGGTTTCGATACATTTTTCAACCTGGAAATTTTTTTTTTGGGGGGGGGGGGAGTTTCAAAACTGGCAAAGCCGTTCATTGAGCCATTTTCAAAACGAAACATTCCAGTTTTCCTCTTCGGAACAACCTGAAACTTCAGCTCAACAAAAAAAATTTAAAATAAAAAATGATTGCAAGCAAAACATTTTGAAATGATCAAAATAAAACATTTCATTGGACTGGAAGCAAAAAAAAATGGATTTTTAAATTTTTCACTTGGTGAACATTTTTGAGTGGTCACATGTTCATCGAATTTGGGAGGGGAAACTTTTTGGCTCTCTCGTAAGTTTCTACTGGACAGAAACATCGGTTCCCGGCCAGCTCTGTTTGAAAGACGCTCTGGGGACAGAGACTGGAAAGTACACTGTGCCCACGCGCCCACACATGCTCGTTTCGGCTGGCCTGATCCGGCCATTGCAGGCGGTGGGGTCGTGCCCAGGGACGCTCCCCAAGGAACACAAACTGCAGCTGAAAAATTATTGAATGCCCTTGATCAGTTGCAGGGACAGGCGAGCAGCTGCTTCCCCCTTGTCTCCTGTCTGCACAGGCATGACCCACCAGGGGCCCCGATCCTGGGAGCTGCAGAGTGCCCCTCCTCCCCCCAACAAAGACATGAACTGGAACTCTCAGGATGGGGGGCTCCTGGGTGTTTCCTTTTCTTCCCTGGGGAAATGATCAAACCACCTTGATCAATTGCAAAGAGAAGATGAGAGCTGCTCCCCTCCCTTCTGAATCTGCAAGGGCCCAATCCTGCCAGGGACCTGGTCCCTGCTACCCGCAAAAACATCCCAGGATTGGACCCGCATCCCTAGCTTTCCAGTAGGCTGCAGCTTTGGTTAGCTTCCTGCCCCCCTCTGGCCTGGGCCGTTTCTCCTTCTCAGGAGCTGGGCCCAGCCTGCTTTGACACACTAGGAACACGGCAAGCCAGGCTCTTGTCAGGGGGCGTGATGCAGATTTCTCATCCCCCCGCCCACTGCCTGATCCCGAGCCAGCTGTGAAGTTGCTAGGCGTGTTGCTAGGCGAGCGGTCGTCAAAGTGTGGGCAGTGTCCAAGCGGCAAGAAATCCGGGCCATGCTTGGCTGCCTGTTCCAGCTGCAGCCGGGGTGGAGGGGGTGGAGGTAGCAGGCCAGGTGTTCTCCCTCTTCTAATCACAGCCCCAGCCCGGTTCTATAATGTGCCCGTCCCCTGCTGTATCTGGGCACCCATATTTTGCCCCTCTTTACCACCTTTTTCCCACTCAAAATCTCTATGCACAATCATTTACCTTCAAACACCCCTAGTGGGGCAGAGCAGTATGGTTATCCCCAGGTTACGGGTGGGGAAACTGAGGCACGGCAAGGGAGAGAGCCTCACTCCAAGCCAGTCAGTGGCACAGCTGGGAATAGAACCTCAGAGTCCTGGAGCCTAGCTCTGTACGTGGCCACCTTTGTTGAGGAGGGGGCGTAAAGAAAGATCTGAGTTCAGTTCTAGCCTGGGTTATGATCTGAGGCTCAGACCCCGTGTGAATGAAGCCCTGGATGCCCGTGAGCCCCGGATCAACCTCCGAGCTGGCTGCTGTCAGAGGGGCTGTGTGGCCACGTGCAGCTGCAGCACGGACGGAGACTGGGGAGCAGGAACAGGTGGGGCTCCAGCAGTTTGAAGTGTTCACTTAATGAAGTGACTTTCCCCTCGGTCTTTTCTCTCCAGAGCGGTTCCCTGAGCAGACCCACTCCCCGCGGGCTGGGGGCAAAGAGCACGTTTCACAAACGCTCGCTGCTATTTTTAATCCAGCTTCTGGGGGGAAGAAGAAGGAGAAACAAGAATCCAGGATCCTTTGAATTTTATGGGTTTAACAGCAGCCTGAGCCATGACGAGCCAGCGCAGCCCTGATTCCTTAGTCCAACTGATAGCATGCTGGGGGTGAAGCCCACCTATGGCACCACTGCTCCCTGGCTTCAGGACTGTGCCCGCCAGATGCATACACACCCATGTGCGTGCATAGCTACATAAAAAGAAAAGGAGTACTTGTGGCACCTTAGAGACTAACAAATTTATTAGAGCATAAGCTTTCGTGAGCTACAGCTCACTTCATCGGATGCATTTGGTGGAAAAAGCAGAGGAGAGATTTATATACACACACACACACACACAGAGAGAACATGAAACAATGGGTTTATCATACACACTGTAAGGAGAGTGATCACTTAAGATAAGCCATCACCAACAGCAGGGGGGGGGAAAGGAGGAAAACCTTTCATGGTGACAAGCAGGTAGGCTAATTCCAGCAGTTAACAAGAATATCAGAGGAACAGTGGGGGGTGGGGTGGGAGGGAGAAATACCATGGGGAAATAGTTTTACTTTGTGTAATGACTCATCCATTCCCAGTCTCTATTCAAGCCTAAGTTAATTGTATCCAGTTTGCAAATTAATTCCAATTCAGCAGTCTCTCGTTGGAGTCTGTTTTTGAAGCTTTTTTGTTGAAGTATAGCCACTCTTAGGTCTGTGATCAAGTGACCAGAGAGATTGAAGTGTTCTCCAACTGGTTTTTGAATGTTATAATTCTTGACGTCTGATTTGTGTCCATTCATTCTTTTACGTAGAGACTGTCCAGTTTGGCCAATGTACATGGCAGAGGGGCATTGCTGGCACATGATGGCATATATCACATTGGTAGATGCGCAGGTGAACGAGCCTCTGATAGTGTGGCTGATGTGATTAGGCCCTATGATGGTATCCCCTGAATAGATATGTGGACAGAGTTGGCAACGGGCTTTGTTGCAAGGATAGGTTCCTGGGTTAGTGGTTCTGTTGTGTGGTGTGTGGTTGCTGGTGAGTATTTGCTTCAGATTGGGGGGCTGTCTGTAAGCAAGGACTGGTCTGTCTCCCAAGATCTGAGAGAGCGATGGCTCGTCCTTCAGGATAGGTTGTAGATCCTTGATGATGCGTTGGAGAGGTTTTAGTTGGGGGCTGAAGGTGATGGCTAGTGGCGTTCTGTTGTTTTCTTTGTTGGGCCTGTCCTGTAGTAGGTGACTTCTGGGTACTCTTCTGGCTCTGTCAATCTGTTTCTTCACTTCAGCAGGTGGGTATTGTAGTTGTAGGAATGCATGATAGAGATCTTGTAGGTGTTTGTCTCTGTCTGAGGGGTTGGAGCAAATGCGGTTATATCGTAGCGCTTGGCTGTAGACAATGGATCGAGTGGTATGATCTGGATGAAAGCTAGAGGCATGTAGGTAGGAATAGCGGTCAGTAGGTTTCCGATATAGGGTGGTGTTTATGTGACCATCGCTTATTAGCACCGTAGTGTCCAGGAAGTGGATCTCTTGTGTGGACTGGTCCAGGCTGAGGTTGATGGTGGGATGGAAATTGTTGAAATCATGGTGGAATTCCTCAAGAGCTTCTTTTCCATGGGTCCAGATGATGAAGATGTCATCAATGTAGCGCAAGTAGAGTAGGGGCATTAGGGGACGAGAGCTGAGGAAGCGTTATTCTAAGTCAGCCATAAAAATGTTGGCATACTGTGGGGCCATGCGGGTACCCATCGCAGTGCCGCTGATTTGAAGGTATACATTGTCACCAAATGTGAAATAGTTATGGGTCAGGACAAAGTCACAAAGTTCTGCCACCAGGTTAGCCGTGACAGTATCGGGGATACTGTTCCTGACGGCTTGTAGTCCATCTTTGTGTGGAATGTTGGTGTAGAGGCTTCTACATCCATAGTGGCTAGGATGGTGTTTTTAGGAAGATTACCAATGGACTGTAGTTTCCTCAGGAAATCGGTGGTGTCTCGAAGATAGCTGGGAGTGCTGGTAACGAAGGGCCTGAGGAGGGAATCTACATAGCCAGACAATCCTGCTGTCAGGTGTACCTGTATGCACACATAAACAAACCACCCTGCTCTTCCACTCCCTTACCAGCACGTCAGCTCCAAAATCACCAGATAACAGGGCTGGTGGCAAATGAGTGTGTGACTGGAGAACAGGCCTTTTGCTGGGAGGGAATCAGCCAGAGGGTTCAGGGGCTCAGTTCAGAGAAGCCCCCCAAAATTGGAATGCCCTCTTAGAACCTTAAGCCTGAACCCCGTGAGTCTTCAAAACTACCTCCCCACCCATATACACACGGTGAGAGAACAGGTTGTTTCACAAGAGCTTCAGCCTTTCTCGCTCCCCTAGGGATATATATTTATCCAGCTATGAAAAGGTTAATGGCCCGGGTGTCTGTTGCACCAGGACTAATCGGAACTGCAGGAGCCCGCTGAGGCTAGAAGCATCTGGGCACCATCAACAGGTTGTGGCAATGAACTGGCCCCACTTTTCTGAGGGGCTGGGCAGTCACGATCCTCAAAGGTATTTTGGTGCCTAACTCCCCTTGGCTCAGTACAGGGATCCTATGGTGATGATGGACATATAGATGGGTTTGAAGATGATCCAACGCAGGGTGAAATCATCACCCAAGCAGCGTGGAATGTGTTTACATCGGTGAAGAAACCTTTAGAAGCCAGAGCTGTCATTCAGCTGCTTCTTAGGAAAAACCCCCTTACTATCCAGCCCCCATATCCTTCCCCCCTGCCCCTTTGCATCTGCTCCCCTGCCTGGAATTAAAATTCAGAATATTCACTGTCCCGGATGGAGTGTCACCAATTCCAAGCAGGTATTTTCCAACTGAGCGACTCTCTCTGACAGCCTGATATGGATTTATACTCACCAAAGACGAAGAGTGAGATAATACACTGACCTTTCAGACCTGCAAGCAGCTGCCAAATCTGTATCATCTGCCCTGAAAAATGTCATGTGCGCTGAGAATGGATGGAGCCAGCTGCTGAGACATGAGAAAGAGGTTGGATTTCGGAGCCGGGGGGCGGCCCTGGCTCTGCATCTCCCTTGCAGTTCTGGGGAGCGTCTCTCTAGTAGGGATACAGCCACGGGCAGCGCCAGTGGAAGAAGCTTCCTCCGCTTTGCCTGCCCCTCCTCTGAGCTGGCTGGATCACAGAATCATCGAACCATAAAACCAGAAGGCTGGATGGGACCTTGAGGGGGTCAACTAGTCCAGCCCCTTGTGCTGAGGCAGGACCAAGTAAACCTAGACCATCCCTGGCAGGTATTTGTCCAACCTGTTCGCAAAAACCTCCAGTGACGGGGATCCCAAAACCTCCCAGGGAAGCCTGGTCCTAAACTTCACTCCCCTGAGAGTTAGAAAGCTTTTCCCTCTCCCTTGCTGCAGATTAGCCCCATTGCTTCTTGTCCTGCCCGCCATTCAGTCCTTGGACCAGTCCACACAAGAGATCCACTTCCTGGACACTACAGTGCTAATAAGCGATGGTCACATAAACACCACCCTATATCGGAAACCTACTGACCACTATTCCTACCTACATGCCTCTAGCTTTCATCCAGATCACACCACACAATCCATTGTCTACAGCCAAGCTCTATGATATAACCGCATTTGCTCCAGCTCCTCAGACAGAGACAAACACCTACAAGATCTCTATCATGCATTCTTACAACTAAAATACCCACCTGCTGAAGTGAAGAAACAGATTGACAGAGCCAGAAGAGTACCCAGAAGTCACCTATTACAGGACAGGCCCAACAAAGAAAATAACAGAACGCCACTAGCCATCACCTTCAGCCCCCAACTAAAACCTCTCCAACGCATCATCAAGGATCTACAACGTATCCTGAAGGACGACCCATCACTCTCACAGATCTTGGGAGACAGACCAGTCCTTGCTTACAGACAGCCCCCCAACCTGAAGCAAATACTCACCAGCAACCACACACCACACAACAGAACCACTAACCCAGGAACCTATCCTTGCAACAAAGCCCATTGCCAACTCTGTCCACATATCTATTCAGGGGATACCATCATAGGGCCTAATCACATCAGCCACACCATGAGAGGCTCATTCACCTGCACATCTACCAATGTGATATATGACATCATATGCCAGCAATGCCCCTCTGCCATGTACATTGGTCAAACTGGACAGTCTCTACGTAAAAGAATAAATGGACACAAATCAGACGTCAAGAATTATAACATTCAAAAACCAGTCGGACAACACTTCAATCTCTCCGGTCACACGATTACAGACCTGAGAGTGGCTATCCTTCAACAAAAAAACTTCAAACACAGACTCCAACGAGAGACTGCTGAATTGGAATTAATTTGCAAACTGGATACAATTAACTTAGGCTTGAATAGAGACTGGGAGTGGATGAGTCATTACATAAAGTAAGGTTTCAGAGTAGCAGCCATGTTAGTCTGTATTTGCAAAAAGAAAAGGAGTACTTGTGGCACCTTAGAGACTAACAAATTTTATTTGAGCATAAGCTTTCGTGAGCTACAGCTCACTTCTTCGGATGCATTCGAGCTGTAGCTCACGAAAGCTTATGCTCAAATAAATTTGTTAGTCTCTAAAGTGCCACAAGTACTCCTTTTCTTTTTACATAAAGTAAAACCATTTCCCCATGTTATTTCTCCCCCCACCCCACCCCCCACTGTTCCTCAGACATTCTTGTTAACTGCTGGAAATGGCCCAACTTGATTATCACCACAAAAGGTTTTTCTCCTTCCTCCCCTCCTTCCTGCTGATAATAGCTCATCTTAAATGATCACTCTCCTTACGGTTTTCAGAGTAGCAGCCCTGTTAGTCTGTATTCGCAAAAAGAAAAGGAGTACTTGTGGCACCTTAGAGACTAACAAATTTATTTGAGCATAAGCTTTTGTGAGCTACAGCTCACTTCATGTCCAAATGCATCCGATGAAGTGAGCTGTAGCTCACAAAAGCTTATGCTCAAATAAATTTGTTAGTCTCTAAGGTGCCACAAGTCCTCCTTTTCTTTTTGCGACTACAGACTAACATGGCTGCTACTCTGAAACCTGTCTGGGACTGCTCACAAGGCTGCCAGTGGTGGTGCTGAAGACCCACTGTGGACTAGCAGGAATCCAGTGTTTCACCCTGCAGTCAGCAGGCGCTGGTGACTTTCAAGCACTAGCTTTGAGCTGTTGATCTCCAGGTGAAAGACTCTGCGGGCCCCCCAAGCCTCCAGAAACACCGATTGCTGACACTGAAATCTCCGACAATGTCATTCAAGCTCAGTGACACATCTCATGGCACAAGTCCTGCTTTCCTAATGGCTGGGACTGTGGGTGCCAGGAAAAGACCTTGACTCAAATGCCGGGGCTAGGGCAACACTCGAGGGAGCGAGGTGGGCTCCAGCCATGAAGCTGAGACCCAGATTCACATTTCCACATCACCAAACTTTGGTGTTTTGGTTTAGTCCTAAAATAGGGGGCCATTTGCAGAACTGACCCTCTGAAGGGATTCCATTCCAGGGGGTTAGATCTGAAGGCGAGTTTGGGTATTAAGCACCTGGGGGTCAGATCCAGGGTTTTCGCCCGGAGCCTCTCTGAGTTTTCACCACTGACGGGCATGGCTCGTTTTCCTCATTTTCCAAATCTATTTTCATGCATTGCAACTAGGTGGAGCTCAGACCCCGCCCTGAGCGGTGAGTTGTTGGATGTTCTCCTGTGTCTTGGGTGGACTAGAGCTAACTGTGATGGTTTTACTGACTCATGAGTCGTCCGGGATTAGGGAGTGTGTGTGTGTGTGTGTGTGATATGTGAGCGCAGCTATGTGCGTCTGCGATGAGCTGCAATGCGTGTGTTGCTCTGTGTGTGTATCTGGGATTAGTTGCAATGTGTTTGTTAGTGTGTGCTTCTGGGATTAGCTATGATGTGTGTGTCCAGAATTAGCTGTGGTGTGTATGTGCGTGTGGGATTAGCCTGTGATGTGGGTGCGGCTGTGTGCGGCTGCGATGAGCTGCAATGCGTGTGTTGCTCTGTGTGTGTATCTGGGATTAGTTGCGATCTGTTTGTTGCTGTGTGTGTCTGGGATTAGCTGCGGTGCGTGTGTTGTGTTTTCTAAGGTGCTGAAAAACAGCCCCAACCTTACAGCCCAGGGGGCCCCTCCCAGCAGGAGACACTGGCCAGCCAGTATCTGTTGTAGATTTGTGTAGCGGAGTCAGGGCAGGAGCCAGCTGCTGTGTGTTTATGAGCTATTGTCTCTGTTGCAGCAGAATATTCTTCCCCCACACCGGGTGCCCTTCAAGGGCCTTCAACATGTTCGAGTGACAGTGATTGATTGGCGAGGCTCCGGGTGCTGACGCTGAGGGCAGAACGGCTGGAAATGGGACGGGGCAGGAAGCTAGGACAGAGTTCGTGGAGCGTGGCGGAAGGAGCCAAGGCTGACATCAAAGCTCGTACCTGGGGGGACGTGATGGGAGGCAGGGGAGAGGCTGGGGGCCACGCCACACACAACTAATCAGTGTCAGTCTGGCCCTCCTGAGAGGTGAAGGCCCCTGTATTAATAGGGATAAAAGCCATCCCATGGTCTCCATCCTGCTGCCCAGCACCAGCCCACCCTGCGCAGGGGGTGGGGGAACTCCTGCTTCCTCGTTGGCTGCTCCGCTTCTGGCCCCGTGTATCTGAAAGCGGATCGAATCTGGAATCACATCTTGCCTCCGCAGCGCCGTTCCCCTCTCCCTCTGCGCTGGTTGCTGATTTAGCTCTCCCCGCCGGCTGGGCTTGGTGCCTGGATTTGGAGTTGGAGCGTGCTGCATTAGCTATAAGCCACGCGGCGGGTGGATGGAGCAGAGATCTTTCCCGAGCGTGTGGAGAGGCCAGGTTGTGTGCCTGGCTTGCAGGCCCGACGCCCGAACCAGAGAACCTCCGCAGTGAAAAGCACCCGCCACGACCACTCCGCTAAAGCCGTGGTTGACTCGCGGCATCGGGGTGGGGTGCGGGGCGGAAGGGGTCACACGCACCGGGCTGTGGGTTAGGCGGACTGGCTCGCTTCCCAGCTTCCCATGCTAGGTGGGAGCACTTCGGCCTCTCCGCGATGGAGTTTCGGCTCTGCCACCAAAGCTGGGTGCTCCTGGCCTGCCATCGAGTGGTGGGATACAGCCACCGGTGACAGCCTGTAGCTAAGACCGGTGGTCTTAGCTACTACAATGTCCCCTCTTCCCATATGGAGCCAGGCTGACATACAGACCGGCCAGCACTGAAGCGAACAAACCCTCAAGGGGCCAAAGCCATCCCAGGGGTAACTCCACTGACCTCGGCAGACTTACAGCCTGGACACGCCAGGCACAGGACGTCAGTGTTCTCGGGGAGGTGGCAATCACGGCCCGGGAGATGCGTAGGCTGTGTGGGTCCGGATGGAGTAAGCAAGGCTCAGGCACCGGCCACAGGGGCAGCTGGGTGTTATTATTATAATTGTGGGTAGTGGGGAGGAAGGGATGGTGGGGGGAAAGCTGTGGGGTGTACTGGAGCTGGGGACTATTGGGGGTTCAGAGTGGGGGGTGCTCTGGGAATGCATCTGTGGAGTGAGGGGTTGTGTGGGTGCATGTACTGGCTGGGGGGGTGGTGGCTAAGCTATGCGGGTTTATACTGGGTGTGAGGTGCCACCTCCTCTCTGTCTCCCTTTCCCTCCTGCCTTCCCCCTAGCCAGGCACTTCGAGAGACCGGTGGGGGCATGAGCCGGGCTCTTTGCTGCCCTCCGATGGAATCCAACCCCGGGTCCCTTCCCCTCCCCGTCCCCCAGCACATTTGCCATCACAGGGCCCGTGTCTTACAAGCAAACCATATGACTTAAAGGATAATTACCACTGGCAATGATCAAAGTTCATTATGCAAATGCAGGAGGCAAATTAACTGCTGGATGAAACCTCCTCCACGTCCTCCATGGCCCTGCCACCCCTTCGCCTGCCCCAGCCCCTTATCTCAGGTGGAAATAAACTGCCTTGTGCTCCAGTCTTGTTAGTAAGGGATTTTACAGGCCTTTATCTGATGAGCTCTGTGGCTCAGGAGATCTGGCTCTTCGTGTTTCCAGCCTCTGCTTCCTCCAGCCGCTGGTGTGGAAGGCAGGGCTCCAGCATGTGGCTCAGATAAGGAGATGCCTTCTTTTCATTCCTTCTATCTCTTCCTTCCCTGGCTGGCTCAGCAGTCTGAGCATCAGCATGAAGCTAGGTAGCCGCCCCGCAAACACAGATTCAAATCACCTCCCCACCCCCCGGGTCTCATCAGCCTTTCGTCTGTCCGGGACAGATCAACCGAGCTGTGTGCGGTTTGCTGAGCGTGGGTCTTTTAAAGGCAGCCCCCCACCCCGGCTCTGCATGGGCAGCCCAGCAGAATAGGATGTCAGGGCAAAATTGCCTACCTTGTTGGATGTTGTGCTTCACCCCAGAGGAGGCTGCGTTTGTCTGGCATCACACGTGCATGCAGAGAGTCGATTCGTGGATTCCAAGGCCAGAAGGGACCACTGTGTTTGTCTCGTCTGACCTCCAGTTTAACTTCCCCAGAAAATAAAGTGCTGTGGGATCAATGGTGCTGAGCCGTGCAAATATGGTCACCTCCCATCCTCCCAGCAGCGATTGCAGTTCTGCTTCACCTGGCAGCCCGAGGGGCTCTTTCTAGTCCACTGGTGGTGCCACTATCTGAGTGATATCCCCTTATCTCTGCGCTGGGAAACACTCGCTTGTCTCCTCCATGCTTCCAAAACAGCTTCTTCTTCCCATGCTGAAGGAAAAGGAGACTTGTGGCACCTTAGAGACTAACGAATTTATTTGAGCATAAGCTTTCGTGAGCTACAGCTCACTTCATCGGATGCTTATGCTCAAATAAATTTGTTAGTCTCTAAGGTGCCACAAGTCCTCCTTTTCTTTTTGTGGATACAGACTAACACGGATGCTACTCTGAAATCTTCCCTAGCTGTTTATCTCACCAAAGGACTGAGTTAGCAGTTAGCAGCCTGCTGGCCGGTCTCCTCTGCAGACCTGCAAACAAATACGGTTGCAAGTGACAGGAGAGTCCCACTGAGCCTGTGTCCCACAATGCAAACCACCCGCCAGGGGGTCGTGATTTACGGTCTACTGAGGCGAGGCTCAGAATTGTACTAGAAGGGGGGAAAGTTGGGGGGAGCAGAAGGGCCGTGATGCAGAG
The DNA here is from genome assembly GCF_009764565.3 of Dermochelys coriacea. Classification (NCBI taxonomy): domain Eukaryota; kingdom Metazoa; phylum Chordata; order Testudines; family Dermochelyidae; genus Dermochelys; species Dermochelys coriacea. Next base: position 8,421,010 of record NC_050092.1, on the reverse strand, counting down.
ATAGTGGCAAGGCTGAGGGGGCAGGATTGGAATAACTGGAAGTTTTGCAGCGCAGGATTGAGGGGCATCGGCTGAGCTGTTGGGGAAGGAGGAGATTGCAGAGCCAGACTGAGGTGTGGGGGCCTAGGCCTGGAAAAGCTGGAGGAGCAGTGAGGATGTAGCAGCTCCATGGCTCTTTCCTTGAGCATGCGCATAAGAGCCTGGGTGCGTGCAAGGGTGTGCATGGCTGAGGATGTGATTGGGAGTGAGAGGTCATGGGAGCGCATGTGCACACTCGAGGAAGGAGTGTGCGGGACCATATGTGCGGGACTGTGTGTTGTGGGAGCGTGTGTGCATGTGTGAGTACGTGTGTGTATATTTGGGTGTGTGACTGTGTGTGTCGGGGGGGTGAATTAGTATGTGTGGGTGTGTTCACATGTGCGCGCAGGTCGGGGCCAATGTTCTCAGGACCACGACAGGCTGTAAGATGGAGATGGGCTGGCTACTCCTTGCAAAGTGTCACAGACCTGCCTGGCAGTGAAGGTCTGGAACGTTTCCCTGTAAGCCAGGCTTCTCCTTGTGCCCCCACGCGGCAGCTGGGAGCCCGGCCTCCGCGGCCCTGCCAACAAACGCCACTAGAAGCCAGAGGGGGAAATGAACGATGCCATCGGCTGGGCTGTGTGTCGCTTGCAGCTGGCTCCTGGAGACTGCTAGGGCCTGTCCTGACTGCCAGGGAGGAGGAATTGCGCATGGAAGGCTGATAAACAGGGTGTCCACATGGGTGACACGTGAACCTCCCCCCCTTCAGGGAGGCTAGCTGCCGGGCTCCGGCCTTTCTGTCCGAGGTCCTGCCCCTACCCCGCTCCTTTCACCCCCCCACCAGACGCGCCCCCCCCCGCCCCACCGTGGCCAGAGGAGCAGCAGCCAAACTGCCCCGAGCACCGGCCTGCCTGCTCCACCTGCCCAGAGCCCCGGGCTGCTGGCCGGCCTGCCCTAGCCACAAAGGCCGGCCCGAGCATCGGCCCTCCCCACCCAGCTGCACCGAGACCCAAGCTCCAAGCTGCTGGCCCAGTCTGAGCCCCTGCTAGCTTCAAGGCAGAGCGAGGGCAGGACCTCAGCCAGGGTTTGGGGGGGGCTTAGCCTCCCTTGGCCTAGTATTGTGCCCCTCCACATAACTCTTGGGTTCATAAGAAACAAGGGGGCGAGGTTAGGATAGCATCAATCCCCAGCCTCTCCCAGCAGGAGGTGCTGTAAGGCAGGAGGGCGGGTTAATGGGGAGCTCACAGCTGTTCCACTGCCAACCTCTCCTAGCTGGGGCCTCTGCAGTCCACAGCCAAGCGCCCCGGCAGCCAGATCCCTTCATGCCCAGCCTCTCAGCAGAAAGCCGGGAATCATGCTGTCTTCATCCGTTGACTTGGAGGCAGTTTGAAGCACTAGGAAACCCCCCCGCCAATCCATACCTGAATTGCCAAGGCAATTGCCGGCGACATGCCGCTGTTACCGCCTTCTGCTGGGTGAGCGCTCAGCACCGGCCGCTGCCCACCCCTGTCAGAGATAGCTCCTCTCCCTCCTGCCCCATCGATCTTCTTTAATAAGAGGAAGCCTTCAAAAGGGGCCTTTAATAGTCTGAAGAAAACAATGTGATTTGGCTGCAGTGTATGATGATTTATTATCGTTAACATGGAAGCAGTTGCAGAAGAGCAAGCTTCAAATGGATTAAATAACATCGGAACAAGCTCCAGCCGACAAGATGCATCTGGAATTGTATTTTATCTCGCCCAGCCAGCCTGAATTATTATTAACTTAAAGGGGGATCCCCTAGGACTTTGTTCCTCTGTAGTAATGAAAAGCCTCCCTGAAAATTGAGGCAGGGTTTGGCAGCTGGGGACGGTTCGCGGGCGGCAGGAGGCACCGTGTGGCGGGTTGGGTGGGTTTGGTTCTGCCATGGCAGTTTGCCTGAGCCGGCAAGTGGAGTAAGGCAGAATCTAGCCCCTTTAGAGGGAGTGGGCCTGCGTGCAGTGCCCAGAGACAAGGAAAGTGTTGGTTACATAGCCTGTGTCAGAAGGGAGATCAGGGACTCAGGAGTGGAAGGAAAACAGCAGGAATCCAGCTGGCTGGGTTGGGTGGGGTTGAGGAGAATACGCTGTGAATTGGGAGAGGGCTGGGCTGGGATCAAACTCCTCCCACTGGAGAAGCATCGGATCTGGGTTCTTTTAACTTACGAGGAAAACTCAGGAACCTGGAGAGCGAGCTCCCTTCTCTTCCCAGGGCTGGGATGTGCTGGGAAGGTGCACAGCTACCCAGTCTGCCACAATTCAATGTAGAAAGGTAGTGTGGACCAATGGGAAGAGCTCCGGACTGGAAGCCAGGAGATCTGATTTTTATTCCCAGCTCTGCTGTGTGACTTTGGACACGTCACTTCCCTTCTTTACAATGACTCAGAAAAATGTTCACCAGCAACTACTAACGTCCGATATTTTAAAATCAGAAAGTCCGGACGACTTGCATCCAAGAGTATTGAAAGAGCCAGCTAAAGAACTCTCCAGACTCTTAACTGCTGATTTTTAATCACAGAATCATAGAAATACAGGGCTGGAAGGGCCCTCGAGAGGTTGTCTAGTCCAGCCCTAGGCACTGAGGCAGGACCGAGTAAACCTAGACCATCCCTGACAGGTGTTTGTCCAACCTCTTCTTAAAAACCTCCCATGATGGAGTGGAGGGTCTCCACCTCCCAGTAACCTGTTTAACTCTCCTGACAGTCAGAAATCACATGTGGAACCCTGGGGAAGTTCCAGAGGAAAGCTAATGTGCTAATATTTTAAAAGGGCAAACAACATTGATCCTAGGAAAGATAATGGAGCAGCTGATACCTGACTTGATTAATAAAGAATTAAAAGAGGGTAATGTAATCAACATGGGCTTATGGAAAACAGAGCTTGTCAAGCTAACTTGATATCATTTTTTAGTGAGAATACAAGTTTGCTTGACAAAGGGCATAGTGTGGTATACTTAGACGCGTGTGAAGCATGGTACCGCATGACATTCTGATTAAGAAACTAGAAGGATACAAAATCAAAATGGCACATGTTAAATGGATTACAAACTGGCTAACTGATAGATCACACAATGTAATTATAAACAGGGAATGCTTATGGAATAGGTGTGTTTCTAGTGGGGTTCTGCGGGGATCGCTTCTTGGCCCAGGAAGAATGACCTGTAAGAAAACATAAAAACATCACTGATCAAGTCTGCAGATGACACAAAGATTGAGGGAGTGGTGAAAGAGGACAGGTCACTGATACAGAGCGATTTGGATCGCTTGCTAAACTGGGTGCAAGCAAATGATATGCGTTTCAATATGGCTAAATGTAAGGTCATACATCTAGGAACAAAGAATGCTGGCAATACTTACAGGATGGGGGACTCTATCCTGGGAAGCAGGGACTCTGAAAAAGATCTGGGGGGTCTTGGTGCATAATATGCTCCCAGGGTGACGCTGTGGCTAAAAGAACTAATGTGATCCTTGGATGCATAAACAGGGGAATCTCAAGTAGGAGTTGAGAGGTTATTTTACCTTGTGGGGGGAGGAGGGGGGTTAGTGCAACCAGTGCTTGAACACTGTGTCCAGTTCTGGTGTCCACACTTCAGCAAGGATATTGCAAATTTGGAGAAGGTTCAGAGAAGAGCCACAAGAATGATTAAAGGATTAGAAAGCCTGCCTTATAGTGAGAGACTGGAGGAGCTCAATCCATTTAGCTTTACACTGAAAAGATTAAGGAGTGACTTGATCACAGTCAACAAGTATCTACACGGGAAAGAAAAATGTGATGAGAAAAGCCTCTTTAATCTAGCGAACAACAGGGTCCAGTGGCTGGAAGTTGAAGCTAGACAAATGCAGAATAGAAATAAGGTGAAAATTTTTACGTGAGAGTAATTAACCATTGGAACAACCTATCGAGGGCAAGAATTCTCTGTAGTAACTCAGAGCTCTCCCCACCTGGTGCCCCATCACCGCAATAGCTACGTTCCCCTTGACTTCTATGGGAGCGGGATTACCAACTAGACTGACTGATAATAACACTTCCATATCTGCTTTCACTCCAGGCCTCTCAAAGTACGTGCCAGCCCCACTGTGTAGAGGGGGATCGGAGGGGGCGTCTACGCTGCAGTTAGACACTCGTGGCTGGCCCATGCCAGTTGTCTCAGTTTGCGGAGCTGTTTAATTGCGGCATAACCATTCGGACTCAGGCTGCCCGAGATCTAGGACCCTTCTCAAGGGCCTGGAGCCCGGGCTGCAGCCTGCACCCAGATGTCTACACCCAGCTGTGGGTTTTTAACTGCGGTGTAGACATATGCTCAGAGGCCCAAAGAGAAGAGAAGTGACTTGTCCGAAATCACACAGCGCAGCCAGGATTAGAACCCCCGTCTCCCACCCACTGGGCCACGCTGGCTGTACATTAGAACACCCAGCTGCTCTAGGTCCGAGGGGCAGTGGAGGAAGCTCTTCGGGTCTGTAGGGGAAACTCATCCCTCTGCAGATGGCCAGCACGCAGGCTTAGACACCTGAGTCAGCTTAAGTGGGATTCAAGGTGTGGGAAGCTGGCCTAGCTGCTGGATCTTCGCCTGGGGGGGAATTTCCTTCGGCAGGAGGTGGGGAGCAAGCTGAAAAGGCAGCCAGCGACCACCAGGGTGGAGAATTTAATTCTGTTAATGGGGGGAAAAAAAAAAGCAGCAATTGGCCATTAAAATTCATGAAACCCGTTAACAGAAAACATAAACACAGGTTTCAGAGTAGCAGCCGTGTTAGTCTGTATTCTCAAAAAGAAAAGGAGTACTTGTGGCACCTTAGAGACTAACAAATTTATTAGAGCATAAGCTTTCGTGAGCTACAGCTCACTTCGCATCCGATGAAGTGAGCTGTAGCTCACGAAAGCTTATGCTCTAATAAATTTGTTAGTCTCTAAGGTGCCACAAGTACTCCTTTTCTTTTTGAGAAAACATAAAGTAATGCGGAGCTCCTTCCGGCTGATGACAAAGCTGTGGAATTAGGTATTCATTACAGCTCAGGACATTTGCAAACTTTGTGTTTAAATCACCATTATCAGCCTGATGCTCCATCTGGGTGACATGGTAATGAAGGGCCCCTGGTTAACTCCCGCCGTGCCGGACAGGTCACTCTGATGGGGAATGGAGGAGCCTGACGGTTGGATCCAGGAGGATCCGTTCTGTGGGTGGCTAAGAAGGGCAGAACCATCTCTCCTTGATGTCAAGGGCAAGCTAGCAGCTAGCATCAGTGGGAGTTGGTTTGGGCCTGACGGCCACATCAGCTGTTGCAAACCAGCCACGCCGCCTTCCCTATGGCTCAGAGGGCCCCTGTGGCTGCTGCTGGGCATTGCAGAGGGGTAGGAGGGTGTGTACCTGGGGTCAGCTGCTGCAAGGAAGCTTGTGTTAGTGTATTATTATGTATTAGTTGTATTGCAGTAGCACTGAGGAAGACATCATGGAGCAGGGCCCTGTGGTACAGACATAGAACAGACAGTCCCTGCCCCATGGGGCCTCCGATCTGCCTGTGCTGGGGCAGAGCCCCCGCCTCAGCTCCCAGGAGAGAGGAGGCGCAAGCCCCTTCTGCTCTGTCCCTGCCTGCACCGGAGGAATTCAGGGACTAGAGAGAGAATCACTAGGGCAGCCCTCAAACTCTGACTTCTCCCTGCCATCCCCCCCCCCACTCTCATGGTCCATGTGCCCCTGCGAAGGTCTGCAGTAGAGCAGGCCAGGCATGACATCCCTTCCCTCCCCTGAACGGAGGACGAAACAGGTTCCAGGAAGAGGCACCCTTTGGGAAGGGGCAGGGGGTCAGTGCCTCACTTATGCACTCTGTGCCCTGTGTGAAGCCACCCGCTGGGTCCTCCAGACCCTGAGCTCCTTTCCGTGCAGCTTGGAACCAAAGTCGATTGCCTTAGCAGCCAGCTTGTGCCTTGGCTCAGCTATGGCCTTGCCCAGTGACTAGAGGGAGAGGGCTGGTGTGGGATCAGGATCTGAGGACTCGTGGGCTGCTGGCGTAATGGCAGAGAGACCAGGCGCCCCGTGCTTCAGCACAGAGCTGGGTACCAAGGTCCAGCAGGGGCTGCACGGGGTGGGGATCAGAAGAGCTGTGTTCTGGGAGGTGACCGCGGGCAAGTCGTTTGGACCGGGAGCTCTTTGGGGCAAAGGCTGTCTGTGCAGCACCTGGCACGATGCGGCCTGGAGGTCAGGTTAGGAGCTATTAAAAATGACTGCCAGGGCCGAGGTCGTTCTGTGCGGAAGCACGGGGTGTTTGTTGCTCTCTGCTCCCACCCGAACCGCTGAATGGCGCCCCGGAAGCACCGAATCTAGAAATCGGCTGCCTCAGGCCTGTCGCACGCGCTCAGCGTTCTGCCTCCTGCTGGGCGCGGAGTCAGCACTGAGACCTTTGAGCCGTGCAGAGCGATGTGTTTTTCTTTCCTTTTTCATATATTTTTTAAAGATAAAAATCCACATTTCCCCCACCCCATCCCGCCTTGCTGCCTGGGAACGAATTTCACAAATCTCACAAGCTGCGGTGCGTTTCCTTCTCTGTAATTAGCAGCGTTTCTGCAGGCAAATGGCTGTCTGGAGTGGAAGTGGCATTTCCTTAATTAAAACAATTCATTAAGGTGGGGTGAGACGGAAGATAAAACGCTTCCTTCCAGGAATGGCTGTTACAGCTGAAAACCCCGACAGGGGCAACTTCTATTTTAAACAGCACTAATTCGATCCACAACAACAGAAGCAGTGAGCTTCCCCGCAGCAGTGCCCTGGCCGTGACAGCGCAGACTGCAGCAGTGAGCTTCCCCGCAGCAGTGCCCTGGCCGTGACAGCGCAGACTGCAGCAGTGAGCTTCCCCGCAGCAGTGCCCTGGCCGTGACAGCACAGACTGCAGCAGTGAGCTTCCCCTCAGCAGTGCCCTGGCCGTGACAGCGCAGACTGCAGCAGTGAGCTTCCCCGCAGCAGTGACATGGCCGTGACAGCACAGACTACAGCAGCACCCTAACTAACTCAGGATGCCCTGTGAGTGCCCTAGACAATTCCAGCTGCAACTTCTGGCAGCCTGAGCTCTCTCAGACCAGTGCCCCTGCCAATGACAAATCAGAGACACGGGGCTGGTGCAAATATGCTCCCCGGCAGACCGTCCTGCCGGCGCGCTGCTAATCCGACGTTCCTTTTGTTCTGCTGTCCCTCTCCCCCCCGAAACTGCGGCTAAACGGGACTCGCCGTGGTCTCCGGAGGGCCCTGGCCTAGGGCAGCTGCACAGTGAGCGTGGCGGGCCTTTCATGTCCCGCTGGGGACTCTTTAGCTCTGCTGAAGGCAGAGACTGTTCCATTAGAAACCTGGCTCTCCCCACGCCCCACAACATTGCTCCCTTCCCCCTGCAGCTCCCATAGGCAGGTACTTGCCTGGCTCCTGCCCTCTGGGAGAAGATGAAGGAGCCATTCAGGACGGAGAGAGGGAGAAGGGGACTTTTCTCCATTGTGCTATTCCCTGGGTGCCCAGCTTCAAGGGCATGTGGGCTCCTTAGAAGTTCTCCTTCCCCCCTCCCCACCAGTGCATTCTGGGCGGAAGGTTTCCCCCTTATCTTTCTCCCAAGCTTGCGGGGCCTGATTCAGTGAGACAGGGTGGTGCAGCCCCGGGGAGGGTGGGCTGGGTTAGTGTGTGAGTGTGTGTGCATGCGAGTGCAGGTGTGAGTGTACGGATGCGTGTGCGCACGTGCAAGTGAGGGCGTGCATGCATGAGTGGGGTGTGTGTGTGCAAATGAGTGTGTGCGTGCATGCCTAGTGAACAGCCTCGCCGAGAGAGCAGTCTCCTCTCTGCGGTGCCGTGGACGGCAGCTTTCAACCCACGCCACCAGGGCCCTGGTGAAACACAAAAGCGCCATGGACTCCCGCGGGGTTAAGCCTGCATCACACCGGGGCTGAACTTAGCCCGGGAGTCTGTCTGCGGCTGTGGGCCTTGCGCCTCGCTAGGCAGGTCTCAGGCATTTACAGAGCCAGCCAGGTCCCCGGGGAACGGGCCAGATCAGCCTTTGATCCAGTGGGGGGGAGGTTTGGGGAGCCAGAGAGGCACATCAGCACCTTGCTTGAAACAAGTGGAGGGGGGGCTCTCCAGAGCTGGGAAGGGGAACTTGATCTCAAGCACCCTCCCATCCAGCCGTGGTCCTTCATGGGGCTCCTAGCCCTGCTCCAGCCCCTCATGATGCCCCCCACACAACCACTTAGGTGAGCCAGAAAAGCCAGGGTCGGCCCGCCCTGCCTTTGGCCGAGAGCTTGGGATCTGGGGCAGCCTGGCCGCGTGCGGAGTGAACTGCAGCCCCCAGAGCAGCTGCTGTCCAGGCATGTTCTGCTGGGATTGGGGTCGGTGCTGGCTCCTGTTAGCGGGCCCGATCCTGTTCCCGTTGGCATCCCCCACTCCATTGCATCCAGTAACGGGCAGCGCCCCATCCTGTCAAATGCCAGCAAACTCTTATCCTACCAAAGGGCAGCAAATCACAGAACCTACAGACCATAGCCCCCACCCAGGCTGCCCCAGATCCCGAGCTCTCGGCCAAAGGCAGGGCGGGCCGACCCTGGCTTTTCTGGCTCACCTAAGTGGTTGAGCAGCATCCCCATAGCCCATGGCTAGGCAGCACTCCCCCCATTTCTAGGCACACCCCGTATCCTTGGCTAAGCATGGGTGTGCAGTGCCCCCATATCCCATGACTGGACAGTGTCCTGTTGCCTCCTGGCTAAACAGCACCCCCACACCTCTGGCTGGGGCAGTGCCCCCACTGATGGGCAGGATCTGTAGGGCAGCACTTCCTCCCACAAGGGCACCTTCCCTTCCCTGCCAGGAACAGCATCGGCAGGCTAAGCCCAGAGAGAGGAAGCTCAAGAGGGAAACAAACCTGATGCAATCCCCTAGCATAACCCCACCCCCGATGGGGGTGGCTTGAGGCACCAGCTGGGCAGGACCCTGACACCTGCCCCCATGTAGCCAGTGAGGCCACTCCAAGGAGCTGGGCTACTGCCACCGGGGAGGACAGGAGCCCCGGACTGGTCGGGGCGTTCCAGTGTAAATATCCATGTGTTACTTAGCGACTAATTGCACAGAGGTTGATGACAAAACCTGGTTTCCCAGCCTTATTGAGTATCTTTAATCAGAAAGACGTTAATTACTCCCATCTTGAGCTGCTGCTTGTCCAATCCCATTGTCAATCTTGGAGAAGATTCCTGCCCCCCCCCTCCGCACTTCCCCCTGCTGACCCCGATCCAGCCCGGTCCCCCTTCGTTCCACCTTCATTCTTGTATCGAAAAGAGACAACAGAACCCCATCGCCCCACCCCTTCCCAAACGCCCAGGGAAACTGCCCGCCTTGCCAGCACCTGCTCCGGAATGCGGCCCTGACCTTCCTTCTTGAGAGGCGAGAAATGGATGGATTTCCAGCAAGAACCGGGCGGGAGGCAGAAAACCCGAGCCAAGGCTCTTCCTCTGTTTACAGTCCCAGCTCTGGCCAGCCCTTCCCAGCCCAGGCGCTGGAGCTGTGGACCCTGTTAGGTTATATTGGGCCAAAAAGGAGAATAGCACAAACGATCCTAGCCGAGGAGGAGGGTGGGGAGAGGGAAGGAAAAGGAAATGCCATCCTAGATCCACCCTGCCTCTTGCTAGCTGAGGTTTCACTGGCCTCAACTGTATCGTCCGGAGAGATGGGGCTGGTGCAAAAAGCCACATCCCAGCTGCGTCCCACAGCTCTGCAGTGGTTGGGATCTAGGGCTGGAAGTTACAGCCGCCCCTCTGGCATTGCCCAGGTTGTTTAGCTGGTAGCCTCCCCAGGGCAGGGAATGTGTCTCCCCTTCATCTCCCAGTGGACAGGAATCAGGAAAACTGGGGTCTGTTCCCAGCTCTGAAATTGACTTGCTTGTGTGACCTTGGGCAAGTCACTTAGGTCAACACTTTGGAGCCTGAAGTGAGGCCAAGCCCATCTTTAGACATGTAAATAAGAATGGCCCGAATCTCGGAGGCTATGCGGATCCCATTGGCCTCCATGGAGTCACTCCGTCTTGATACCGTTGTAACTGAGAGCAGAATTTAGCCCGTGGAATCGACATTGGTCCATTCAGCAGTAGTCGGTCGCCACGAAAAAGGTGGCATTTCTCAACAGCTACCCCACAGTTCCAGTTCTACTGATGGCACTGGGGGAAACTGGCAGGTCTCAGAGTCTCCCCTGTGGGAAAGGTTGACAAATGCTTCATTTTTAACAGCTGCCGCTAGACGTGCAAAACCTACTGCCCTGCTGTGTCTGGGTATTGGGCAGTGCCCAAGGAACCGGGCACCTAAGGGCACAGCATCTTGAACAGAAGAGTGAGCATGTGTGTGTGTGTGTATCCATGCAAGTGTGCGCACTGTGTTTGCGTACCAGGTGTCTGTGCGCACAGAGAGTCTCTGTAATCGTGGGTGCACACAGGCACACATCGCAGGGAGCAATTTAAAGAAGCTTCCCTGCTGTGTTCAATAACTTTCCAGCCCTACAGAGATGTTCCCCAGACCAGCTTTTCACATTCCTCGCCAGTCATTTATCACCTCCTTTTAAAGAGAGCCTTTTAGTTAAACCAAGAACTGCCAATACTAATTGATTTTCTTTCAGTCCCTGGAGGACTCAAGCTCCAGATGTTCACAGCTGGACGGGCTATCTGTAAGGACCGTCTCTGTTACCAATGACCCCAGAAGGAGGCTGAGCGCTACGTACAGGATTAACCTTTGCTTGAACCAGACCAACCAGACCATATTACCTGGTTAGTTACCAGCTCTGCAAACAGGGGCTGATTCCCTAAGGCCAGTTCTCCAGCTGCCTCCTTTCAAAATGAAGCAAGAGGCAATTATGAACTGATTGGCTGTCAATCCAACCAGACGGGGCATCCGTTTAAAACGCTCCAAGCAGAGACGCTGATGAAACTGGCTAGAGACCAATCTAGGTAAGCAGAGGGCGGGGGGAATCTGGAGAAAGTTCCTATCTTGGAGTGGTATCTTAGAAATTGGATGGGGAGGAGGAAAGTCTAGTGGAAAAGAGCAATCGTTGCCTCAGCTGTGTCTCTGCGTTGATTTTGAAAGCCCTGAGATTCAATGTGGTTATGGGCTGAAATGAAACATACACCCACAGCTGATCAGAAAAGCTTTGTCAAACACAGAGCAGTTAGACAACAGGGCGGGGGGAGTGAAACACCCTGGCTGGCTCACTGAAAATCACTCAAATTCAACTGCCAAATAAATCTGAGCTGTTAACCGCAGTGGGAATGGAGAGTTTTCTTCTGCAACAAGAAGTCACTTGAGATCGGGGTCCTGCTGTGCCAGGCGCTGTACAATAATAATCCGCAGTGCTTCATCAGTAGACTGCAAAGTGCTTTAGGAAAGCGGTCAGCACAGGTTATCTCCATTTTGCAGATAAGGGAAACTGAGACACAGACAGGGGGAAGACCCATATGCACAAAAAGACTTTGGCGCCTAAACCCCAGCTTAGGCCAAAGCCTGTGTGTGGATCAAGGCTGAAATGACTGACCCCAGGTCACGTAAGTGGCAGAAGCAGGAACACAGCTTAAGTCTCCTGAGTCCCAGCCTGCTGCTTGATCCACTAGGCCACACAGCCTCCCAAGTGCATAGCCAGAGGCGCCTTCTGCCCCCAATTGCTCATATTCTAAAGAGGCCGGCCATACAGAGGGAGCATTACTGTTCCATTTTACAGATGGGAAACTGAGGCAGAGAGGGGGATAAAAGCAGGGTTCTGCTAAGTCTTAGCAGATGCGTTCGTACAAGTCGGGCTGGTGGCTGGCAGCTACTCTAGGGCTTAATGAGAAGTAAGGGGTGAATTCACCTGCATGAGCTTTTGCCCTGGAGAACACGGCTTGAAGGGAACTGTTGCTGTGATCTATCCAGCAGCACAGATCCCAGCTGAGACCGGGCACCCCATTGGGCTGGATGCTGCCTGCAGGGAGGGACAGCCCCTGTCCTGAAGAGCTCACAGGGGTAGTCTACCCCAGAGTGGAGGGGTAATTTCCTGTTCCAGTCGATATACCCAAGCGAACTAGCATGCTATAAGTAGGAGTGCAGTTGCAGATATCTGGGCTAGCCAGCCAGTACAGTCCCATCCCAAACCTCAGGTGTGTACTTGGGGGATTGGCTGAGACGCTGCCCACACCACCTCAGAGCACTGCTATTCTTAGCACGCTCGCTCAGCCAGAGCTGGAAATTGGAGGTACCCCAGCCTACACACAGTTAGGAAGGATTGTTATTCCCCCTCCCCTTTTACAAGTGGGGAAACCGAGGCACGGAAGGACGGCAGTGATGTTACTTATGCGCTCAGAATTCACCAGCTTCAGCTGTTTGCAGGGGCACTGAGAGCCCCAATGGAGCCTAGTGCCACGCACAGCACAAGTGTGGTCTCGGCACCAGAAGGGTTAACATAAAGAAACCCAGTTGGTTGGTTGAACGCCCCCTCCCCCCCCCGACCCTCCGCTTCCCCTATGCCCCTACCAGTGGCCCAGAATAAAAGAACGTCTCTTCCCACAATCCCATGGGGTGCCCGCATTCGGAGCGGCTCCGGCTCAGGGCCCTTCAGGTGGCCTGGGGAATTCAGTGCTGAGGTCGCTGACACTGCAAACATCAAACGTCCCCAGCCGCTCTGCTGATTGTTGGGGTCGGTGTAGGGGGCATTGCTAGATTGGGGCCAGGAGGGTCCAAGCTGTTTCTCTGGCTCCAGTGGCCCAACAAAGGCTGCTTTTCTTGTTCCCCCGCTCCCCACCCGCTTGCTTTCCCACAGAGAGGCGGGCTCTTAAAGGGGCCTTGATTATTGTGTGTGCCTCTCTAAAGTGCCAATCAGTCAGAGTAGCTGAACAGAAGAGGCAGCATGTCCTAGTGGTTCACACAGCAATCTGGGACACCAGAGTTGTGGGTTCTGTTCCCGGCTATGCTGCAAGGTGCCCTGGGCAAGTCATGTCCCCTGGCCGTGCTTCAGTTTCCCCATCTGTAGACTGGGGCTAGTGCTACTGATGTGCTTGGTAAAGCGCTTTGAGATCCGTAGACAAAAAGTGCTTATGAAGGAGGGTTGTTTCCAGCCATGGCAGCTGAGGAGTGGAATCTCCACGGCAGGGTCCCTTTGGCTTGAGAAGATGCTTGTGGGGGAATCTGTCTCATGGTCATGCCCAAGGAATTGCCCTAGGACAGGTCTCCACAGAATTGCCCCCATCTTGGGGGGGGGAGCACACACCAGGGCAGGGGCTTTGCTGCTGCAGGTCTCCTCTCTCTGGCTGCCAGCGCTTCCCTGGGCATTTTATCTCGGCAGAATCAAAGCATCTGGCTCCTCTCCAAGCAGACCCCGCCCCGAGCTCTGTTTAGGCTCCGACTGCAGGCCCCTTTCTCCGTTTCAATGGAACTCCCTTTTCCTTATTAACGTCCCCTGATTACGGACTCACAGACTCATCTAGTCTGATGTCCTGCCCATTGCAGGGTACAGAACCTCACCCACCCACTCCTGTAACTGGCCCCTAGCCTCTGGCTGAGTGATTGACATCCTCAGATCATGATTTAAAGACTTCAGGGTACAGAGACTCCACCATTGATACTAGGAAACCTACAAGTGACCCGTGCCCCATGCTGCAGAAGAAGGCAAAAAACCCACATCTGACCTAGGGGAAAATTCCTTCTTGACCCCAAATATGGCAATGAGTTAACCCCTGAGCATGAGGGCAAGACCCACCAGCCAGACACCTGGAAGACAATTCTCTGCAGCAACTTGGAGCCCTCCCCAGCTCGCGTCCTATCACAAGCCGTTGGAGATATTGGCCGTTAGCAGTTGCAGATCAGCTATGTGCCACCGTCAGCAGTCCCACCATCCCATCCCCTCCATCAACGTATCAGCCTCAGTCTTGAAGCCAGTTTGCGTTTTTTGCCCCTACTGCTCCCCTTGGGAGGCTGCTCCAGAACTTCACTCCTCTGATGGTTAGAAACCTTTGCCTGATTGTGTGACTGTTCTTATGCCCAGCCTGAGTGGACGGCGACTGGGGTGGAAAGGAGGCAGGTGGCTGGGGAGCTCTGGGCTCAGGATTTCATAAGAGCCTGTGGCCATGTCCCAGAGGTGAGCGCAGCCCCCGTGGGCCTCGGGCCAGATCATCCCAGGGAGGGAAGGGTTTAGCCCGAATATCACCCTCTCCCCAGGGGACAGAACCAGGCCTCAGCATGCCCCTGGCTAAACGCTCAGCTTGCACCCGCAGGGAGTTAAAGAGGCGCCTCCATTCTCCCTCAGCAGTAGCAGGGCTTTTATCATTTCTTGGCTCCTGCCGCTAGTAGGCGGGATGATCGCACACACCAGAGCCGGTGCATTCCCAGCGCAGCCGCAAAGGACGACCCCTTGGCAAGGGGAAGACCCACAGGCTGAGGGTGCAGGGCAGAGGCCCCTGGCTGCTAGAAGGATCGGGGGTGAAGGGGGCAGGGTATGGTGATGAAGGGGGCAGGGTATGTGGGCGTGAGGGGGCAGAGTAGGGTGGTGAAGGGGGCAGGGTATGTGGGTGTGAGGGGGCAGGGTAGGGGAGGTGAAGGGGGCAGGATATGGCAGTGAGGGCCCAGGATAGGGTGTGAAGGGGGCAGGGTATGTGGGTGTGAGGGAGCAGGGTAGGGGAGGTGAAGGGGGCAGAGTATGGCAGTGAGGGGGCAGGGTAGGGGAGTGAAGGGGCAGGATATGTGGGTGTGAGGGGGCAGGGTAGGGGGTGAGGGGGCAGAGTATGGGGGTGAAGGGCGCAGGGTAGGGCAGTGAAGGGGGCAGGCTATGGCAGTGAGGGGGCAGGGTATGTGGAGGTGAGGGGGCAGGGTAGGGGGGTAAAGGGGCAGGATATGTGGGCATGAGGGGACAGGATAGGGGTGAGGGGGCAGAGTATGGTGGTGAAGGGCGCAGGGTAGGGCGGTGAAGGGGGCAGGGTATGTGGGCATGAGGGGGCAGGATACGGCAGTGAGGGGGCAGGGTATGGGGGCATCAGGGGGCAGGGTATGTGGAGGTGAGGGGGCAGGGTAGGGGGTGAGGGGGCAGAGTATGGGGGTGAAGGGCACAGGGTAGGGCGGTGAAGGGGGCAGGATATGGCAGTGAGGGGGCAGGGTATGTGGAGGTGAGGGGGCAGGCTATGGGGCTGAAGGGGGCAGGGTATGGGGGGTGAAGGGGGCAGGGGATGTGGGGGTGAAGGGGGCAGGGGTGTCTCCGTCCTGAGGTGCAGCGAGAACATGGGAGCTCACCCCAGGGAGGGAAGCCAGGGCCCTGCTCCCATGAAGAGACCCATGGCCTCTTGGTGCTTTAGGTGGGCTGGAGTCGGGGGGTGAGAAGCCCCCAGTTCCTGCCTTTGATGTCCCCCCTCCCTCGGCTCACTCAGCTTGTTACTCTGAAGCCTGAACCCCTCTGGTCTGTCTTCAGGGCCATTTCCAGTTAGCTCGTGAATCTGCTGCTCAGTATGGAGATTGCAGCCATCCGGGAGAGGAGGGAAAGGGGGTGAGCGGCGGGCGGCGGGGGGGGGAGAAAGAGGGACAGAGACAGAAAAGCGAGGGGAAGGCAGAGCATGGAAGAGGTGTCGATGCTGACTTGGGGTTTGGGGCTAAAGCCGTCTGTGGGCTCCTTTGTGTATAACCCAGCAGGTCAATATGGCGCGGGCCTGATGGATAATGAGTAATGCTCGTCATTGTTGGTATTCAAGGGCATGCCTGCACCACGACCCTCTATACAGATGGTCTCCCGCACCATGCATGCTCAGACACCAACACATGCAGAGCTTACACCTACGCTCACACGCCTAATCACAGTTACACAAATCAATGCACATATACCACACACACTGTTGAACTCACCCACATAACCACACTTACACAAGTCAATGCACGAGTACCACACACACACACACACACACAGCATACAGCTGAACTCACACACAAGTGAATGCACAGGTACCACACACACGCACACACCCCCATACAGCTGAACTCGCACACATCATCACATACAAGTCAATGCACCAGTAACACACACACACACCGAGCTGAACTCACATGCAGAACCACATACAAGTCTATCCACATATCTCTCTCTCACACACAGAATACAGCTGAACTCAGAAACATAATCATACTTACACCAGTCAATGCACAGGTACCACACACACACAGCATACAACCAACTCACACACGACACAAATCAACATGCATTTCCCACATAGGGTGACCAGATGTCCTGATTTTATAGGGACAGTCCCAATATTCGGGGCTTCGTCTTATATAGGTGCCTATTACCCCCATCTCGATTTTTTGCTCTTGCTATCTGGTCGCCCTATTCCCACACCTGCATACATCCACAGAGCACACACCTGCAACCAAAGAAATGCACACATACCACACACAAGCATGCCCTTCCCATGCTCTCCCACCCTGACAGAAGCACATAACACACACACAATACACAAACACATCACTGCATATATACATACAAACCACACTAACACAAAGCCTGCCCTTACAGAAACCACCCATGCAGCTCACACTCGAAACACACACACATTCTATCCCCTTCCTTCCCCCATCCCCCTGCACACACAATCCCTGAAGTGAACCAGAAAACAAAATCACCAAAGTGATGCACACGCCCCCGCCCCATGAGCACAGGGCTTGACTTCTCTGCAGTGAAACTTTAATCTTTGGTGCTGGGTAACCTGTTTATTTATAGGCTTTGCTCACTGTGTGACAGAAGGCAGGTCCTAAGTAAATATCTCTCAGTAGGCCCTTGCAGTGATACTATCTTCACAGGATTTACAGCTTCAAAGAGTTCTGCCTCAAAGCTTCCAAATATCTTTTCATCATTTCAGCCTAGATCTAATTATCCATCCATAGATACAAGACACTTTTTCTATTCTTGCTGCTGCTAACCAAAAAAAAAAAAAAAGAGCATGCTTTATTTTTTTTTCATTTGGAGCTGTTTGTTTGCATTCTGATTCTAGTTTCAGTCCATAACTTTTCTCCTAATGCTTTTAGCTCTGAGGATGTGTAGTCATTCAGGGTGGTCAGTTAAGAAATACTCATGCATAGCTGCACTAGTGCAAAGGGATCACGCCGGTGTTACACACTCAGAGGCGTACTGGTGAATAGCTGCCCTAGTACAAAGGGATTACACTGGGTTACACATTCAAGGAAGCACGGAAGTACTGGTGAACAGATGCACAAATGCAAAAGGATCACACTGGTGTTACATACATACAGAAGTACTGGTGAATAAATGCAGCAGTAAAAAGGGATCACACCAGTGTTACACACATGGGGAAGTACTGGTGAATAGGTGCACCAGCAAGAAGAAGTCACCATGGAACAAAGGTGTTCTGCAATCAAGGAAGTAGTGGTGAACAATTGCACTAGTGGAAAATGAACACCAATGGTGGGTAGGGATAATGGTGCCTGGGAGAACAGGGAGGCTGGTGATCAGGGGGAATGGTGCACGGGAGGGCAAGGAGGCTGGTGGTCTGGGGTACTAGTGGATGGATGAGCACCGTTTGCAGGCTGACTTACAGAGGCGAGCTGGGTTCGCCGGGAAGGAAAATGTCTTATCCCTTATTGTTCTGCCCTATGGGAGACAGCTAGTAATTAAGGTGAAGGTACAGCACACGGTGTTCTTGCCATCAGAGAAGGAGCATGCAGGGTGCTTTTAACTGCACCTAGTTATTAATTAAATGTAAGGTATATTTCCCACTTCATCTTGTGTGTAATTATATTGCAGGTAGACCAAACGCTTTACTTGTTAACATTTGCCTGAGAGGCGGCTGGTAGTGCAGGCCGGCCTCTGCTCTGAGCCTGGCTGGGATGTTACATTTCCCTGCACACTCGCTAGATCACAGCAGGCCATCTGGGCTGGAGCGTGGATGTGACTTAAGAAAGTAAATGGGGACTGCAAGGCCAAGCATTTGCCAGCAGCATGGGATCAATTAAAGCGGCTTGCAGCGCTGAGAGGGAGGCCATTGCTGCCATTGACACGGCCAGTTCCGGTCTTTGGGATATTAGGGGTCTGGTTTAATATATATATATATACTTAAATCTGATTGCATCCCTAATTAGCATGTACAGTGCCAGGGCTCATGCACGGAAATGGCGAGTTAGGGTTGAACGGCTAATTGCAGCCATGGCAAATGGCTCGTTCTGCTCATTTGCACCCAGGATTTACTGCTGTCTGCACAAGTGCGATGCTTGCACTTTGCACGTGTGCTTCCCTGGCTCCAGTCCTCAGCGAGCAGCATGGGTCCAGCTCCTGGGTGCAGAGGCTGGACGGTAGGTGGGGGAGGTTAAAGGTGTCTTTACGCCAACTTTATTCCTTTGCCCCAAAATAGGGTCGATGAGCCGACTCCATTTGTGACATGTTTTGAGATCTAGGGGTGAGAAGTGCAATAGAAGAGTGGGGCAGCTCATTGATGCTGATAGCCAGATTTGTTCTTGAACTGGCAGCGGGAAAGGGGAAGTAGTTCTCTCTGCTTCTGCTTACCCTTCCTGCCTTTGTCTGTCTGATCTATGCAGTCTGTAGGCTCTTCGTGACAGGGACTGTCTCCCAATATGTGTATGTACAGCACCTTACACAATGGGGCCCTGACAGTTATTGGGGCCTCTGAGGGTTGCTATCATACAGTTACTATAGTGATGACCAAGGAACAAATGTGTCCTTCCCTAATGATATAAAAACCTGGGATTCCCGAGAGTCTTCCAGACAGGAGTCATTCTGAGCCATGTAGACACAACCCATGTTGAAAAGAAATGGGGTGTCAGGGTGAATCCTAACTGGTCAATGTACAAGATTGCACCCCTAATTTGCATGTGCAGTGCCGGGGATCATGCATAGAAATGGTGAGATTTTGATTCACAGGAAAAGATCCAATCTCTCCAGTCCATCTGCGGCTTGTTTCCTTGATGAATGTAGAGAGCAAACCCCTGTCTGCAGCTTGCAATGCCCCTTAGCTGAGAAAGGCCTTTCTTGTTAATTATTCAGTCTGGATTTATGAGGAATTGCTGATCCCACTAATAGTGTCCACAGACTACTCAATTAAATTTATTGGCCTGAAATCTAAGGAGACTAAAATTATAGCGACAGAGGTGGCGATAGCATTTGACTTGGTGCACAGGTCCCATGGCTCGTGATTTCTCTCTCTTAAGAGCAGCTGATATTCCCAGGAACTATATCAGCTGGGGAGAGGATTATTCATTATTAATTATTCTTATTAAGGCTTTAGTACACTGCTGAACTGGGCCTTGTGATCTCTCCGGGACACCAAGGCTAACATCCCTGCTTTTGAGAAAAGTGCCCCAGAGCCTTGAATAATCGTGAAGGGCCATGGCCAGGCATTCCCCAAATGGTTAGCTGCCTTCTTAAAGGCATGCCCTCCTCTGCAATAGGGTCACTTTGCTCATGTGTCTCTTGCAGCTCATCATGTCATCTCAGTCTCCTCTCCTCCAGCCAAGAAACCTCCCAGTCTGATGATGATGTTATGCAGACTGCACCACAGCAGGGTCATCATGGAAGGGTCAGAGAGCCATGTGCCACCAGGCTTCGAAAACACTCTTTCAAGATGCCAGCTGTCCTGTTGGTGATCAAGCCGGTAAGTCTTAAATGGCCTCATGCTAATTCAAGGCCGACGGAGTGGAGCAAGAGTGAAGGGGAAAGTAAAAACTAAATTAAAGCGAGGGAAGATTTTATCCTCCAAAGCTCACGCAGACTGCTAGGGAGTGAAATGTCTGAGACGCTGCCTGTCTCTTGAGCGGACTTGGAGATGAGAGGTGACGGATATTGCAGGAGAATCTCTATAGACCGGTTTCAGAGATGCGCCAGATCTCAGTGTCTAAGGGGGAGATAGACAAAGGGGGCTGGGCGCCCAGCTGCTCTGTGTGCCTCTGATACAAGCAACAACGTAAGAGGAAGTCTGGTCCTGTGGGTCAGGCACAGGCTGCAAGAGAGCTCAGTTCAATTGCAGCCCTGCCACAGATTCCTGGTATAACCTTAGCCACATCATGTTGCCACCCAGCGCTCCATCCCCTCACCTGTACTATGGGGATAATAACACATCCTAGCGGCCTCCCTCTGGCCTGTTTAGATGATAAGCTCTTTGGGGCAGAGACCCTCGCACAACGGGGATTGGCTTTGCTGTCAGTCATTTCCCTGCAGTCACCCAAATGAACAAACAAAGTGCTAATGGGAGTTTTGCCCTTGACTTCAGTGGAGACAGGATTTTACCCCTCGGGCCTGACTAGTGGGCTACCCTGGGGTTTCCTGTACCTTCTGCCTCCTCCCCTTTGCAGGAGCCCCGAGCTTCGAAGCCCCACTGGCTTCTCAGACAGCAGCAAGGCCTCGACAGACCCAGCTTGTAGAACATCATGTTCCAAGCCCCTACCCGCGGCCTCCACTCTGAAGCGGTATACTTCCAAACGGCACCTTTATTCAAAGCGCCAGCCTTCGGAATGGAAATATGGTGTCTATTCACAGCCGCATCCAGACCTGCACATGTAACTACAGTTACCTTCCCTGGGTCTTCCCGGGTTTATGTGAGCTCAGCGATATATGAAATTGATTGTTTACATGGGAGTGAATTTTTGTAGAGCTGCATTTTAGGGTTTTTTGATTTGATCACGTTCGGCTCCATTCGGTCTATTCATCCGTCCGATTCCCTTCTGACTTGTGAATCCTCCGGTTGCTTCCTGCCATTTATTATTAGTTAAAAGACTGAAAATCTAGTTAAAGGAGGGGAGAATGGGCTGGAGTGGAGGACAGAAGAAAGGTAGGCTAATAATAGGGGAAAAGAGCGAGAGACGATCCAGAGAAAGGAGGGAGAAAACAGAAAGGAGGAACAAGAATGTGGTAGAAGAGAAGGAAAGTGGCAGAGAGAAGGGGAGAGAAGAGGGAAATGTTAGGAAGGGGGGACAAACTAGAGATAAAGAGGCAGCGTGGTCTAGTGGATTGGAACAGCCTGGGAATCAGGAGACCTGGATTCTCTCTGCCACTGCCATGCTGTGCGGGGTTGACTGAGTCACAATCCCTGGACTGCCCCAGAGGTCCAGATGTGGGACTTTGATGTTCGTGCATTCGGGTGCTTCCTGGTCTTATACATGGCCACATGATTGAGCAGGGGTAGTGGGCAACCCCAGAGGGATCTATGCACAGTGCATCCAGAGATGATTACAAGTTGTGGGCTAGTGGGAGAGAAAAGATGACCTAGTCGATGTTCTGATGCTTCTGTAATGGGAGCGGTATATAAATACCACAGACAACTTTGGTTATAAGACTCTCCTGTGATTGGGCCATATTTCTTTAAGGAAATATATATCCATCAATGATTGGCCCAGCCTACGGAGTTCAGATCAGGAGCCAAACTCTCCCAAATGAGAGCAGACCTGGGAATCTGGCTCCATCTTAGCCCATCCTCCTGGGAATAGCACCAAGGCTGTGATCCAGCAAGCACACGCTTAAGTTTAAGCACTTGATCAGTCTCCCGTGGCTAAAGCTATGTTGGACGTGCTTTGCTGGATGGGAGCCTCAGTAACCGATCGATGCTGTGGGAGGTAGCTAGAGTGGCTCCAATGATGATCTGGAAGGATCACACTGCCCATGGAGCAGCGGTTGCGACAAGCAAACCTGGATCCATGTCCCTGGGGGATAAAGATGTTTGCTCAGTCCACCGCCAACCTCCTGGGAAGCCCAGGGAAGATGAGGCAGTCACCAGCCTCCTTTGACAGGGCCGAGAGTGGCAGCTGCACCTTTGAAGATCAACACGTGTTTTGGGGGCCTGGTCCAACACCCAGCGGCCAGCAGAAAGTCTCCAGTAAGCTTTGAGTCCGGCTCCAAGCCTCTGAGCTCCTTGGAGCGAAGCAGAAGAGTCTGGGTTGTCAAACCTGTCTCTGCAGCTCCCTTGATCCTCTGAGATGTTTCTGAGAGTATCAGATCTGTCCTCAGGGGGCTCGCGTCTTTTCTCCCCTCATTCCCATTCATCTTCCCGGCTCCAGAGTCATTTCAATCACTCCCTCTCATAGTCAAAAATGGGGCTTTGTTCTTCTTTTCTAATTAACAATCACCCAGGGGAGGTGTCACCTTGATAGGCTCCGTGCGAAGAAATTCACCAGCCTCTGCTGCTCTCTGCATCACCAGCCCCGGGGCTCCCTGCTGGGAAATACAATGCCCTGTCATTAAACTGGCAACCCCCTTGTGAGAGAGAGACACCAGCCCTACTCTGAATGGAGACGCTGTTTTGATGTGTATCTTCATAGCCAGTAAATATTTATTCAGCTCTGCCCAGAGCCTCCCAACACTGCTTGAACTCAACGAGAGACGAGGGTGCTCAGCGGAGGACATTTTCCACCGGGCGCCTTGGGACGCCAAGATCCCATCATGACCTGGGGTTTCGATGCTTTCCTGTGGCAGGGCGGAGAGAGCCCACCAGGGCAGAAATGCTGTCGTCTCTACCCTTCTCCCGTACACCCAATAGCCTTGTCTACATTAGGGTTCGCTTGGGGCTGCCACAGCCCTATATAGGCTGGGATTTGCAAAGGGGCCTAAGGGAGTTAGGCACTCAACTCTTGAAATCTGATGGGTCCCTATGGAAATCCCAGCCGAGGGGCGGAGCTCTCTCTATGCAGCCTTCTTGCCTTTGCTACCCACAGGGAGATTCCTCTCTGGTCTCCACTGGTTTCTACTGGCAGCCGGCAGACCAGGTTTGTTGCCAACTGGGACCAGCAGGAACCAACTGGAATTCCCACCTTGAAGAGGCACGGCAGCGAGGCCTGCCTTGCACAGGGCTAGGTGAGATGGGGCATTCCTAGTGTAGACAGAGCTAAGGAGGGTTGGAGAGAGCCTTGCTGGTCTGGATTCTCCAGGCAGGGGTTTGATTTGACCATGGGGACTGACTTGCCCGGGAGCCAGGAATAGAACCCAGGAGTCCAGACTCCCAGTAGCGTCCTGGCCGACACTTCCACCCACACTTACAGGAAGTGGCAACTGGAGCAGCCTTTTCCAGCCAGTCTGATTGCTTCAGCATGCAGCTCCCACCCACCCCACAACACCCAAGGTGCGCCCCCCACTCTCAGGGAGAGAGCGACAGTTGGGCCATGCAAGGGTTCCATTAGCGTCTGTTGCTTGATTATGGCATCCCACGCTGCCTCCTTCGAGCGAACTCTGTGTCTGAAAAGGCAAGCGTGCAGAGACGCGCGGGCTGGGGAAGCGATCAAAGCCATGCCGGGGAATGAGCCCTCAGGCATGCAGGGCAGGACTTTGGGCGTATGGCCGGCGCTGTGCCCGTGGCCAGGCAGTGCCGTTGTGACCAATCAAGCTCTTTTGTAACTCCCTCTGGCAACTCAGTGCCTTGATTTAAGTCACCAGTGACCTGACGAATGACCACACACCTTTTCCTGGTCTGGTTTCCCACAGGGTCAAGTATCAAGGGTTCTTCTTGAACTGGTAGCAGCTCTGCCTTGGGGAACCCTGGCTTAGCTCCTGCAGCTGGTGATACGCGAGAAGAACGTTCTCCTGGTCGATAAACCAGTCATCAGGAGCGGGCACTGACTGCAGGAGACCTGGGTTCGAATCCCAGCTCAGATGCTCTGTGTGACCTCCAGCGAGACATTTAATTCACTCTCTCCCTCAGCAAAGAACAAGGATAATGCTCCCCGACATGAGTGCATGCACCTTGCACATGAGATGCTGGGTTGCTACGGAGATGGGATCCAGATGCAGAGATCCTTGAACAGCTGGTGGGAAAACGTGCCTTCACAGTTGGGATCTCCTGGAAGAGCTAGACTTGAGGGCTCCCACGCAACGAGCTTCCACCGTGGAGAGGGTTAACAGAGGCTGTTTGGGACAGGAAACATGATTCAGCAGCAGCGATGGTGGGTTATGCAGGTTAGCCATAGGAAGCAGCTTCCCTTTGGTGCATTCAATTCCCAGCCTTGTCCATCGACTTCAGCTGAGCTGCTGCTGCTGTATTAAAAGAGGTTGGAAGGAATCAATCCCTCTGCAATCTTCACGGGGGAAGGAAACACTTGCTGCTCACAGCCAGGCAGCAAAGCGCGGTGGGAGCTGGCTGAACGCAAATGAGGCTCAGCTCCCCGAAGGTGCCGATGGGTAGCCGGCACGGTAAGTCGCCGGCACAATCTGCTTTAAGGTCACATGCAGCCTTGCCTAAGTGTGTCCCACTTCCACCAGATGAGAGGCAAACAGCCAGCGGGAAATTACCATCTGTGTCTGGAAATCTTTGAAAAACGTGGGTCTGTCTCCCTATCCCAGCAATGCTTGGCATCTCCTCTTTACAAAGGATAGGAACTGGGATGGCCAGCCTGGACCAGGCCCAAGCTCCGTGTGGCCCAGTAGCCTGTCTCCAGCAGTTGCCAGCACCGGCGATTTCAGGGGAAGATGCAGGGCCTCCTGCCGGAGGCATCTACGGGGTCACCTGTCCACTGGGTAAGTTTGCCCCGACCCCCATTGTCCAGGCTGGCACAGGAGGGTTAAAACCCTTTCTCCAGTTCTTGTTTGGTCTTTAGTCTTTTCTCTTCTAACCCTGGAGGCTCCCGATCGCCACGGAAATGTCCAATCCTTTTCTGAGCCCTACGAAGCTCCTGTCGCTGGATCTCCCCCAGGGCAGAGAGCGCAGCAAGGCTGAGAGAGGAGCCCCAGCTCCATGGTGGGTAGCGTCTCTGACTGATCGGTTCCCCGGAAGTTCTGGGTGTGCTCTACGTACCCAGGGCTCAAGGCCTCCTACGGCATGTCCAGAAACAGGTCAAGGAAAAGCCCCAGCTGCCTTGAAACCACCCTAGCTGCCTTATTTCTCTCTCTCTCCCCGCTCCAGGAGGGCAATTGAGGCTGAAGGTGGCAAGGTCCCTGTCCGGCCAGCCTCCTTAGCGGGGCTTCCCTGCCCGCAGGCCTCAGGGAACGGGAGCCTGTCGCTCCCCACTTCCAGCTGACATCCGTCACCGCCAGTGACGCGTTCCTGGGGCTCTGAGCACAGGGCTGGCAGCTGGCGACTCCTGGGTCCTAACTCCAGCCCTGATGACGCCCTCCCGGCCAGTCCCTTCACCTCCCTGGGACCCCGCCAGCATGATCTGAGGGTCTGGAAACAAGAGGGGCTCAAATAGGGCCCTGCCACTAGCTGCACCTTTTAAAAGGAACAGCCTGGACAGGACCATGTGTCCATCCAGCTGACACCCCTCCGGATGATAAGAATTGCTGCTGTGGCTAGACACCCCCCCGTACCCCCGACTGCATGGACTCCCCAGTGGGGGAGGGGCTCCCTGCACCCCTATTTCTCCCTTCCCCCCATTAGCACATCTGCACACAGCCAGCCATAGGTCAGCTGTATCTGTAAGAGGCGCACGGGGTGCCAGACCTAGCTTAGAACCTTCCAAGATCCACAAGGTTCTAGTTTCTAAGGACCTCGGAAGGGATATTAGCTTTCTAGGTCTCCTCCCGAATCCATCCTCTCTTCCCAGCTGCTTTCCAGTCCCACAAAGAAGGGCTTTTCCGTAACCCCAACTCGGTGGCCTCAACGGGCAGGAAGCAGCCTCCAGTATTCTGCAGCCTCCTTCCAGGGCACTACAAGCTGCAAAGCCATGTTGTGTTGTCATGTAGATTTCCTCTCATTCCTCGCAGCCTCCGCAAATCCTTCACGCTGATGTCTGGGTGTCTCCCATGGCAGCCTTCAGGGAGGCAGGCTGGCAGGATCTGAAAGCTCGACTTGTGCCTTTTTATTTTTTGCTCTTCAAGACGTTTTTTCCACCCCTGCTTATTTCTTCCCTTAAAAATAGCACGTCTGCTTTTGCCGGAGAATTTGTAGGAGGTCTCAGGGAAGTCTATGGTGAGCCTGCTCACCTGAAATGAGTGTGCGGGAGGTGGAGTCCTTTTGGATCTGTAGCAAAGCGTTCTTCTCTGGTGATTAGCCAGTGGAGCTGCAAAAACAAAACATAGCTCGACCCGTCCTCTGACCATTGCTTCCGCTTCCTCTTGCCTTGCAATGCTGACATTTACCTGCATCGACTCATATAACGATAGAACCAGCTGAGAGAGGGGTCCCGCTGTGCCAGGTGCTGTACATGCTCATAGGGAGCAACAGCCCAAAGAGTTTATAGTCTAAACAGAATTATTAGCCCTGTCACGGAGTCCCCGGGCAATGCTCTGGAACGGCTCCCTATGAAGCCATTCAGGACTCTGGTGAAGTCTTCTCTCTGTGAGCAGCCTGTCTTCAGGGCAAGAAGCTCACACGGCTTCCACCTTCCTGGATCTGACCTTGGAGCATTCAGCATCCTCTGCCCCCCTGTGCGCTTCCCATAGCCAGTCCGCCCAGGTGGGGTTCTGGGGAAGCCAGAGGGTCCTGCACCCCAACTCCGCAGTCGGATGTGACTCTTAGCCAGCCAGTAAAACACAAGATTTATTAGATGACAGGAACACGGTCTAAAACAGAGCTTGTAGGTACAGAGAACAGGACCCCTCAGCTGGGTCCATTCTGGGGGGCAGACAACCACGTCTGCACTTCACTCCTCGTCCCCAGCCAGCCCCCAACTGACTCATCCTCCACCCCCTACTCCTCTGGGCTTTGTCCCTTTGGGCCAGGAGGTCACCTGATTCCTTTGTTCTCCAACACTTTTAGCTATCACCTTTGCAGAGGGGCCCAGGCCATCAGTTGCCAGGACACAGGGTGTCGACCATTCTCTGCCTAGACAGCCTCACACTGTCCTCTAAAAGAAAAGGAGTACTTGTGGCACCTTAGAGACTAACAAATTTATTAGAGCATAAGCTTTCGTGAGCTACAGCTCACTTCATCGGATGCGATGAAGTGAGCTGTAGCTCACGAAAGCTTATGCTCTAATAAATTTGTTAGTCTCTAAGGTGCCACAAGTACTCCTTTTCTTTTTGCGAATACAGACTAACACGGCTGCTACTCTGAAAACTGTCCTCTAAGGCTCTGCAACAGTCACACAGCTTACCCCACCACCTAGATACTTAAAAAATGCATAGGGGAAACTGAGGCACTCACACAGCATTCAGAGAGAACATTAAGAACAGTCCCACTTTGTCACAATCCCCACTTTACAAGCAAGCTCCAAAGACATGAAATGAGATCAGGGCCGCCCAGGGTGTCTGCTGCAGGTAGGGGAACTCAACCCACTGCCAGGAAACCATCTTTCCTCTCCAGTCAGCTGCAGAGTGTTCCTGCATAGATGAGATTTGGCTTTGTTTCTACTGTTCCAAACAAGCAGGAAAGAAACCACTGACCGCCGCAGGCTGTCTTTATCCAGCAGGAAACAAAAGCAATCCAGGGCAGGGGTCACCTTTAATAACGATGAGGAGAGGGGTTAGAGAGACTCCCCGGTTGCACTGGAGAGCATGAGATTGCTCTAGTTTCATTGGCATCTGTTCAAGGAAAAGTCATGCGGTTCATCAGCAAAGCCAGGAGATGAGTCAAGCAGTTTTGGGGGACGGAAAGGGCCAGTGAGACCGTGGCAGACAAGCCATGAGGATCCGCTCGTTTTGCTGGCTGCGGCACGACTGGCTTTGCAAAGAGCAAGCTGCTGGAGAGGCTCTGGATAAATAAGCCAGAATTTCCAATGCACAGGTGGGTGGGAGGGCAGGAGGCAGGTGGGACTTTCTGCACAGATCTATGTGTGTGTCCTGAAGGCAGTGAGTCAAGGGCTGCATCGCTCCGGGTATAAATCCACTGACCGCTGAGGCTTGGCAGCCAAAGAAAATGAGCAATTGTGCACCATCCTTGCGCCAGCTCAGAGATGACACATCCTGGGGTAAGATGACTGGCGGGTGCCAGGCCCGGAGCAGTCGGAGGCCTGCTTCCCTTCTGATTTACACCCCCTTACAGCAGGCGTATCTGTATGGAAGACATTGGAGTTACACCAGTGGAAAGCTGGCTAGGTGGGAAGAGAGGCAGGCCCTCCCGGGTTCCCTACGATCCGCCGTCAGATTCGCTGCACTGACTCCTGCTGGCCGCTGCTAGCACAACAAGCATTTTGCCCCATGTGCTCCAGGCCACAATTGCAAAGAGGTGCGAGGGTGCACATGTGTTGACGGCACCCAATTGATGTCCCCATAGAAAATGCACCGGACGAGAAACCTAGCTGTCAGGGCGGTCAGAATTGCTGGTTGTTTCAAAATGGTGTCGCTGGAGGAGGGCTGCATGGCTCAGTGGACAGATAATTGCACTAGGACTCGGGAGACCTGTGTTCTACTCCTGGCTCTGCCACTGACCTCTGCATGATGCCGGGCAAGTCACCTTGCCTGTATTTGGACCAGAGATCCCCAAACTGTGGGGTGTCCCCCCTGGGGGGCACAGAGGCACCTTATGGGGGGCCTGGTGGGGCCTGGTCCAGCCCCCACTGGGGGCAGGGAGGGAGTGCCACCCAGCCCCCCCATGCCCCCAGCTCCGTTCCAGTCCTGCCCACAGCCGCGTCCCTGGCTCCTGGCCCCATCCCCACCCTTGATGCGGCTCTACTACTGGCCCCACCCCCAGCCTCAGCCCCTGTCCGTGGCTCCGTCCCCAGCCCCACTCTTGGCCCCAGACCCACTCACAGCTGCTGCCCCAGCCTCAGCCCCCTTACACCTGTCTGTGGCCCCAAAGTTTGGAGACGGCTGATTTAGACTGTAAGCGGCTTGGGACAGGGACTGCCTCTTGCTCTGTGTATGTCCAGCACCTAGCACGATGGGGCCCAAAGCTCAGCTGGGGCCAGTAGGTGCTACTGTATGACTCCTGGAGAAAAAGGCTGAGGTAGCACCCCACTTTCCCCCGTGCTCTCCTCCCATTCGCTACCATGATGCTGCGTGAGTCAGAGGACTAGGTTTGCTATGTTCTCACCGCAGAGCCAGCACACCGGGCTCCTTGCCTACAGCAGCTGAGATGGACGAGTCTCTCCAGCCAGCAATGCAATTCCAACCGGAGCCATTGGTGTGAGCACGCGCGCAGAGCCTATGGGCTGAGAACAGTTTTTCCCCCAAACAGACAGCGTTAAACTATCTCAGAGTGGATTTAATCTTCACCCCGCCTTGTGGTTAACTGAAAGCTGGGGAGATCCCAACCGAGCCTCTGCCCGTGTCTTAGCTGACGTCTCCTGGGGCGTATGAAAAGGGGAAGCCAAGAGGAACTCAGCAGAAAAAGAGAAGGAATCACAAGCTGTAATGACATCTGTAAAGATAGTTGCTTATTTCCAGCACAGAGGGCTCCAGGATACTGGGGCCAGTGGGAACTAACTGGAATGGTCAATGGGAGTTGGGTGCTGGGAGCCTAACTCCTTTAGGTCCCTTCGAAAATCCTGCCCCAATCCTGCAAACACACAAATCCTTAACAGGTTTCAGAGTAGCAGCCATGTTAGTCTGTATTCGCAAAAAGAAAAGGAGTACTTGTGGCACCTTAGAGACTAACAAATTTATTTGAGCATAAGCTTTCGTGAGCTACAGCTCACTTCATCTACTCTTGTGCTTCAAGTTACTCAAGGATCAGACACTGATGGCACACCAGGGCTGGAGCAAGCCCATTTGTGCATCTCCTGCCTCCTCACTTTGATTTTATGATACCTAAAATTCTGTGATTGACTACTTCTGATTCTCATAACGAGTTACAGGCTTTATTGCTACACATAAAATGTGCCTTGTGTATCGTATTCCCTGTGACATGCCATCAGACTACACAGAAGCCTACTCTCCCTTTACTGCGTCACTTCACTACTCCCTGTGTTTGTTACAAATAACAAGTCAATAAAGGGGATAACGTTTCCTGAAAAGAATAAAAGAAAGAGGAGGGTTAAAGACAAAACAGTCTTTACTTGGCCTGACAGCCAGAGCTAAAGGGACACCAAGGTTAAAAACGATATAGTTATGGGGCGAAGGAATTGCTCCTGAATTCAGCACCTTAGAGTATTTTGAAACTCTCATGTGTTTTTAACCATTTATGCTCTTTGTTTACTTTGTGCATTTCTTTCGGTCTTGATCCGTTTTTTACTGTTTCTTGAGGGCAT
Organism: Dermochelys coriacea; assembly: GCF_009764565.3. Lineage (NCBI taxonomy): Eukaryota > Metazoa > Chordata > Testudines > Dermochelyidae > Dermochelys > Dermochelys coriacea. The sequence goes on along the minus strand of NC_050092.1, from coordinate 8,390,972 downwards.
TTCTTAAAGCCCCAGCTACTGGAGTCACGGGGTTCCATGCTGGGGTACGTCTGCACTGCAGTCAGAGATGTGATTGCAGCAGGTGTAGACAGAGTTGGCGAGCCTGCCCAGGGTGCGGGTGAGTACCTGAGTGGCTAGCCCCTGCTGCTTCGGCTTCATGGCTGTTGTTCCTCGAGCTAGCTCCATTCAGGCGGGCTCAGGTACATCTACAGATACCGGCGAAGCTTTCAGCACCAACCCCGGCAGCTTCCTCAGACTGCCATTCGAATCCTCCGTGTGTGTTACCCTGCGCAGCCCAGGGTAATTAACTTGCACCCTCATTAGCACTAACAGCACCGGGGGCCCAAACAAGCCAGACCCTTTTAGATGCAGTTTTACCCATTGTCTTCCCTTGCGCCAGCCTCCCCCACTCCATGGCCTTCTGGGTACCGGGCCTAGAGCTTAGTGATGCACTGGCCTGGGGGAGATTTTGAAAAATCTGGGGAGCCCAGGGGAGCGTGGGAGAAGAGGCCAAGCTCCCACAACTCCCCGGGAAACTCAAGAGGCAGCATTGTTTTGAAGTCGTTCTGGAGCCGGGGTGGCTCCGTTCTCTGTTACCGAGGCCCTGGGGCAGTCGTTTAAGCCAGCGATCTGCTGGTGTCTTACACCCACAGGAATAGTGGGGCTGTTGCAGGAGGGAGGGGAGGAGGCGGGAAGCATCCCAGGGGCGTGAGTGCAAATGCGGGTTTCATTTGTGTCGTTTAAAATCAGCTCTGATTGATTTATTTTTAATGCCTTTGACTTAGAGCCAAGCATCATCATTGCAGGCAACTGCTGTGTGAGCCGCTTTCTCCCGTGCACCTCTGCCGGTGCCCAGCTTGCTGTTTCATCTTGGGCTCCCCCCACAGTTCAGCTGCTGCCCCTCAATCCCAACCCACAGCCTCCCCTGCCCTGCTAGTCCAATCCCGGGCTCCCTGCCCCACAGCCTGTGGTACCCATTCTGCCCCCCCACCAACGCAGCTCAGTTCTGACCTGCAACCCCTCTCTGCCATTCCAGTCTCCCACCCCATGCCTCTACCGCTGCCCCGCAGTCCCCTCTCCTGGCCCCCAGGCCCCTCTTCTGAACAGACCCACTGCGCTGAACTGTGGGGCGGTTTTGTGGGACAGGGCAGCAAAAAAATCATGCAGGAAGCCAGGACGCGGACTGTGAGCCTGCCACAAAGCCACCGGCGGGCGTGTTTGAAGGCTTCTGGTCTGCAGAAAGCAGAAAGAGGCCACAACCGGTAATGATCCACTGCCCCCGAAATCTATTGATTAGTAGTTTTTAAAATAGGCTCTTCCTGCCAAGTTCCAGCAAACACACACACACACACCTCCTCCCTCCCTGTATTTTAAACTGCTGAGCTATCTCTGAAACCAGGAGATTTATAATGGAGACGCTGCAGGATCTTTAACGAGGGAAAGGCTGTGATATTTATTGCTTAGCTTAAAAAGGGATTTGAAGTGCCCCGGCTTTGAGATTTCTATATAGTTGTGTCACGACCACCCCCTCTCACCCCCCACAACAAAAAATATTCAAATAAAGTCTCTGAAGGGGGTTTTTCCCCAGACAATCCCGTCGGGGGGGGCAGGACAGCAGCAGGGGTGCGTCGCTGTCGTTGAAATTCAGGCTGCATTCGCCTGCAAACCGGGGTGGGGTGGCAAATGCCACCACGCGTTTGATTGCAGGAGAGAGCGTGAGGCCTTGGCACCTTTCCCCGGGTTTAGAAAGGGGCTTTTCATGCTGCTCACTTTTGTCCCCCCTGGCATCCGCAGCTCGGTTCCCCCCCGCCCGCGGCAGGCCAAGATGGCCAAGGCTGGTGTGGGAAGCGGGTATCGCGTCGTTTCAAGTGGGAGCCAAGCTGCTCGCCTCTGATCCTCAATAGAAGGAGCCTGACCCGAGCTCGGAGCTCAGCCAGCTGGGAAAGGGGCCGGGGGGGAGTGGGAAATGGAGCCAAATGCTGGTCTGCTCCGGGTGCTGGAGAGGAGCGAATTGTGCCGGCTTTGGGGGGCAGGGGTTGGCTCCTGAACAGAGCAAAAGGGCTGTCTCTGAGGGGTGGGGCAGAGTCTTGTCTAAATCACCCTGGGTATGCAGATGCACGAGTGTGAACACACATGTGCACAAACCTGCATATGCACATATACCCTGTTCACACACGCACACTCACCCCGCGTATGCATACATTCTGTGTGCACACACTCACCCACATATGCACATACCCTGTGTGCACACACTCACCCTGCATAGGCACATGTGCACAAGCACTTACTCTGCATATGCATATGCATATGTGCACACACCCCTGCATATGCACACACGTGTACAAACCCTGTGTGCACACACTCACCCCACCAGCGCGTATTGTTGTCTGGAGTTTGAAGTTGGATGGCGGGGCCTGGGGAAAAGCCCTGAGACCTGCTACCATGCAAAAGATGAGTATGATTCTGATAAGTCCCATTTGGTTTGGAAGGACTTTGCTGTCAGGCCAGAGGGCTGGTGGATGAAGCGACTCTGGCGAAGCCAGCTAGGGGACCGATCAGTTACGGCTGGACTTTGGTGACCCTGCTAGGGAACTGGCCATCAAAAGGGGGCGCTAGCATGGGAAGAATCCCTGCAAGGCTGTGCTCTGGCCAGAGGGACGTGCCGATGGTTAGTCTCCCCCATGGCAGCTCAACTCCCAGCCTGATCTGGAAGGCCTCAGAGATTCAGCGAGGCGGCCAAACTCTGGACTCGTGCAGCCCCTGACATCTGTGATCTTTGCCCGGCATCCATGACGTGCCACTGTACGTGCTGCCCCCGGTGTCATTTCTCTTGTTGCCCTCGCCCTTTGTGCAACCAGTAACACCAGTGCTAAAAGGCTAATCCAGCTGGTGATGTTTTGCACTCACTTTGCACAGATGTTAGTGGCTGCACAAGGGGCAGGGGCAATGCAGAATCAGACCAAGTGGTGAAAATGAAGTGACGGGAGCATGAATGCTGGGTACAGACCGGCTCCCCCTCAGGCACTCAGCCCTTAAAGGCCCAGCCCCCTCATTGCCCCAACCAGAAGGTTGGAAATATTCCGAATTTTCAGTGGAAAAAATGGACACATTTTGTGCGACAGATTGTCCCAGTTTTCTGCCAGCTCTAATGATCACTAATAAGTTGTGTGACTGCAGCACCCAAACCCTGCCCACTATCAGGGCCCCGTCATGGTGCTGTATAAACACAAGCATTTGGCGAAGCTAGGGGAAAAAGATGTGTCTTAAAAAACCAGATGTGTTAGCGGGCAGGTTTGAATCCAGCACTGTTTCAGGATGGGTTAGCAACTCGGGACCCCTTTCAAAGTGCGTGAGCTAGGCCTGGTTGAGCCGGGAGTGGGAGCATCTGTTTGATCGCAGCCAGCCAGCGTGATTTTAAAGGTGTAGCTGTCGCGAGGCGGGGCGGCCCAACCCTTCGGGGCCATGCCTGGCAGTCAGGGCTGGCTGACGCTAGCAAGGGGTAGCTCAGTGCCACTTGTTAATCTGGGGCAGCGGAGGGCCGCCACGCTCAGCTGCTTGTGCCAGGGCACTGCATCTGCCCAGCACCCACTAACCAGCCTGTATGACCGTGGGCAAGTTACTTTCCCTCTGTTCTCCCTGGCCCGCCCGTGACCCTTTGTCTGACTCTTCCCCTTCAGAGAGGGCCTCTCTCTGGCTGTACGTACCGCGCCTAGCGCAGAGGGGGCCCTTATTTCATTTGGGACCTTGAGATGTCACTGTAACACCCAGGGAGGTTCACGCTCTGAAGGTCCCAGGTTCAACCCTTAGTAGCGGCCAACACGATGCTGCAATAGAGACACAGAGAAATCAAGCAAGATTAAATTCAACGTGTAGGATCCCTGTTCTGTCTGTGCCAGCTCAGTTCCCGTGGGTGCTGGCTCCTACCCCCCATCCCGGTATCCCCCATCGGGCTCTGCATATGGCATGGCACAGCCAGGAGCAACCGAGAGGCCTTGGGTCATGACTGTTTATGGCACCTCATCCCCCGTCCCCGTCACACACACACTAAAAATGATCTAAAAGATTCATGGGGCAGAGGAGGCTCCGGTGCATGACTGATGCTGCAAGGTGTTTAAACAGCTCTTGTTCTGATGAGAAATTAATTATTCACCACCCCCGGGGGTTGGATGTGATTTTTGGGGGGGGGCTGAGAAATCCTTAGGGGTCACCTGCTCTTGTCCTTGCAGAAATTCAGAGCAGGGGAGAGGTGCAGCCAAGTTTTCAGAGCTCTGAAGATGGGGCTGGTCTCTGGGGAGGCTCCCAGACTAGCGGGGAAGGAAGGGGGCGAAGGCAGAGGTTGGTAGCCGGAGAAGCATGGCCCTGTTGGAGATGCTTGTCCCACAGAGGGAAGGGTTTGATCAGCTAGGAATGGCGCAGCAGGGTGCTTGAGACTAAGGAGGTGGGGGTTGAGTTGGACTGGGGGGCTGCATGCTGGAGCATCAGATTGGGGGGCTTGTTGCTTAGGAGGATCCCTGGACTGGAGGGCGTCTCATTGGTTAGGTTTGGAGCAGCCTCTGCCCAAGTGTGTCTTTCCAGGTGCACTGGGATGTCAGAGCAGGCGGGAGCAGCCCGAGTATGTGGAGCGCCGGGAATGCTGGTCGAGCAAGGCCCCGACCCCCAGGATCATGGCCACTGAGGGAGAATGTATCACCTGGCTGGAGAAAGCCAGCCCAGGTCCCCGTGCCCAGGACACGCCCCAGAATCATAATTGCACTCAGATGTATGGGCTATCGAAATGCCCCCTCTCCCGCGCCAGGAGGTGTGATGGCAGCATTCGCCACACTTCCAGATGGAGAAACCGAGGCAGGAAGGGACTTGCCCCAAGCTCACACAGCAAGTCAGGGCAGAGCTGGGGATGGGCCCAAGGAGCCCTGGCACCTGCTTCCCCTGCTGCAACTACTAGCACACACTCCCTTGCAGATAAAGGAATCAAACCCAGGAGTCCTGTCTCCCATCTCCCCACATCTGCCCCTCTCGATCCCACTAGGCCCCACTTTGCTCCCTGAGCCAAGAATAGAACCCAGGCGTCCTGACTCCTACTCTGCCTTGCTCTAATTATTTCCCTTTCCAGAGCCCAGAATAGACCTCAGCCATTCTGGATAACTAACCCCATGCTCCGTCCACTAGGCTGCACATCCCCCTGAACACTGTATCACACCTGGTCTCTCAAGGAAGTTGGAGGGTTGGCTGGGAGGCACCTGGCTACGGGGATGTGGGTGGGAAGGGGCCCATATGGGGATGAATCTGGGCCAGGTACCCATTGATCCAGCCAGCACCTGTGGAAGCAGGGGCCCGGTGCGTTCCAGAACCTGCCACGGCCACGCCGCAGCCACGGGTTAATTACGCTGGCCACGAAGCTGCCAGGCTCCACAGCTGAAAAACGCCACTCCTGGCCCTGCTCCCTCAGCTGGTGGGGGGGGCGCCCCCGCCGCCACAAGGGACGTGCTTTCGGCTCCAGAGGGACGCAGCGCTAATCGGGCCATGACTAAGGAGGCCGAGAAGGGTTGGCAGGGCCTAGGGTTGGGGCCAGCCTCGGCTGAGCTATTTCTCCCTGTACAAGTAACTGGGCATCCTGCTCCCTCTCCCTTTCAGGTGCAAATCATCCCAGCTGTTCTGATTTGGAACAGCTGAAGAGAGTGAGCCGGGAGCAATGCCTCTCATTGCCTGGAGAGAGAAAGAAAGAGGGGTGGGAAATCCCCCAGCCAAGCACGTCATTAACTCGCTTGTATTTTCATTTTCTCATCCCCAAAAGAAGGGGGCCCGGCTCCCTGGTGCAGTTGTACCAGCAGGCAGCTCTAATTATCCCTCGCTGAAGAATACCCGTCATCAGCAGCGTTCAGAGGGTCGCAGGCGCCCGGGCTGCCTCCAGCCCTGATGGGAGAGGGAAACAGGGGCCACTAGGATGGGTGAAAATAATAAAAACAAGCACGTTCTTTGTCCCTTGCTGGCTCGTTAGTATCCCCCGGGGACTAATCCTGCATGGCGCTGAGCACCTCCTGCTGGTGATGAGGATGCTCAAGCCCTGCAATGACAGCATTTGTTATTATTATTAACATTACCATAGCACCCCCATTGTGCCAGGCACTGCACAGACACACAGAGCCAGGCCCTGGCCCAAAGAGCTTGTAAACGAAATAGACAAAGGGTAGGAGGGGAAACTGAGGCATGGAGCAGGGACGTGACTTGCCCAAGTGCACCAGCAGAGCCAGGAATAGAACCCAGGGCTCCCGACTCCTAGTTTAGAAGTTCATGCTGCCTTGGAACAGGAACACAGTAGCAGCAATGGCACTGTGTGCTTTGTATATGGAGAGCAAATTGAATGATGTTACTGTAAGGAGGAACTTCACTGGTATCACTAGGCTGTGCACCAGGGCCACTTGGAACCTCACGGTAAGACTAGAATCCAGATCCTCTTGCTCCAGAAGCACAGACCATCTGCCATTTGAACTAGCAGAGAATCTCCCTCAGCTGCTAGCAGTATAGGTCCTATGACACATAGGGGAAACAGATCTGCGTCCATCTAGCAGAGAGCAGCTGTGCTCACGTACACACCCCGAAGCCATGGGGTCCAGTATGACAGGCATGAGGTTGGGCTTATTACCCCGTGAATGACTTGCAAGAAGCTCCAGCTGCAGCTGTCTCAGCCGCTAAAGTCAAAGAAACTTTCCCAACTCATGACATAGCAAGGCCCTCAAGAAAGCTCACCATAGGGTGAGCCGGTGCCCCAGGGCTTGGGGATGAGCGGCAGAGCTGCTGACTGTGGCTGTCCTGGGCTGCCGGTGGCAGGCGGGTCTCTGCCCCAGTCCCTGATGGGCAGATGCCCTCAGCACAGCAGAGGTGCCAAGATCTGAATGGGCAACGGAGGCTAAACTACCCTTCTCCACCTGGAGGTGGGTCCGTCTGGATGTGTGGGGAGCAGGCGCTGGCTGTTCTGCGCGTCGGCAGGGCTCCTCGGTCTCTAGGGCTCCCTGCCTGGTACCCCACTTGCATAGAAAAAGAATGGAAAACACCCCGCAATGTGTGAAAGGGGCCCCCATCCCACCTGTGTTGGCTCAGCTGGTGGAGCTGGTGAGGGGACTGCACTCTAGGCTGCTGTCCCATGTGAAACTACAGGGGGGCCGAACCCTTTGCCCAGCTTAGTAACCAGGCTGTGCTGGGGGGAAATACGCAGAGATCTGGGCCCCATACATAACCACAGCTGACCCATGGAAGCAGCTTGGCCCAGGATGGCTCCCAAACCGTCGGGCACCGTGAGCCTCTGGAAAGCCCAGTTCTGGGACGGGGACCCTGGCTAGCTTGTGCCTGAGCTGGGAAGGTGCTTCCCCAGGGGAGTTAGGCGCCTAAATACCTTTGAAGATCTAGGCCACAGTCCTGCCCATTCAGCAGTGTGGTGGGGGGGGGGCTTAGCCCTGCCTGGCCTTAGCCCTGGCCTTTGGTGGGACTCTTTATTTCCCCATGGACACAGCACCCAAATTCCCAGCATCCTCATCTCCCCACCTAGCATAGCTCCCCCCTTCCTGCCCAGCCCCCCAACCCACATTCATTTTTCTTCCCACCCCCATCTCAGTGCTTTTCCTCCTCTCATTAGCGACTCTGCTGGTTTCCCTTCGACCGAACAAAGCCCCTGTGGCCCGTTCCCTAATCCATCGGTAGAGATGTGGGTCCCCATCGTGCCCACTGGATGGAGACCAGCGCGCTCTGTGCCAGCTCGAAAGCCCTGGACAATCTTTTCCCTCTGGCCGGTGTTGCCCGAGATACATTGGGGGAAAAATGCACTCTCCCCGGCTCCCCTTTCCAATAAACCTCGGGCGTTAGCCACGCTTGACGAGAAAACCACAATCGATGTTCCCGTCGCGGGCAGGCTCACAGGGCCTCCGCCCTGACTCATGAGCACATGTTGCTCAGAGCCTGGGAATTGGAGGCTCTTTCCAGGGAAACCGCGCCGTGACCGCGGGTGACAAACAGGAGCAGAGACCGTGCCGCCTGTCGTACCGGAGATCAGTGTGCTAAATTCAGTGGGCCAAATTTGCTCGCTGGTGTAAACTTGGTTACCCCAGGGGGAGAATCTGGTCGAGGCCCCGTAATAACAGGCAGCCGGGCTCACGCAGCTCTCAAAGCACTGCACAGAGGAAGGACAGTCGCCGTATCTCTCTGGGGAAACAGAGGCACGGGATGGCGACATGACTTTCCCATGCTAGTCCATGGCAGGAACAGAGGGGAGATCTCCTCACACCGAGCATGGGGCCCAATTTACTCGACTGTGTTGCTTCCTATAGTTTCTCCTCCCCACCTTCCCCACCCCACCACCGAAGAGGCCCTCAGAGGGTGGGAGATCTGAGGTGCACGTGGCACACGGCGGTGGGGAGGGGTCACTTGCATCACACAGTAGCAACCCTGTTTGCTAATGAAAGGGGGGTGCTGATGGAGTCCAACAGGAACCCCAATCCAACAGACAGGATAACTGCCCTGCTACAAGTACTAGCGAGAAGTGACTTGCCTCATCTTAGCTGCAGAAGCAGGTTTCCGGTCTCTACTCCCCTGAACATGGGTGATTTATGCCAGGCATTGTGGGGATTTATTACTCTGCTAATGGAAGATGTTTGAAATGGGCAGCTCCCGCTGGGGATCCCGAGCGCAGATAGAAATGCCAGCCGATGTTTGCTTATTCTCCACTCCCGCCAAATCCCCCTAATCCTCTCCCTCTCCAGCCTTCTCCCTTTCTCCCCATGCCAAAGCTCAGGAGCGGGGCCTCACAGCCTCTAGCTCTACAGTGCCAGCACCTTTGGAGAGGAATCACTCAGTGTTCCTGGCCAGGATTCCAGTTCCCTGGGTCCCACTGCAGTCACCAAGATTTCCAGTTGGAAATGATCGATCTGTGAGACTTTAACTGCAGAAAACCAGGGAGCAGGAAGGTAGGGGCTGCAGACCAAGCTCCTTCTGGGCTTTCAAATGCAACAGAAGAGGGTGACCCATGGCTCTGGCTCAGCCACCTGGTCTATTTGACTTGCAGTGCCCAACCTTAAAGAGGATCTAAAGCCCTCCAGGCAGGGATTCATGTTCCTTTGCAATATAAATAAATCCGAGGGACTTGCCGCCCTCCTGCAGAAAAGGGAAAAGGCCACAGCCATGCGTATGAGCAAAAAGGGACATAAGGACTTCCAACGAAAGGTAATTGTAGCAAGCATGCCAGCGGGCACCTAGCTAAATGTCCACCTCCTTCACAGCACGGCATTACAGAGCCCCCGGCGTCCTTTCATCGCACAGAGAAACCAGAGGAACAGGAGGAGAAAAGAAAGTCTCCAGGAAAAAAAAAGCTATCTAAAGTCTCAAACATTGCACAGAAGGGCAGAGGGCAGGAAATGGTCTGTGAGAGTAAATATAGCCTTAGCTGGTATCAGACAGATGGGCCCAAGCCAGGCAAGCTGGGCTGGGGAGAGAGAGAAAAGGAGTGTGCTGGAATGGACCCTCTGGGGTTGGGGAGAAGGTGGGAGCTGGGATGGACCCTCTGGTGATGGGGAGAAGGTGGGAGCTGGGATAGACCCTCGGGGGATGGGAAGAAGGTGGGAGCTGGGATGGACCCTTGGGGGATGGGGAGAAGGTGGGAGCTGGAATGGACCCTCAGATGATGGGGAGAAGGTGGGAGCTGGACTGTTCCTTTGGATACAAGGCCTGATTCTCCCCTCATTCACACCAGTGTAAACCAGGAGTAGCTTGAGTGATGGCAGTGGAGTTACACCTGTGTCAGGGAGAGGAGAATCAGGTGTACTGGCCAGGGGAGACTCCCTGGAGAAAAGGGGAGGCTAGAAGAACTGGGCTGAGATCAGCCTTTGGAGCTGGGCAGAGGTGGGGGTAGGTGGAAGTGCTGGACTGCAATAGTTCTGGGGAGATGGGGAGACAAGGCTGAGGCTGGGACAGCCCTCTGGAGACACAAAGAGATGAATGTGGGCAAGATGAGCTGGAATGGGGGGGACCCCCACTCCCAGGCATGGCAAGAACAACTGGATGTGGATCCCCCCACCCACGGAACCTGGCAAGAACAGCTGAACAGGGATCCCTCCTATGCATGGAACATGGTGAGAACAGCTGGATGGGGATCCACCCTACCACAGAACATGGCGAGAACAGCTGGATGGGGATCCCCCCACCCTAGGGACATAGGGAGACAATCTGGGGATAACTAAAAGCTTTCAGCATTGAGAAATTCAAACTCGCATCATTCGCCATCGCTCTCCAGCGCTGTTTTTCCCAATGGAACCGAGCTGCCAGGCTGGCCAGTGATGTTACAAATCGCTGGCTCCACGTCATAGACTCCCTGAGGCCAACACTATGGAGATCACAGGCACCCCCTGAAAGCCAATGATCTGGTAGTACCCTGAGGCTGTGGGCAATACCCCGGATCCTCAGCGGCATTTTGGCACCTAACTCTCAAGCCCTTTGTCACTGGAACTTTGAAACACCTGATTCTGCCTCTGGATGGCACAGGTAGAGCCATGCAGGGACTGTTAGAAGAGACTCTAGTTTTTCTAATGGGAGTGGGGGGACCCAGGAGATCTGAGCACAGACTCTGTGCATGGCCTTGGGGAAATCACTTGAACTGGGCTTTTCCAACGGGCTCAGTTCCCATTTGTGCACCGCAAGAAGTGCCCTGGTGGCCAAATGGTTCCGAGCTCGTTGGAGAGCCTGGCCCCTCTTCAGGAACCGGATCCTTTTGGAAAACCCCTCCCAGCTGTGAGTGCTGGGCCCTTGGAAATCTGGCCTGGAGCTGTTTTGCATTTGTCTTCGTTGATGCCTCTGAGCCGCCAAGGCTATACAATGGGGGTAATCCTTCCCGACCTGTCTGGCGCTCAGAATTCCAGCTGTGTTGGCTAGTTTCTGATTGGATGCATATGTCACATGGTATTGCTTATCTCCTCTGATTGTATGAGTGTAACTCTTGGAAGCCAATGTCTGGTGAGAACGCTTGTTCACGGTGAATAGTCCTTCCTGGGAACTCGAGTGCTGGGGGGGTTCCAGGTACACGACCACGAGCAAGGCACAAATGCAGCCAGAGAGAATTCACTGTTGTGACTCGAGTGAACAGGTGGAGAAAAGCCTATTGCATTATTCACCCTGTCCCGTGTACATGCAGCTCTGCCAGCGCACCTCAGTCCCGATCTGAAGCCCCCTGCACTTTTCCAGGGACCCTTTGATACCCCAAAAAACAATGAGGAGTCTGGTGGCACCTTAAAGACTAACCGATTTATTTGGGCATAAGCTTTTGTGGGTAAAAAACCCACTTCTTCAGATGCAACTGTGGATACAGACTAACACGGTTACCCCTCTGATGCTTAATACCCAACGCAACCAATACACCTCAGTCCAGACCAGAGCATCCTCTACTCTGCCAATGCACCTCAAGCGTATCCTGAAGATCCGGCACTCCCCATTCCACTCTTCCAATCCTGCCTGAAAGTCTTCACAAACCTCTTCCATCTGGCATTGCCAGCTCCTTCAATGCCCCCTGACATCCCTGCCATGGTCCTCTCCTAAGTCTGCCAGCTGTGCCAAGCAATGATGCTGGATCTATCAGCCTCCGGTAGCTAGACAGAGACACTTACCTCGTTTCACTCAAGACTGAAGCCAGATCCTCGCAGACTAAGGGGCTCATGTATTATCAATCCCTGGCAGCAGCACCCTGCCTCCCCGCTTAACCCTCCATCACCAAATGCAGAAAGAACATGAAATCAGCTTTGCTTTGGTGATTAAATGTGAGCCGCTGTCTTCAGCTTTCCCCCTGGGGGAGCAGGAGTGCAAATCCCAGCACCTGTAAGATTATAACTCTGGGTTGTGTTAAATGCAGCCCACGTCTCCGGCTGTGAATCTGGGCCCTATTCCCCAGCTTCTCAGATCTCTACCTGCGGCAGGGGAAGAGAAAGGAGGCTGCCAATGACCCATCTCCTCCCCTGGCTCCCGGAGCTGAGGTGCCAGCCTGCTGCGTTCCCCAGGGAAAGGGGAGCTGTCAAATTAGCAGAGAGCAAGGTCCATGCTAGATGATCGATCAGAGACTAGCAATGATTGCAGCTTTCCATCAGCACCGGGTGTGCTGCAACTCTCAATCAGACGCTGGAACTGGGGACAGCTCTGGCGCTGTCTGGACAATGGGGCCAAGTGGGGCCAGGGGAGACTGACTTTATAACAACCAATAAAGTGGTCACCCTCCGTATGTCTGATGCGGATTTTCACCCTGAGATCTCAAACCATCATATGAAGGCAGGGAAAGAGTATTATCCCCACAATGGGGAAACTGAGGCACTGTGGGCGGCAAAGTGACTGGCCTGAGGTCACAGACTGAGTCGGGGAAGAGCTGCGAATAGGACCCTGGAGTCCTGATTGCCAAGACAAGAGCTTAACCATCATTCTGTCCTTCACTCCTGCGACAATAGGCTCTCGCTCTGAACGTTTCAGGTACAGCTGGGTGGAACGCACCTGCAGTACTACAGTCTAGTCCAGGAGCATCCTAAGGAGACGCGTCCGCTGTGCCAGTCAGTGCTCCACGTGTGTTGTGCCGAGGAAGGTCCTAGGTACGACACAGCCAAGCATTGCACCTGCGGTTCTGCGCCAGGTGATAGGATTCTGCTCTGCTAGGATCTAGCCCAGGTGTAACACATCCAGGTGACCCGCTCTGCTGGAGGGGTTGATCCCCACCGGATCTCTGAAAGCGGTTGTTGCCTTCCGGCCCACATCTCCCTCCTATACAGAGATGCCTGAGCTTACCTCAAAGGCGGATCAAGCCCTCGCCCTAACACGTGCCCGCCGAGGGGGCTGTGGCACCCTGCAGCTCTGAGCCAGCCCCCCATGCTCCACGCTCCCTCCCACACTGCCAGTCACCTGCCTTCATTCAGAACAGAATGACTCAGACAGGTGGGGGAAGGGGACTGGGAGCTGACAGGGATGGGGAGGGGATCGAAGTGGGGGTGGGTGGGGTGAGATTAGTCCCCCTTCCAGGCCACTGCCTGCATTCTGCACCTCTGAGTAATGGAACTTTCTCCAGGGCAGCTGGCCCGAGTTAACGCTTTCAAGGCTACTCTGGGCTTTAATGGGCCATATGTCCCAGGACAGAGTAGCAGAATGCGGCTTTGGCCACTGATCAAAACCAGCGGTGCCCAGCGGGGGCACTGGCTGTCCACCGCGAGGAGAGCCCCTCCACATGCCACGCGAGGGACTCACTCACATCCAGGAAGCTGGGGCTCCCCTCTTGAACTCGGCACCACGTGGTCCGGTGCCGAGGGCAGGCGTTTATCCCCGGGCAGCGCAAGGGGTCAGACATTGCCAGCTGAGTCCATTGGTGTTTTACATTCCCCTTGCCCCCATAAAAATACCATTACACAAGGTGCAGGGTGGTGGAGAATCGGGTGCCGGGGGCCAAATGCCCAGGATATTAGGAGGGGTTAGAACCCCTGGTTTGCAAATGACCCAGAATTTCATAAAGGACTGAACCAAACCCTTGTTCCCTCAGGTCTGGACATTCCTCTCCCCACACCTTCCAAAATCTAGAAACTCTCATCCCTTCCCCCACAAATTCTAGAAACTCTCATACCCCTCCCCCCAAAAATCTAGACACTCATCCCCTCCCCTTCAAATTCTAGACACTCAACCCCCTTCCCCCCCAAAATCTAGAAACTCTCATCCCCCTCCCCTCCAAATTCTAGAAACTCTCATCCGTCTCCCCTCCAAAACCTAGACATTCTCATGCCCCTTCCCCAAAATCTAGAAACTCTCATCCCCCTCCCCTCCAAAATCTAGAAACTCTCATCCCCTCCCCCCAAATCTACAAACTCTCATCCCCCTCCTCCCGAGATCTGGAAACTCCGCCATTCCTTCAACTCCGTAGTCCAGGCTGTGGGGAGTCTAGATCCACACACAGCCTCCCCCACACTGTGTAGTTTCCCCCAATTTTCACCAGGAAAGTAGGAGTCCCGGGGCTGAGAAGGGAGCAGGCGATAGGACACGGTGGGGGGGGCCTCTGGGGTAGCGTTGCCAACAGTCCCTTCTGACAAGGGGACGTCCCTTATTATTTCTCTGTACAAGATCGGGAGTTGCTGAGTGCTGCAAAAAGCAGCCAGAAATCCACCGGGCGAACGTAGGTGAGCCCTGCTTAGTATTATTATCAATCATCACGATGGTGATGGCATCGGGAGGAGAGGTGGGGAGGGAGAAAACACAGGCCCTGACTTTCAAAGTACATGGGCCCTACCTCCGGGGGGAGCACGTGGGGCTCAGGCCGGCTCGTTGCTTTCTAAGAACACTGAGTCCCCACCACCAAACGGGTGGCCCGTTTCCGTGTGATGAGTTTTCAGCCTCCTGCAGGGAAAGGTCTCAGCTCTGCTCAAGGCCTTGGTCCCGTCCAGCCCCGACAGCAGCCTGGGGAGGCAAACACCCTGCCAAGCTTGTGCCTCTCAATGGGTCGGCACCTTCCCAGCCACTCTAGAGACCTCATCCCACCCGGATGGGATTCAATCCCCATGTCCCAGTTCCCCATTGCTCTTCCCCTCGCCCCCCAAAGTCTCTCCCTCTCCCGAAATCCAGAGGCCCCGAAAGGCAAGACAACGTCTGACAGGATCTCCCCCTCCCTCCCAGATGCGCCCAGCATCCCGGTTTCTTTCCACGTCTCAGGACCATGCCGTGGGAGACTTCATCAGCGGTTTTAGCAAAGCAGGTTTGATGCTGGTGTCAGAAATTAACAGCAGCAGGCTTTGCTCCTGCCGGAGCCTTGATTGAATTGAGTGTCACATGGTAATCGATGGCCAGAGCAGCAGCAATTTACATCGGCCTACCATGGGGCAGCCTGTAACAGAGAGAGAAAGAGAGTGAGAGAGAAATTCAAAGAGAAAAGAAGCAGGGCTGAGAGGCGGTGGAGAGCCCCACCTCGGCAGGGGGAGAGGGATAGAGGGCGCGTCCCAGGGTAACTGCTTCCCAGCTGGGAGAGCAAAGGGGTTTCAACTCCATGGAGAGTCTGTTTTAAACTGGAAGAAGAGAGAGAGGGAAGGCGGGGAGGGAAGGGCTGGACTGAAGAAAGGACTGAAATAGATAGATAGATAGATAGATAGATAGATAGATAGATAGATAGATAGATAGATAGATGGGGTGGATGGGGTGGATGGGGATAGATAGATAGAAGGATAAATAGATAGAGTGGGTGGATGGGGATAGATAGATAAATAGATAGATAGATGTGTGTATGGGGATAGATAAATAAATAGAGGGGGTGTATGGGGATAGATAGATAGATAGATAGATAGATAGATAGAGGGGGTGTATGGGGATAGATGGATGATGGGGTGTATGGGGATAGATAGATGGATAGATGGATGATGGGGTGTATGGGGATAGATGGATGGATAGATAGATAGGTAGATGGATGATGGGGTGTATGGGGATAGATGGATAGATGGATGATGGGGTGTATGGGGATAGATGGATGGATAGATAGATAAATGGATGATGGGGTGTATGGGGATAGATAGATACATAGATGGATGTTGGGGTGTATGGGGATAGATGGATAGATGGATGATGGGGTGTATGAGGATAGATAGATAGATAGATAGATAGATAGATAGATAGATAGATAGATAGATAGATAGATAGATAGATGATGGGGTGTATGGGGACAGATGGATAGATGGACGATGGGGTGTATGCACAGGAGCAGATGTTGCATCCCTGTGGCTGGAGCTTGGCCGCACAGCACACGATGAATGGACCCTGGGCGGAAAACACTCCATTGTCTGAGATGAAAGAGCAGCGCCCGCACCAGCAGTCAATGGCTTGGATTCTACCAGCCTCAGCAGCCTGTCCAGGCACAAGCCGTGCCTGGCGCTGGCTCCGCACGGGATTCGGGCTCACTCAGTACATCTTGCTCTCCTGGCTGCTCCCTTTTGTTGCAGGGAGCAGGAGAAATCCCAGCAGCTGGGAAGTGCCCTGCCGCAAAGAAACTAAATCAGCCCGGCTTCTGCAATGCATGTGCATAGCTCGACTGGGCCAGGCTGCTCCAGCCCTAAGCACAGGGTGGCGCAGAGATGCCTGGCCCCTGGGGGAGCAGGGAGCTCCAGGAGGGATGGCATCTCAAGGGGCACAATGCTTCCCTGGCATCACTGTCCTTTTGCATGGCACAGCCTGTTCCCTGGTGCCTGCGCCTCACCCCTCTCCACCTCCACTGGAGGATGCACAGAAGAAGCAGCCCCTCTGCTAATCCCAAGCACAAGAGCCTAGCTTTTGTGTGGGGCAAATGATGCATGGAGGCCCTCCCCAGCCCACGGCCTGGGCTCACCAGCTTTGCAGGATTCTCCGGATGGGGAGAAGGAAACAGGCTGAGGTGTCAGGGATGGTCGTACAGGGCCCTGAGCATGAAGTCATCAGCCCAGCTGGGCTTGGTTTAGTGGCCCAGGGTTGGGTGGGAGTGATTTCGTGGTGAGGCTCAATGTGCCCCATGCTCTGGATATGAGGAGCAGGGGGTCAGCAGCAGGTCAACGCTCTGCCATGTCACAGGTATGTGCCTGGAAGGAGTGAGCATGGTCCTAATGGGAGAGAGCAGGATCAAACCCAAACACGCTGCTCACTGCGGAGACCTGTGCATCAGCATTCGGCTGTGATGTCATCTCTATGGAGCCAATAGATCAGCATTCGGCTGTGATGTCATTTCTATGGAGCCAATAGATCAGCATTCTGATATGATGTCATCTCTATGGAGCCAATAGATCAGCATTCCGATGTGATGTCATCACTGTGGAGCCAATAGATCAGCATTCTGATGTGATGTCATCTCTATGGAGCCAATAGATCAGCATTCCGACGTGATGTCATCTCTGTGGAGCCAATAGATCAGCATTCTGATGTGATGTCATCTCTATGGAGCCATTGCTGTCAGCATTCTGATGTGATGTCAACTCTGTGGAGCCAATAGATCAGCATTCCGATGTGATGTCATCTCTATGGAGCCAATAGATCAGCGTTCCGATGTGATGTCATCTCTGAGGAGCAAGTGCTGTCAGAGCCCTTTTTAGCACCCTCTCCAGCCCGTTCAGCAGCTGTTCTGGAGCATGTCGATAAGTCATTGCCTGGCTTCTTGCAGCAGGAATGTGAGTTCTGGCTGGACTCCCTGCCCCGCTGGCTCCCGACCAGCAGCACAAACCAAGCAGCGAATGCCCTAGTGGTGCTGACAGCAGAGCAGCGTGACCTAGGGTCCCATTCTCGGCTGCCCATCAGCCTGATGGAAAGCGCACGGACTTGCAAGCCCCATGTTTGGCTCCTGGTGGGGCCCACTAGATATATAGATGCTCTGAGAAGGACTCTAAAGAGCGATAGCAGCTTTTAAGAGGCTCATTTCCTCCTTCGCAATCTTCAAAGCAATCACATAGATTTTCGTCTTTATGGATGAACTCTATTAAGTTTACATTCCTCTCCCCTGCTTCCTCGCGCGGAGCAGGGAGTGAGGGCCTGAGCGACGGAAACGAGATCATTAAAGCAGAAAGAAAAATACATTAAAAATGTTCAAATGCTCAGTCTACCCTGAAATGTGCTTAACTCATTCCTGAGTAAACAATGAGAGTGAATTATTCGCAATTAGTTTTCATTAGAACAGCGCCGGCACCTCTCCCTGCTCGTTTACTTCTCGCCAAATGCTCCCCCTTCGCCGCTGACGGGGGATGAGTTTTGGAGGCGACCGGGTGACCAAGGGGTGGCAGACGGGGCTAGGGGAGCGGGGAGGAACTAGGCCGGAGCAGGAACATGCCCTGGCAGTGTCAGTGGAAAGCGACGCTGGTTCCACTACCATGGCCAAAGTTCCTTTAACAGCTGGCAGCTGAGCAGCGGAGGGAACAGAGCACAAGCTGCCAGATACAGGCAGGGGATCACTTTCAAAAGGGTCTAAGTGACTTAGGAGCCTAATTCCCATTGAGTTTCAATGCGGCTTAGGGGGAGATTTTCAAAGTCACAAATAGCACGTAGACGCCTAACTCATATTAATTTCCAATAGGAGGTAGGTGCCTATATGACAGCTGTGTCTTCCAAAAGCATCTCCTTTAAGCTCCTAAGTCACTTAGGGTCTGTCTACAGTGTGGCTGGGAGCGCGCCCCACAGCCCGTGTGATAAATGAAGGTGGGGAGCTCCCTTTTATGGACACTGAGCCAGCCAGCTAGCTATAAAGTCCCGCTTGGTGTCTGCTTGCTTTACCTGTAAAGGGTTAAAAAGTCCCTCAGGTAAAGAAAAGGGAGTGGGCACCTGACCGAAAGAGCCAACAGGAAGGCTAGAACTTTTTTAAAATGGGAACAAAACTTTCCCTTTGTCCCTTCTTTGTTCTCTCTTGGCGCTGAAGAGAGAGGGGCAGCTGGAATGCTGTGTAAAGTTTGGAGCAGGTATGAAAATTCATCGTCCATACCTAGAAGGATTCACTGGGACAGGGAATGTTTAGAAAGACGTGATCAGGGTTATTTCTTTTATCTTTTGTAAGGCTTGTGGACTCCTCTGTGCTAACCCCAGGTGCTCTTTGCTTGTAACCTTTAAGCTGGACCCCCAAGGACGCTATTTTGGGTGCTTAATTTTGGGAATTGCTTTTTTAAAATCTAGCAAAAGCCTAAGTTCCAGATGTATTTTCTTTCTTTTTGTTTTTAATAAAATTTACCTTTTTTAAGAACCTGATTGGTTTTGTGTCTTAAAAGGTCTGTTTTTCAGATAGCTGGTGGCAAAAGAGGTAAATTTTAAAGCAAAACAAAAGCACCTGTTTGGTTTTTTTTCTCCGCTTCCCCGAGGGAGGGATGGAAAAGCTGAGGGGCGTCAGGGAAAACTTCCCAAGTGAGTTTTCCAGGATTTGCAAGAGGCAGTTTTTGACTTGGGTGGTGGCAACATTTACCAAGCCATGGTCAGAGAAAAGCTGTAACCTTGGAGTTTAATACAAGCCTGGAGCGGCCCGTATTAATTTTTACAATCCTTGCGACCCCCCATCTTCTGCACTTGAAGTGCCAGAGTAGGGAATCAGCCCGTGTAAACAGACTCATGCTAGCAAGGCTTGAGCAAGTGCTCTACAGATAGCAGTGTGGACGTTGTGCCGTGGGCTGGTGCTCAGGGTCTTAAGCCTAGGAGGTCAGGGGGGCTTCAGAGCCCAAAGCACAAGCCCCCCACACACTATTTGTAGTGCCCCAGCCACACTAGCATGAGTCTGTTGCTGGCAGGGCCCCTCCAGCGGCCGTGTGGATGTACCCTTGGGGGCTGTTGCAGATCATACGCCCTGAAGACCTAACAGCCTTGGGTCACTGAGATATGAGCACCTGCGGCAGGTGAGGCGCAGAACGGGTCTCCCGCTGCTGCTTCCCAAAGCAGGGAGCTGCAGGCCTGTCTGTGAAGTTTCTGCCCTTCCTCCAGGACCCAGCCACTCTCGGATAGCACCCCCCTCCCGCCCCTTCCCCAACAAGTAGAATCAGGTGACAAGAGCCACCTCAGCAGGGAGTGTGAATGGTGCACTTCGATGAGGAGAAACAGCCCTCCCTAGAGACGGGAGCCACCGAAGCCCAAGGGGAGCCTGTCCACTGTCTCCAACCACCTTTGCACTAGGCCCTAAAAGCCCAGCATCCACCTGCGGGCTGGATCTGTGCAACATGTATCGATCAATTGCTGATCAGTTCCACCTAGCGACGCCGCCCACAGCCCAGCCCGGGGGGGCTGGGACAATGTGTGACGGGGGGTGGGGGTTGCTGAGAGCCATTGAACCAAACTGTACACCCTGCATGTGATGGGAACCGCTTCAAGCCAGGGCGTGCGGCAGCCCCCCTAGTTCCCGCTCCTAGAGCCCAGCCTGTTCGCTGTACCCCCTGCCCCAGCAGAGCTGGGGGGAACCCAACGATCTAATGGAACTTCTCCTCCCCTCTAGCTTCCAACACCAGCAGCGTGGCTTTCTAGGCTGCCATATGCCGCCAACCAGGGGCCAGGGGGGCTGGCTCGCCAAGGAGCGTTGTGTGTCAGGTGTTGGCTCGTCCGTCTCGTCCCTCCTGGATATTTGCTGGGGCTTTGACCAGCTGCGCCGCATCCCCCACTCCTCCTGTGCACCTCGCGCCCCAACTAATGCAGGCAGCCTACTACCTGGGCCTGATTCTCTGCTCGTTTCCTCCACTGGCACGTGGCAGAGCAGCTCCTGGTTTACTCTGGCACGGGACCCACCTGCCTTTTCTTCCATTCCTTCCCCCTCTCTCAGCAGATGATTTAAAGAGACATGGGAGTGCGGGGAAGAGCCACTGCATCTGCAGCTGCCTCTCACTCCCTCTAATCCTCTCAGCTGCAAATGTGCAATTTACCCCAGCGAAACACCCGCCTGGAATCTGTCTCTTCCTATTAAGCATCGGGGCAGGGATAAATTGGGGATGAGTCGGGGAGCGGGGGGCTCGAAGCATATGATCCGGTCTTGGCCAAAGCACTGCAAATTAATTTGCACGGAGATGGAATGAAAGGCTGCCTTCCCCCACTCCCCGCTACCGAGCTTGAAGGGGATACGTCTGCATCTTATATAGGGAGACAAATATATGTGTATATATATCTCCCTTCCCAAGAAAATGGCTGCAGAGAAACAACTTATCTCCGCGGAGCCGGAGCCCAGGGGCCAGCAGCAGCCAGAACTTCAAAGGGAATCTATAAACACAGCATATGCCCCAAATACTAATAATAAATGGGGAGATGTTGTTTGTTTGGCTCCCCCTAAGTGCTTCCCACCTTCCAAGCCTATAGATCTGTATTGATGCAGTTTGTCCTATCTCTTCAAAGCCTCTCGCCATGAGGAAATGCTACATTACCCTAATTGCCAGCAAGCCTATCTTCCTTCTTCTCGTGCTGCCTGGCTTCAGTGAGAGGGCCTGGCATCCAGCTGGGAGGGCTGGGGTGTGAATGGGGTGGGTGAGAGGGCGTGTTGGGGATCATTAAGAAAGGGATAGATAATAAGACAGAAAATATCATCTTGTCTCTATATAAATCCATGGTACGCCCACACCTTGAATACTGCGTGAAGATGTGGTTGCCCTGTCTCAAAAAATATATATTGGAATTGGTAAAGGGCAACAGAAATGATTAGGAGTATGGAACAGCTGCTGTATGAGGCGAGATTAATAAGGCTGGAACTTTTCAGCTTGGAAAAGAGTCGACTAAGGGGGGATATGATGGAGATCTATAAAATCATGACGGGTGTGGAGAAAGTAAATAAGGAGGTGTTGTTTACTCCTCATAACACAAGAAGTAGGGGTCACCCAATGAAATTAATAGGCAGCGGGTTTAAAACTAACAAAAGGAAGTATTTCTTCACACAGCGCACAGTCAACCTGTGGAACTCCTTGCCAGAGAATGTTGTGAAGGCCAAGACTATAACAGGGTTCAAAAAAGAACTAGATAAGTTCCTGGAGGATAGGTCCATCAATGGCTATTAGCCAGGATGGGCAGGGATGGTGTCCCTAGCCTCTGTTTGCCAGGAGCTGGGAATAGGCGACAGGGGATGGATCACTTGATGATTCCCTGTTCTGTTCATTCCTTCTGGGGTACCCATTGGCTACTGTCAGAAGACAGGACGCTGGGCTAGATGGAGCCTTGGTCTGATCCAGTATGACTGTTTTTATGTTAAGGGCAAGCCCCATCATCTTAAAGGAAGCTTGGGGAAACCTGGCTGAGAGACAGTGTAGCTCAGTGGGGAGGGGACTTCACTAGGTTCTAGTCCCCCCTCTGCCACTGATCAGCTGTGTGACTATGCATAAATCGTTTCCCAGCCTACCTTGGGCATAACCACTGGGTTTTGAGGCTTTGCTAATTAACAAACCCTTTGAGAGCTGTCAAGGTCCACTGCCATGTGGGGTCGTTAGAAACATCAAGGTACTTGACATGGTAAGGGAGGGAAATACAGCAAAATGGCCATCTCTCCTTCCCGGTGCTATAGTACCATATGGTATTAATGACTGCTGTTGCACAGGGCCTGGCTCTCCGATGAGTCTAGGGCACAAAGGGCTCCCACATGGGCTCGAGTTCCCTTTGCACAGGCACGAGAAGCTGCCTGAACCTGGTGCAGTCATTTACACTAGTGCAAAGGGAGTGTGCAATATCAGATCAGTAGCATTTTATACACTTGTTCTACCTGGTGAAAATGGCTGCCCCATGGTGCAGGGTGGTATCCAACCCCAAAAGCTTTCAGAAGAGACAGGGAATGGGATAAAGGCCCTTTCACCGCTAGGTCAATGTTCAAATCTGGCCCAGACTGGCAGGGACCGATAGCAGATCCTCTCTGACCGCTGCTTGGAAGGGGCATATGTGAGATGAGTTGACATGTCTCCAGCTCAGTTCTAGCAAACAGGCATCCATGTGCCAAACTGCAGGTGGGGCTAGCTCTCAGCAGAAGGGCCGAGGCTGGGCAGGCTGTAGGTCATGAGTGGAGGGATGGGTCACATTGGCAGCATGCATACGCCCGCCTGGTGCTCCTGGAGCTGCCTCGCTGAGCCACATGCAGGATGTGCCAGAAGCAGCTGTTCCCCACAGCTTGTCACATTCCTCACACGTGTCCCCGCAGAAATCAGCCCGCAGACAGGTAGTGATTTGTAAATATTAAAAAATCCTCAAAGTGTAGGTTTGCAGCACTGCCTTAATGCACTGCCTGGCTGCGGTGATGCACGCCACAAAGGGGCTGCTTTCTGCTGCTGGAGAGAGCAGACAGATCTGAATGGGGGCCTAGCCCCACTCCGGCAATCCCATCGAACAATTTCTTTCAGACCCAGAAATCCAAGGCTCCCAAAGCATCCCAAGCCTGCTCAGCTCTTATCCCTTTTGCACACACCTCTCATCATCACTCCGGGCCATTCAGTGGCTTTTGGGCTACCCAGCGAGATCCCATCATACCTATCTGTCGTCTCCCATCTTCACCCAGAGCACTGTGGAGGCTCTTGGGGTCAAGGCAGTAGGCTGGGACTCAGGAGACCTGGCTTCAAATCCTGGTTCTGCCCCAGGCTCCCTGGGAGGCCTCAGGGGGAGGCATGTCACCTCCTGTGCCTCAGTTTCCCATCAGTAAACTGGAAATGATAATCCTCCCCGTGTCTGTCCTGTCAGTGTAGACCAGGAATCGGCAACCTTTGGCACACAGCCTATCAGGGTAAGCCCCTGGCCAGCCAGCCCAGTTTGTTTACCTGCCGCGTCATCGTGGGGCTAGGAGGGTCCCTTTGGAGAGCAGATCGGACTGGAGCCCAGGGAGGGAAGGGGGGCCGGTTCCGGGTGCATCGTGTCCTTTTAATTCTGCTGAGTGGCAACACCCCATCCCCCTGCTGCAAACTGGACCTTGCCCCTTCAGGCCTCCCCCCCCTTTGTCCATTACAGGAGGCTGATGTCACAGCTATTCCAGGCTGGAGTTCCAGGCCTGGGCCTTGGCGAGTCCGTCACCTCCCCGCTGTGCCCTCTCACGCAGAGATAACGATAATTGCTCTCCACCAAAGGATCCCCAAGCACTTTCCACACAGATTAGCTCAGCCGCCCCAGGAGGCAGCTAAGTGTTAACTCACCCAATTTTGGGTAGCGGGGAACTGCCAAGCTAAATGACTCACTTCAGGTGGCAAGCTGATGGCTGAGCTGAGGATGGAACCCAGGAGTCCTGCCAGGCGTGACCCTCTCCAGGTGCCTGGCCAGGATTTCAGGCCAACCAAGAGCACAGGAACTGAGCACATCCCTCCAGGCAGTGGCGAGCACCAGTTGCTTCAGAGGCAGCATAAGGAACCCTGCAGATGTGGAATAATCTACACCCCCCCCAACGCCCCCCACACACATGGCTTATCCAAATCTCTGACAGGTCAAGTTCAACTTAAACCCTGAAGTACAAAGTTTACTTGCCTTTCCAGCACTCTGAGCACTCTGGCTACTCTTGTTATCCATCCCCCTTTGGACCTTGCCAAATTCGTGGCCTCAGTGATATCCGGTGGCAATGAGTTCCGCAGTCTAAGCACACATCATGTGAAGAAGAAGAAGCCTTCCCAGACTTTACACAGAGACTAGTGCATGGTGGAGTAGGATTTCAGGGGCCAGATCCTCCACTGGTATAAATAGATATAGCTTCCCTCTCTGTGTAGCTGGTTTACACCATTTGGCCCTGGGAGTTTTGCCTGTGAGTGCCCGTGCAGATGCAGTCAATAAAGCCCAGCATTAAGTAGTCCCTGCAAGTGTTGTGACTGAAAGAGCCTTCAGTAGCTGGGACATGTCCCTTACTTCCAGTCCCCATGCTCTAAGCACTGGAAAATAGCAGGTTTCAGAGTAGCAGCCGTGTTAGTCTGTATTCGCAAAAAGAAAAGGAGGACTTGTGGCACCTTAGAGACTAACAAATTTATGTGAGCATAAGCTTTCGTGAGCTACAGCTCACTTCATCGGAGCTGTAGCTCACGAAAGCTTATGCTCAAATAAATTTGTCTCTAAGGTGCCACAAGTACTCCTTTTCTTTTTGGAAAATAGCAGCGGCAGGCAAAGCAATGGAGGAGATTCCTGGAGCTGCTTAAGTCACCGGAGCCCAGATCCTTCCCAGGGCCCATGGGAGTTAGGCACCTAAATACTTTTGAGGATCTGGGTCTGGGATCCTTGCCCACTGGCCAGAATAAAGGCAGCGGGAGGCGCCTTTTTCAGCGAAGCACCAAGCACCGGCTTAAACTCCATTGAAGTCAGTGAGACTTCAGCATGTGGCAAGCGCTTTGCCTGAATCGGGTCCTGTATGCCCATGGGAAGTCCAGGGCTGCGTGGGGGCTGCATGTCTAGATTCCCCAGCGGGTTTGGCTCCCTAATCCTGACCTACTTTCCGCCTCGGGGAGCCCCAAACCCAACCTCCTCGGAACCTATTTACAATATTTACCAAGGCCTAATGATGAGCACAATTAGCAGGGGACCATTCCTGCTGCGGAGATCTGTGAAAGTTAAAAATACCATCGCAGCCTGGCTCAGGGAGGCGGCTCCACGGAGCCAGGCCCGACATCAAAACCCGCGTCTCCTTTTACCTTGGAGTATTCATCTTTTTACATCTCGTTTTACAAATGAGGCTCATTTGCATAGACTGCCGCACAGCCCAGCGCCTTTCATCCCTACAGATCGGGGCCGTCGGGCCTGCTCTGTCTCATTCGGTACTGCTGAGCCAGGAACCTGGGGCTATGCCAGACCCGGGTTTGGTTCAGAAATCACAATGATGGGCACAGTATAAGACACCGAATGGCAGAGACTCAACCAGGCCTAACAGTTCATATGGGCAAGCTCTTGCAAGACGGTTGTGCCTCCCTAGCCCATCGTGAGAGCAACCAATATAAATAAGCGTTTTTCAGGGAGGGTTCCCATGGATTTTCTCAGCACCTGGCACAACCTGATTTCCACCAAGGAATAATAATCCTGAAAATCTTGCACCGTAAAACATCTTGGGGCAAAATCACAGGAGAACCTCTGTTCTCACAAGCTCGAGAGCTATCTGTTATCTACCTATGTATCCCCATACGTACCCGGGTATCTATCTTTCTTTCTATCTACCTAGCAATCTACTGGTCGTCCATATATTGTCCCATCCTTGTATATCTTGTTGCCTGGCTCAGGAAAGCAGGCCCCTACCAGTTCTAATCCAGACCCCATAATTGTAGAGAGGGCAGCTTTGAATCCGACCACCCCGGGAATTGCAGGAGGGACTGGCTTTGTGATGGCAGTTTGCCTGGGCAGATCCCTTTGCCTGACGGCAGCATGGGGTAACAACTGTAGAGGAACAGCACCGTTTGTTAGTGGCCTATTAATCTGTTAATCATTCAGTGCGAATGAAATGAGTGTGTCTATGCAAATGCCGGGTCCTTTGCATAAGCCTGTGAATGCCTTTCCCATTCATTACTGCCCGGGAACCGTAGGCCTGATGTCTAGGAAAACACAGCAGAAATGTACATTAAACAGCCAATTAAAAAATTAACAGATTCAAACTGAGCCTGATTTGCATGTGCAAATTAACTTAATTACCACCATTTCTCCCAGCCCTCCAAAGTGCAGCTATGGAAAGGGGCTCCCCATGGCATCTCTAGCGGGCAGGTGTTGCCTTTAATGTTATTAAGCCATTGCCACAAACAGCTAGCGTGCCCTCCACTGCATGGAACGGGAACTGAAGGAGCATGTGTCTCAGCCCCTGCACTGCGATGCTGGGGTGGTGATTCTCCTGCACCTCAGCTGGTTGGGGTCTGTACGTTTGGTGCGTGAGAGGGAGAATCTGTACTGCAGCTCCTGGGAGAACCAGCACCTGATGGTGGGGGAGAAGAAAGGTGGCATGGGGCAGGGAATAACCCCCTGGTGTAGGGTAGCGAGCAGCTGCGATGTAATCCAGCTATGCTGAGCTCTGGCAGTGGGGGGAACTCTCCCCTGAGAATCCCTGAACCTCCCTAGCTAATGCAAGGATCTCCTCTGCCCCTGCTCCCAGCCCCAGTGTTGTGAGCATGAGGAGGGTGTCCCAATTGCACTGTACTGTGGCTATTTGCTACATCCCCAGGGTCTGTGGGGGACCATGGGCATGAGAGAGGCAGCTTGTGCATCAGGAGCTGGGTAGCTCCTTGTGCCTCCCCAGGATATGGGGAGCTGCCTTCAAGCCACCTCCCTGCATCCCCATCCCCCATGCAAGTGCAGGGCCGAGGTGACCAAGGATCAGGCCACGAGAAGAAATTCCCCCGGCATTTAAAAATCTCCCTCTCACCCTTCCTCCTCCCCGTCTCCCAGACACAGGTGCCTCCCATGAGCCTTTGCAATCAGCTATGTCAAGGCACCAAAGGGAGCATGTGGGTGGAGGTACCTGGCAGGGCCAGGTGCTCTGGAAAGGAAGCAGCCAGCCCAGCCTTCCAGCTGCACCAGTTGTTTCCAGTTAGAAGAGGAGCAGGGGTGAGGGCCGCAGAGCCCGGGGCCAGCTCAGGAGGAGAAGGGGGGCGGAGAGGGAGATGATGATACCTGATGCTCTGGAGATGGCCCAGCTCCTTCCAAAGCCGTTCCCCACATTTCAGACGCAGAAAGGGGAAGAGATTTGAATGCTGGATTTGTCCAGCCTTTCTGAGCCTTGGTATTAAGGGTAAGGGGCCTTATGAAGACTCAGTCCTTGGCATGGTGGGTCACTCTTATTATTATCCCCATTTTACAGATGGGGAAACTGAGGCACAGAGCAAGGCAACGACCAAGGGTCTACAGAGACTCAGTGGCAGAGTTGGGGACCGAACCCAAGAGTCCTGACTCCTAGCTCCATGCTCTGATTACTAGACCACACTCCCTACTAGTGCTGAGGATGGAACCCAGGAGTCTTGATTGCTACTCCAGTGCTCTAGCCACTAGCCCACACTCCCCATCTTTTAATGGCAGCAGAGCTGAGCCCTATATAACATCAGGAACCCCAACAAGGAGTGGGACGGGCTCCTTCCCTGTGCCTCCCCCCCACACCGAATAGGGGTTCAAACACATTTACTCTGCTAATTTGATCATCACAGTGTTGCCAACTCTCATGATAATTACTGTTTTTCTTAAAGCCCTAGCTCCAGGAGTCAGGTGGATCTGTGATGCTTTCAGCCTTCATTCTTAAAGAAAAAGTAAGTTTCTAGCCTTTGTGGCTGTGCAGAAAGCATCAAAATGTGAACCCGAAAGGCCTCAAAAAGCAGAAGGCCAATAAAAAGAACACCACATCTAGTATTTTTTAGAAAATCTCATGATTTTAAAGCCAATCTCATGATTTTTGGTGAGCCTGACTCCTGATTTTTGAACATTTGGGGTTGGCAATACTGTCCTCCCCTCCTCATTCACAAACCAGCCAGAGCCCTGCTCCCTGCTAGACCCAGCCTGGCATCTCCTGGACATCTCCCCTCTGCGCTGTGTGGCAGCTGGGCCCGCTGCATGCCCCCCACCCTGGGCCTTGCGCCATGGAGATCTCTCCCGTCACAGCCTGGCTTCAGCCACAGGAACTAATTAGGAGTGAAGCTGGGAGATGGGGAGGGGGGTGGCGGAGCGTGGGAGTCTCTTGCTGGCGCCGCTCCCTGCACTTGGACAGATCCCGGCCCCACTTCACATCCATCCACCCCTGGGCTTGGCATTAGATAGTGAGTCACCAGGCCGATGCACTGGGGGGAGGCTGGGCACCAAGGACTGCACCCAACCTTCCCCTGGCTGACACCCCCTGCTGCCCCCGGCACAGCCTCTAGATCCAGCATGAAGCCCGGTTCCCCTCCAGCCGCTTGGCTGAATTGCACAACAATTTTGGCAGCCATGCGGTGGAAGAGTGGAGCTGGAGAGGGGAAGGAGCTGGAGGGGGCACCTTGCGAGCTCCCCCTAGATATCCCCAGCCTGCCCCAGGCTCTCTCTCCCCTGCCCGACACCTCCCCGGGTAGACGCTTTGTCCCAGCCTCACCTTACCCTGGCTGGGCTCTGTTCCCTCCCCTAGTTTGAATTGTGGAGCCAGAGCTGATGGTACCTTTATCTGCCTGCTAGAGAGACACCTTCCTCCTCTCTGTGCCAGGCTTCCCCACCCAATCAAACACATGCAGGCCCCCTTTCAGACACCACGGTCCACATGGGGTCTGACCCAATGATTTAATGATCCCTTCTGGCCTTTGAATCCATGACTTCATGGGAACACACCCATCCACCCAGGTGTGCTAACCCGCTGGCACCTTCAGCCTCATGCCTGCACACAGAGGTACACCCACTTCCATATCACACACTGACATCCCCCTGGTGTAGCGCAACACTCACGCTTTGCCCCCCAGACACACACCGGCACATACTGAAAACATGCACAAGTGCACAACCCCAAATGGATGCACACAGGCACCCCCGTGTGAACGCATGCACACACATGCACTCCCAAGCATGCATGCCCACGCACATTCCACTCTGCACACACACACACGGGAACTCCCAAGTGCACATGCACACACACGCACTCCACCCTACACACACACATTCCCATGTTCACAGGCACACACTCCCAAGCATGCACACACACATGCACTCCCAAGTCCGTACACACAATCCCTGGCATGCACATGCACACAAACACCCCATCCCACACGATTCCCACATGCACACACACACACTTTCAGGTGCACATGCATGCACACACTCCACCCCACACATGCATTCCCAAGCGCACACATGCACTCCCAAGTGCATACACACACTCCCAGATGTGCATGCACACACACACACACACACTCCCAAGCACAAATATGCACTCCCAAACACTCCCAGGTGCACGCACGCACACACACATTCACACATATGCACTCCCCGACATACACATACCCTCTGCATATACATGCTATGCACTGCCCTGCCCCACTCCAGAGCAGCCCCAGGGTGCCATGTGTGCCAGCAGGGACCCTTTGTGACACCCAGTCTGTCTCGGCGTTTGAAGTGAGCGGGATGATTCCCTGCCCAGGGCCGAGCCCCAGGTGGGTGGCTCTGGCGTGGCAGTCCCCACGGGATGAAAGGCACCGAGCCCAGGGAGGCTGAGACGAAAGGCAGGCCTGACTCACACACACAGAAATTCACACTCGCAGATGCCAACCCGGCCCCCTTTGGCTGATCTGCCTTGGATGCGGGCAGCGGAGTGCCACCAGCGATGGGCAAAGGGGCTGCGTGCCAGGGCCAAGCTGCATTTCCCACGACGGTGCCAGGGGACCTCGTTTTTTCCCAGCTTCTCTTCCCTGTTCCCAGCTGCGGCAGCAACCACTGATATTAGCGGCTTCCCCCTGCCCTGCTCCCCTCCCCACTCCTTTACAGACCCTGTCACCCTGCTGCGCTTCACCATGGAGATTAAAGGTAGCCGCTTCTCTCCTCAACTGAGCCATGCTCTGCCATTTCATTAGGGAGGCTTCACTGACAGCTGGGCTTTGGAGATGGGGGGCTAGAAAGGAGAGCGGCTCTGGCAGCCTCTGGGGAGGCGAGGGATGCTCGGCGTGAAAATTAATCAGCACAGAGACATAGCGGGGCTGAGCCACAAGAAATCCCAGCTAATGGGCCGGTGTCCCAGCCCGGCACTACGGGTGGGTTCCTTCGCCCTCCTCTAGCCTCTGCCATCAAGGATCTCGAAGCACTTCACAAGCAGCCATGAATGCGGCGACCTGGTAATAGGGAAGCGTCGTTATCCTTCTTTTCCCCGGGGAGGGAGGGACTGAGGCAACGGAGCAGGGAGGCGAGCGAGTCACAGGACCCGAAATGGCTCACACCCAGCTCTAACCACTAGACAAGGCTCCTTCCCTGTGTCCCCTTCTGCCAGCCCCACTGCTGTCTCGCAGCCCTGTGTTATCATTGGCGTGTATTATTTGTATTGCGGTCTTGAGGAAAGGCTGATGAATTCACACCGGCTTTGTGAACACAAATGAGAATTGGCGAGGGTTAGAAAACCCCCACAGGGTCACCCAACCCTTGTCCAAATATAGAGCCCACTCCAGCTGCCCCTCGCTCCACGGGAGCAGCCCATGGTTCTCAGTCGGCTGACAGACCAGGCCTCTGCTTTCATGCGTCTGGCTCCACACTGTGTGGTTTCTACGTCAGGGCATTGGGTTGGGCTTCAGGAGGCTGAGATCCTCAAAGGTACGTGGGCTCCTAGATCCCAATGAAATCAATGGGATTTGGGCACCCAAGTGAACCCTAGCATCTGTCCCAGATCTGTGTCAATGGGGCAAAGCCCTTATAGAACCAGGAGTGATGGGAAAAGAGCTGATTGGCTAGACAAACTGTCAATCATCCAGCAAGACAAGGGCGGGACTTTCCTTCTCTGCAAAGGGTTCTGGGTAGGGAAGCTCACTATAAAATCCCTGGCTTCTGGCTCACTGGGGTGCTGGAGTTGGGAGGTTGATGAGGCAGGTTGCTGGGATCTGGTGTGAGGCAGCTGGGGCACGGTGGGGGATGAGTGAATGGACTGATGTTACCTTATGGAACAATATCCTTTGTTGTTGTTTTGTTAGTAGGTTATTAATGTTTGTTTTTTCCTAAACTCCTCTGTACTGGGTCCTTCCCACAGGTCTGTTGGGGCCACCTAGCTGCTGCAGGCTGCTGTGGCCTTCCGGGGGAATTAGATGCTGAGATCCCTTTGCGGGCCTGAGACTGTCCCAAATCTGCCATTGGTCTCCTGGGTGACTTTGGGCAAGTCCCTTCCCCCTTTGCTGTGCCTCTGTCCCACCCCTTTGTCTGCTTAGACTGTAAGCTCTTGGGGGGGCTGGGGCTGTCTCTCGCCATGTGTCTGTGTAGCATCTTGGAGCCTATAGGGGCTACTGGAGAATAAATTCTAGTTCTAATAACAACGCACCTGCAGACACGAGTCTCTGACGTGCGCTTGGTGAGCCAGAGCAAGCTGCTGCCCTGGCCGTCTGGGCACGCACAACGAACTGCATGCAAATGACATGTGGGTGTTTCACATGTACGATCCCAAATCTCACAGAGGGGAACACCCAAGCAACCTCGGGGCAGGCTCACACCCCAGCATTTAGATGTGGATTTCCAGCTTCCCCCCGCCCCTCCCCGAATTGAGGGCTCCTTGAATCCAGGGCCTTTCGCGCAAGGCTCCTCTGTAATCCATACGCCTGCACCCAGCCCTATGGGGTGCAAGCACCTTCTTCCCCCCACGCCAGGCAGGAAGAAGGGGGGATGTGGCAAAGGAAGGTTTGTCTGGCCTGAGCAGAGAGCCTGGCATGTCGGCCTGATGCATCTAAGGCCGGGTCTGCTCTAATGCCTCCCCAGCTGCAAGGAGGGAGCCCATGAAACTGCCCGCTGCCTTCCTCTGCCGAAGGGAGGATAAGGCTGGCGAGCCTCTAGTGACCAAACCAGAGAGGATGGCACCCCCAGAGGGGAGGACTTTTGGCAGGAGGCTCTTTAAGAAGCTGGTGAATAGGGGGCTGCGGATGGCAGGCAGGCAGGCAGTCGCTGCCTGTCCGGCCCTGGAGTCTGGGACTCGGTTCTGGCTCCTCTCAGCACCGGCTTTGCCTCGCAGCATGCCTGAAAGCCAAGCCTGCGCGCCCACCTCCCGGCCTGAGTGCTGTCTCCCCATAGCGCAGCACGGGCCATTAGCCCTCGCAAGCCGGGAGGTGGTGGAGAGAAATCCTGACCTCAGCAGTTAAGCTACGCTGGGTTTCTTTGGAAGGGGACACAGGAAAATGCCGAGCAGGCAGGAGAAGAGGGTGGGCTACCATCCAGCAGCCAGGGAGTAGAATAAATCCGCTGATACACCGCGGGAGAGCAGTAGATCCAGAGGACTTTCTCGGTCCATCCCGACACGACACGTACTCCTCGGTCTATTCATCCCCAGACTACCTGCAGGAAAACTTTGTCCCGATGACGCCTTAGGGGAGGCAGAGTGGAGTTAATCCAATTAGAATGTGCCCAGGACATGAGGGGTGATGCATGGGATTCTGTCCCCCTCCCTGTCCCGTATCGCCCCCCATCTGGAACAGCTTGGACACCCACAGGCCCCTCCTCCTCCCCCCTAAGCTGAAACTCGGGATCTCGGTCCACCTGTCTGGCAGGAAGTGTGATGGGATCTTTACTGACCCTGAGTCCCTTGTGGGAAAGGCGGTGGCACCGCACCCCCTAGGACCACATGGGGGTTTGGTACTGACTCCGAGGGCCCCACTTTTCTCTCCCAGGCTCGACCAGGCCCAATGCTGCTTAGCTGGGGAGCTCCTCTCGGGCCGGCCATGACCCTCAGGCCTCGTTGGAGAACGCACGTAATGTCTCTGGATTCTCTGTAACTGGAGGTCTTTAAATCCTGTTTTGAGGATGGCAATAACTCAGCCAGAGATTAGGGGTGTGTTGCAGGAGAGTGTGTGTGTGTGTGTGAGAGAGAAGGGTTTGTGGCCTGCGACGTGCAGGTCAGACTAGATCACAATGCTGCGTCTGGCCTTAAAGTCTAGGAGACTCTGCTAATCGAAGCCTGGAAGTGGGGTCACAAGCAGAGGGATGCTAACGGGAGCCACCATGTAGGAGATACCACCACAGTAAGGCAGGGCAGTGACCCAGCGAGGTGTGTCGGGGCAGTCCGCATGGAGGCAGGGGGGTGGCCCCTTCCCCTATCTGCTGGAATTCTTTCTACCTAGCGCAGCTCTGGCGTCTGCTGCTCCCTGCAGGTCTGTGTCCTGGCTAGGGGCTCACCGCCGTGGGGCTGGCTGGAAGGATGGGGAAAGATGCCCTGAGTGACCCACTGGATCAGCACGCCTGCCTTTGTGCCTTCTCTTTCATGGAGAGCATCTCTCTTTTCAGCCCAGGATGGCTGATGGGTCGCAGGACCGCAGGGACCTTTTCCTAGGGGATCAAGCCAGTTCTTGGGCCTAATCCAGGACCAGATCCCCACTGGTGCTGCAATTCCTATGGAAGTGGGTGGGGGTGGGCCCATGCCCACCCTCCCACAGCTTCCATGCCATTTGGAGCTCATTGGGAGTGTAGGTGCTGAGCAGGTGCCTAGCACCTCGGGATTCAGCTCTGTAGGTTGCATATCCCCCAACCGGAGATCTGGTGGTTTCCCAGTGCTGGGAACTGTAGATGGAACCGTCCTTAGTGCACGAGGCTGGCATCCCCAAAGGCCTGGCTTCGTTCACTAGCAGGACGGGCACTGTACAGACACTACGAGCGGGGACCTGCCTGCGTCCTCGGAGCATCGCTCAGTGCCGAATGAATAGCAGCAGGGAGCCGAGGTGGTGAGCTGGGAGGAATTGGGGCAGGACAGATCCAGCGGGGGCTGCTGCAGATCAGGCTGGGATGCATTAGCAGAGCTGTGTGGGGAGCCCAGGGCTGGGATAGCAGGGGCTGTGAGCCAGGATTGGGGTGCACTGAGACAGGACCAAGTAAACGTAGACCATCCCTGACAGGGGTTTGTTCAGCCTGTCCTTAAAAATCTCCAGTGATGGGGATCCCAAAACCTCCCTGTTCCAGAGCTTAACTACCCTGAGAGTTTAAAAATTCATCCTAACATCTAATCTAGATTTCCCTAAATTGGTGCCATTGTCCATCCAGTCTCGTGCCCTGGGGTGCTGCAAATGTGGGTTCTATCTCCAGCTCTGTCACTGACCTGCTGGGTGACCTTGGGCAAGTCACTTCACCTCTCTTTTCTACCCTAGGGGGATGTAGATTATACGCTCTTCGATGCAGCTGAGGGGCAAACTGCCCCCAGAGAGCAACCTCCTGGCCCATGTTAGCTAGGGGCTGGCGTAAGCTCTGGAGTGGGAGAGTTTATTGCCCTACCAATCAACAAAAACAGGCATGGCCCACCAGCCCCATTTGCTGGCTGCATTACAACAGAGGGGAGTCCTGGGCAGGATCCCTGTGGGAGGCTCGGGGGATTGACACAAGCAGGCTCAGGGGATTGACACAAGCAAGGGTACTGTAAAGGAGTCCTGTAGTGTTCACAGGAGCCAGTGGGGGAAGGGCAGGGGGAAGGGAGTGTGCACTGCCGGTGGGAAAGGCAAAGGGATACAAGTCTGAGAACATTACCCACCTCTGAGAGATGGGGCCCCGGGGACTGAACTGCAGGGGCAGGGAGGACGCTGCGTCTGTCTGGTGGAGAGACCTCAGTTGTCCTCAGCTCCTACAGGGGGAGAGGAGCAAGCAGAGATCTTCTTCGGGGACACCGTCTACCAGGCGCCTACAGCGGGCCCCTCACCACGGCACCTGACCTCCCTGCTGCTGGCCACCAGGACTCTTGTTTTGCATCAATCCAAACCGTCTCCATTTCGGACGTTGGTTTTCCCTGAGCAAGGAGGTCAGGGTGGAGATTGGCTACCAGCAGCTCTCCGTGGGCCAAGTTCAGAGCATTGGGCCCCGTGAAATACAGGCCAGGTAGTGCGGGGAAGTCCTAGGTGTGCATCTAGCTCAGGAAGCCGGGGCCCCCTCGGGACATGCGCTGCCCCCAACAGGTGAAGCCAAGAATTGCAGACCCGACTGTGCCAGACTAAACCTGGGTTTCCCTTCTGCCTCTGCCTGGATGGAAGAAGACCAGTAGGAATTAAGGGTGCTCAGCACCGGGCTGGGGACACCTGGAACCCTGCAGGTTTGGGCCCATAGGGGGTTAGATGTACAGTGCCCCACGTCGGGGGGAGGGAGAAGCGGCTCGGGCCAGTCCCTTAGAGCCTTTGATCAGAGGAGGTGTGTGAGTGGGGAGTAGCCCATGTAATTAGGGAAGAGAGGCAGTTTGGCTGCTTCTGCAGATCCAGCAACCTCCCCAGCAAAAGGGAGCTGGGGAAGATGAAACCCAAGAGCGGTTCACGAGGCATCACTCCAAAAGAGGGCCTGGCTTTGGCTGAAGGATGTTTCCTCTGTCAGCATCCCTAAACAGAAAAGTCCTCCTGGCCAGCAGAGGAACCCTCATCTGCCCCAAGTAGCCAGCCAAGAGCTAATGAGGCCAGGACCCCAATGTGCTAGGCACTGTACAAACCCGGAACACAAGGATGGTCCCTGCCGCAAATCTGTATCTTCTCTGTACGTGTACTTATCCCACTCCCCGTCCTCTGGGGCCATCCTCCTTTCTCCAGTGGGAGCCCGCAAGACGAGAAACACCTGCAAGGACCGCATGGCGTCTCCATGTTGCCTGGCAACGTGCCACCAAGCGACAGTATTGGGCTGCCCCAGTGCCCACCCAGGCTGAGAGGGTGGGGCGTCAGTGTTGGGACAAGTGACACGGTGAAATCAGAGATGCCGTGACACGGTGATGGCGAGATGACATGCAGTGATGCTGTGTCATGGTCATGATGCAACGTGGTGACAATGCAGAGGGATGCAATGGCATATGGCAGCATCCCCCCAGGGCACGATATGGTGCCCTGGCTGTGTCCCACTGACACTACCTATAGAACTGGAGGGGACCTGCTGGGTTACTGAGGGACCATGTTGCCATATTGGAGGGACCATGCTGCCAGTTAATACAGCAGCTTGTTACACAGGAACACCCAGTGTCCAATGCTGGGAGACAGGATGGCTTTATCCAGCAGGACAAGGAGTCCAGAGAAAGGCTGGCCTTGTGAGTGAGGGACCCAAGAGATCTCAATCCATGGACTCCCTGTTTGCCATTGGGAAAGCCATGTGGTTGCGCCATGCCTCAGTTTCCACACCTACAATGTTGGGGATAGGTCCTGCTTTGAGCAGGGGGTTGGACTAGATGACCTCCTGAGGTCCCTTCCAACCCTGATATTCTATGAAAAGAGTGCTAATAATCCTTCCTCCCCGCACCCTTAGCCTTCCTTGGCTATTTAGGTTTGAGGCAAGGAGTGTCTTGCTCTGTGTACGTACAGCACCTAGCACAATGAAGCCCCGATCTCAGCCAGAGCCCTGTAGGCACAACTATGGTACAATTAATTAATCTAACGGGGGTGCCCTGGCCCCCATGCCTGGGTCACGGCTGGGTGCATGCTCTGTTCTTCCTCCTGCCGGGCTGGAAGAGGGAAGGGATGCTGCTGCGTTTTCCAGCCAGAGCGTTAACGGAGCTGCAGCTGGGCCAAGGCCCCGCTCCCTGGGCTCGTGGAATCCCTGCTCCCGAGCTCACTGTCCAGATGCTGCTCCGAGTTCCAAATGCAAAGAGAGGGTCAGCCAGCACGAGGAGATCCGGGAGGGGATCAGATCCTAATTAGGTGCAGCCTCGGCCTCCCCTCGGGAGGGGGCCGGATAATGGAACAACTTGTTTGGAATTATTTTGATTTTTTTTCCAGTTTTCACTCAGGGGTTTATTTATTTCTCCTTCCCTCACAGACCCTCAAGCACCTCAGAGCCCTTTGCGGGAAGGCGCCAGCTCCCAAGGAAATGCATCTCCCCTGCTCACCTGGCCAGCAAGTGCCGTCTCCATTTCCCAGGGCAAAGCCACCTCCCGTACCAGTGGAGTGGGTGGAAGTATTGAAAGGCTCCAGCCTCGTCCAGCAGGGGACGCTGCGGGAATGGTGGGTGGGGGTGGGGGAGGGCTGGCTGTGTGGGAGCCCCTGACTGCGTGAGTCCTAGTCAATGCCAGTGGGGGGGGGGCGCTTGTCAGGGGCAGGGCAGGAGTGCTTGCTGGGGCAGGAGGTCCCCTGGCTACTCCAGTTCTAGCCTTCCCAAACAGGGTGTGCTGCAGCCCCACTGGCTCTGGGGGGAGCTCTTGGCTACTCAGGTCCTAGCCTGTTGCAGCAGGGGGCGCTGTAAGGAGCGGGGCAGGAGCGCTGGATGTGGGGGGCAGCTCCTGGCTACTCCAGTCCTGGCCTCTCCCAGCAGGAGGCGCTGTAGGGAGCGGGGCAGGAGCAACTGCTGCAGAAAAGAGGTAAAAATGCCTCCCTAGAGGAGCGACCCCGCGAGCCCTCACCAGCAGATGCTTAATTGGGTGCGCAGGATCCACTGGCAGACATCTGCTCCCAGGGAGGGAGCCATCAGCAGCTACTTAGGAAGGAAGCAATTAGCGGGGAGCGGGAGGCTTCTCCAGCAGGGTATTAAGTGCACAGCTGGGGCAGAGGCAGACAGGGAGCGGGGGGGGGGGGCATGCCCAGGAGGATGGTGAAGGTGTAGGCTCAGCAGGGGTAAACTCATCAGGCGGTAAACTGATGGCTCTGCCATGGACCTGCAGGGGCTGCAAGCAAACGCCAAAGCACTTTGAGGATCCAAATCTTCCCAATTGGATCGGGCCCTAATTCCCAGCCCGGCCCAGTCCTTTCTCCTGTCCCCCCCTGCCCCCGCCTCTGGCTGGGCCTGAGCCTTCCTGCCTGAACAGAGCAGGACGGGGAACGTGGCCCAGGGTGAAGGCTGCCTGTGATCCACCCAGCCTAGGGTGCCTGTCCCATCAGGCAGCAGGAACCCAGGCCGGCCGCCCGTACCGCAGGCTTTGCCCTCTGTGGCTCGGTGAACCCCCGGCGTAGAGATGCAAGAAGCTACTTGAGCTACTTGTGTCCCTGGCCTGGGCTTGGTACTAAGATCCCACAGGGCCTCATAGGGCAGCTAATTGAGTGACAAGGGCAACTAGGGGCTCCCACCCTGGCGTGGTTTGGGGGGACAGCCAGGCCCAGCTGGGGCTGCCCTCAGCACTCACGGGGGGCTCTCTCTGGGCAGAGCTGGAGGGGGGTCTGCCAGGCAGCCAGGCTGCATGCCTGGGTCAGGGAGGGCTCCGAAATGGAACCTGTCGTGATCTGTACCTTGGCGAGGAGGCTCCATGGAGCCGGGCAGCACCGGCTGCCCGAGGTGGGATTCGGCAGGAGATGGGGGGTGTCCCTCTCTGCTCGGGTGGATGGGCTGGCAGTTGCCAGGTCTGTGCAGGTTTGGGATGCGCTGGGTGAGTGGGCAGGGCAGAGCTAGTCTAAGAAGAGAGCCACAGGTCAGGACCGAGGGGCAGCGGCGGAGCTGTGGGGACCCCAGAAAAGGAAGGGCAG
The DNA here is from genome assembly GCF_009764565.3 of Dermochelys coriacea. NCBI lineage: Eukaryota > Metazoa > Chordata > Testudines > Dermochelyidae > Dermochelys > Dermochelys coriacea. The sequence goes on along the minus strand of NC_050092.1, from coordinate 8,352,573 downwards.
AGGGGGCTGTGGGTCAGGACTGGCTGCGCGGTGTGTGGAGTCCATGATGGAGATGAGTTTGCTACTGAACCTCCTGCGGGCTGGGCCATCAACCTCTGTTGCCCAGAGATGGAGCACCAGAGCCCCAAGCCTCTTGCTGTCCCTAGATCAACACCACCAGGCCCCCCGGCAACCCCGTTTTGCGGGGAAGGTAATCGGGCCCTGACGCTTCCCAGGGAAGAGATTCCTGGGGCACCGGCTGTGTTCTGAAGGAGCGCCTCGTCGGCGGGGGGCCAGGAGGAATCTCGTTCTCTACTCACACTGATGAAGGGGGTGAAAAAAATACCCACCCACAAGGCGCTCGTTCCTTGAGGCTTCGCTCCATGCAGCCAGCACCCTGAGGGCTCCTGGCTCTGGACCCTCCAGCATGAGAATCACAGGAGGCTGGAAATCTGAGCTGGGAAAGACCTATAGGGTCCTTTCCCCGCCCCCGAGGAGCCACCACTGGATTGTTGTTATCATGTATGCCACGGTAGCACCAAGAGGCTTGGGTGCCACAGTGCCAGGCACTCCACAGACACAGAGTGAGTGACGGGCCCTATCTCCAAAGATCTCCGCAGTCTAAACGGAAAAGACAGACACAGGAGGGGAAACTGAGGCACGAAGCGAGGAAGTGACTTGCTCAGGGACATCTAGGCAGTCAGCGGCAGAGCCGGGAACAGAACCCAAGGCTGAGATCCTGGCCCCATTGATGACAGTGGCAAAACTCCCTGTGATTTAAATGGGGCTAGAATTTCACTCCAAGTGCCCCGTGTCCTTGTCCAATCCCCTACCCACTGAGTCATACCGCCGCCTCATCTGAGTCAGGCCCAAGGGGTTAGGGGGCGTCTCTACAGCTTTGCTCCCTACCCCCAAATTAGAACTGGTGCTTTGAAACATTCTGGCAAAGCCATGGTCCAGGTCCTGGCTGGTGCAGGAATAGCAGGGGTGAGCAGGGAGGTGTGTGTTCCCATGGGATAGTGAGCAGTAGATGAAAAAGAACATGGGTTTTACATGCTTCTCCATACATGTGGGTGTATGGCCATGGCCTGTGCAGTGGGGCCTGTGTTAGAATACACTCAGCATAGGTGATGTGATTGGGATTATCTGTGTGTCACGTCTGTGGGGATGTACATATGGGCATTGCAGGTAGTGTGTGTGTGTGTGTGTGTGAGTGTGTGAGTTCATACATGCAGGGGTGAATCTATGCTTGTTACATGGGGATGTAGGTTTGCAAAGCGTGTGACACTTTATTGTACATGATGTGTGGACATGCACACAGGAAGGGTCTTCCTCCAGGTGACATGGGTGGGGATGTAAGTGTGCGGAGCAGGTCATGTGAAAGTACATGTGACTTGATGCATGTAGCGTGTGTGTAGGGACACGGATACAGTTGCATGGGCATGCAGGACAAGGCCTGCCAATGTGATTGGGAGCTTATGAGCATCGAAAGCTGCTATGACTTGGTGACCCAAGAGCCATCCAGGGCCCCCAGGCGATTTCCCCAGGCCCTGCTCCCTCCCTCTCCAATTACTGCATGCAGATTGCCAATCAATGCTATTGATTCCCTTCCTCAAAACTGTATCCCGCTGCTGCCTCCTGTCCCAGCCGGGAGCAGCTGTGCGGGGCCCACGTGCTGGCCTGAGCCACCCCACCACACTGGGAGCTGGGGAGAACCTGACCCACTTGTTCCACCATGCTGCCAGGGACCAGCTGGGACAGACTGCCGTCCTGCATCAATGCCATGGTGCTCCCAGCATCCCTGAGTCCCCTCTCACAGCACTTCCAAACCAGCTTTGCAGACCCAGGGGCTTCAGGATTCAGCTCCCCTCCTGAATTGTGGGGGGGCAGGATTCTCTAATTTGACCCTCTGAGGCTGCAAGGGCACCCGTGGCAGCTGTTCTCCCTGCTTCTAGCATCCATGCACCATGGTCACTTGTGGGAGCAGCCCCGGTGAGGCCAAGAAGGGCTGCCCCACCCTCTGCTGGGCATAGGTGTGCACTTGGGGGCAAGGGGTATTACAAAGGGTGATGGGGGGAACCTCCCCTTCCCCCAAGTTTCAAGTGGCCTGTGCAAGTTGGAGGCACAGCTGATAACAAAGGGACGCCCTGCAGAGCTGGGACGCTAGGCTGGGCTTGCCTAAGGGGCAGATGGGCGTTAGGTTCCCAGGTCCCCATGGAAATCCAGTGCGAGTCGGTCCCTATGGAGATCCCAGCCCACAGGCTGAGCAATACCTGTTACCCATAGAGAGATGCCAACAGAGCCCGTCCCTGGCCTCCACTGGTTTCTGCTGGCAGACCAGTCACCCTGCAAACCTCTTGCTCTGCTCCAAAACCTAGAGGCCAGCTGGGAGCAGCAGGAACCCCCTGCAATCCACCCAAGCGAGGATGGGCAGGCTCTGACTGAGTTCCCCTTGGTGGGTCCCTGGCGGGGGGTGTCTCATGCCGCATCCCCGCACAGTTGCCTCTTGCAGGCTCCGGGTCTTTGCCTCCCCTCCCATGGGGACCTGCGGGTCCCAAGGCTGAGCCAGGCAGAGAGTAGCTGCTGAGGTCCGGGTGGGAGCATGGGGCCAGCTTGTCAGCACCCAGCAGCTGCCACCCATCTCGGTGCTGGGGTGGTTGGCCCTCATTTGCAATGCGGGGTGAGGATTCTCAATCTTTGTTGTTCTCTGTGGGGCTGCTGCGGGCAGGGGATTCTCCACTGTTCTCAGTGGGATTTGCTGGGTGTTGAACCCTTCTCTAATGGGGTCCTATATAGCCCAGTCCCGCTTTTCAGCCAGGCCCAGAGATCGGCTGAGCTGGGCAGAGGTGGATTTGGCATTGGCGTACGTCTTCTGTTTGCACAGCTTGGATTTCATTTCATTGGCCCCAAATGGCCCAGGAGAGTGGAGCGTCTGCAGATCAGGTAATAGACGAAGAGAGTGGGGGTCAGGGACCCCTCATGGGCTGGTTCAGGGGTTCTTTGCTGGAGCCCCGGGAAGGCCAGGGTGGAAGGAACATGGGGACCGGGCACTGTCTGGGGACAGGCCCCAGGAAATACCAGCAAGTGGCTGAACAGTCCAGCCTGGCACTGCTCTCCCAGGGATAACTCCCCACCCTGTTTTATTCACGGGACCAATCCCTCCCTGTGAGTCACAGGCTGATCCTTTCCCGATTAGGGCTTGGGACACTTTTCTTTTCAATCCTAGTGAATGCTCTTCAGTGGCTCTTTATTGGCAGCAGGTCGCCGGATATTAGACTGCAGATAAGGCCCGACCTTTGAAACGCACAGCACATCTTCACCCTGCGCTGGGGGATGCCCATCCTGCCGTTGCACCCGCAGCTGAGGGGCAAAGGGGTGACACACGCGGCTGCTGTGTTTTCTCTCACTCGCCAGCACTTATTTGTCCTTAACCCACCTTTCCTGCCTTGCTTTGATCTATTGATTTCCTTTTGCTTTCCATGGTCCCTCCCCAGATCACTCTGTACCTGCCTTTCATCCGTGCCCCTGGCCAGAAAGATATTCATTGTAACAAACTATCACTGGCAAAGGGGTTAACTCACCTTTCTTCTAACACTGAGACCAAAGGTTCCCTCCCCACACATGCTCCCGTCATCAACTCCACCTCCCTGCGTTTTGCAGAGTCCAGGTCTCTGGGGCTGGTCAGTTTTGCTCTGTCACCTTTCTCTCTCTCTTTCTCTCTCTTTCTTTCTGCTCCCTGTCTGTCTCCCCTGTAATGGGAAAGCACAGAAATGAGGTAATTTACAAGGTAATTTATGAGTCAATGGGCTCATCTGCTGCCTATAATCCTAGCTGGCAATTGTGTGTAGTTTATTTTCTCAGATGCAAGCTTTTAAAAAAAAAAAAAAAGAGGAAAGATGAAGACCATGCACAAGATCTGAGCATCGCAGGCTGTTGGTGTTAATATTATGGTACCAAGGAGAGGCCCTGTTGTGCCAGATGCTGCACAGCGAGAGACAGTCCCTGCCTCAGAGAGAATACAGGTTAAATAGACAACACAAGCCCAGGGTGGGAGGGGAGGCGACTGCCCTAAAGTCACCCCCCCAGGTCAGAACTAGGACTAGCTTCTAAGTCTCCTGAGTCCCAAACCAGTGCACCATCCTCTAGCGCACACTACCTGAGGCTCTGCCAAGTTCTTTGCTTAGTGAATATCTCCTGTTACAGATTTGGTTCCAGCTCCTTGGAGCTGTGGCGTGTAATCACTGCCCTTCATTTAAGACAGCTGTAAAAACAATTAAGCTCCTTTATAGCAACCCCCACCTAAAACAAAGGCCTGTGTGAGTCAGCCCAAGAATTAGAACTACATGGGTAGAGGGCTTGGCTGGGTATTGGTCTAGGTAAAGGGGTGTGTGTAGGGGCTAAACACCCGGGAAGAGACTCAGGAGAAGCTCTGGAGGCAGGGACAGACCCTGGAGAGAAGCAGACAGAACCAGAGAATGAAGGTGCAGACGCACCTGGTGTGCTGGCTGGAAGAGGCTTTTCGGACTGTGAGCACAGAAAACCATCTCCCGTTGTTTGATCCCTCCGTGTTCAGGGAAACAGAACTTTGCACAGGCTTTGTAGATAAACAGGATTGCATCAAAGGCCCCTGACTCCATCCTCAATTTCTCCCAGCTGGAACCACTCACAGGACCCTAGATTTTTGTCTAGTTGCTCAGTTCAAAGGGAGTAATAATCCGCATGTGTCCATAACACCATTAAACAGGTAGCCCTAGGCTGCCCTGTTCACCCAACCCATCGAGAATCCTAGCGCTTCTTTCCCGAAGGGCTTTGTGAGTGTAAAACGCACCAGTCACAGCCTCCTCCCAACCTGCGGTCCTCCTGGCTGCCACCCACCCCCTTGGGTGAACCCTGTGACTCCCGGTTGCCGTTTGCCGCCTCTCTGCTAAAAAAGTGTGGTTTCACTAGAGCCATTTGAAAATCGCTGGTGAGTTACCAGCTGGAGGAAATTGACATGAGCAAAGGGGTTAAAGTGTGTCTTAACCCTGCAGGCTGGGCTGTGGTCCTGTCTATGCCACCCCAATGGGGGGGTACAGCCTAGCACCGGTGGTACCAGCCACTACCAGGCTCCGATGGGCTCCAATTCCTAATAAGCCCCTTCCTGCCTTCGTGCACCCCTTCCCTGTTCTGAGCAGCCAATCAAGCCCATAGCAAAGATATGAGGCTATCTTGCCTCCATCTTTCTAAACCAACAGCTGCCCCTTTAGTGTGGGAAAGTTCACCCCAGAAGGCCAATGCTCCCATGGACTTCGAGGCCTTCTCCATGCCCCGGGCATCCCCATAATAAGAAGAGCAATGATCTGGGCACTCCCAGTTCACCAAGAGGGGATCCCTGGCCCCCAGTCGACACCATGCCGGCCCTACTGCTGTTTCATGGGCATCCGATTCAAATCATCTGTCCATCAATTTCCAGACCAGCTGAAGGAAACTTAAGCCAGGCCGCTGAGATAGCAGCAGGGCTGAGGCAGGGGGTGGGATGGATTCCAGGGTGCCTGATGGATGCAGCTTATTACAGCTTTGAAATATAATTTCCGTTTACACCTCTGTTTATGTTTTCCTCATAAATAACGACTGCCTCATAAAGGCAGAGAGGAGTGTGCCCCACTTCCGCGCCGGCTTTAATTGTAAACAGGGCCATCAATCCACAGGTCAGCGCCGATGGAGTTGCTGCCTGGACAAAGCCCTTCGCCCATGCAACAGGAGATACTGACCAGCGTCCTTCTGTGCAAACTCCCCCCAGCCCGGCCCATCAACATCAGTCTTTGAATCCCCTGCTATTTGAGTCTGGGGCTACCCCTGTCCCTAGAGTTTTGCCAGGGCTCCTCAATCTCAGCCTGCAGCCCCACTATCCCAGTCCTGGGCTCCCCACACATACAGCTTTTCTTGGTGTTCCTCCATCCTGACCCACAGGTCCCCTGGCATATCAATCCAGGGTCCCCCCGCTAGTGCCCCTCCATCCCGACCCATAGCGCTATCTGCTATTTCAGTCCAGGGCTTGCACAACTGCAAATGCCCATCCATCCCAACTCATAGCTCCCGTGCCATTTCAGTTGGGGGCTCCCCCCACCCCAGCTCTGCTGGTGCCCCTCGATTCCAATTTGCAGCTTCCTCCCTTGCACTCCAGCGTTCCACCCATTAGCCCACACTCCCTCCTCTAAGCATCCCGCCCTTGCCTTGCTCAAGCCAGTCAGCGACTAACCAACCTATGCAAAGCACTCGTCCGACAGACACGGCCAAACATCCCCTGGATTGGAAGCAATGGATCTTGACTGGAAAGTTTCCCTTTCAGGGCTGCACTTAGTGGCAGGGTAGGAGCTGTGAGGTCCCAGCAGTGGAATTCATGCATCAGGCCTCCAAGCAGAGCTAACACTGAGCGCTCAAGCACCGTAGGGACCAGGCCAGTCCTGCAGAAGAGGAGCTGTCACTTCCCGTGGCTCAGGTTCGGAGGGAGTTGGCGAGTCATTGGAAGAGGCTGGGAGTTTCAGACCCGTTTACCCTGCCACCCAGGGAGAATTTTGAGCAAACCAATTAGTTCCTCTCCTACAATATATATTTCCAAAAGGTCAAATAAAATCCACAGGCCATGAATAAATCTCTCTGTGCAGGCTGTGTACAATAATAGCCCTCTCGATGCTGCAGTTTCCAGACTGCCAGCCAAACTCAGACTTGGGCGGATTTATATAACCATCACAATTCCACTTTGCATTTATATAACGCCTTTTGGCCAAGGCTCTCCAGGCAGGAGGCAGCTTGTAACCATCTATCTATCTCACCCACCGTGGGAATTCAGCCACTTCTGGGGCAGAACGCAGACGCTGTGAAATGGCCACACTGCTGCGTCTTAGAGGTGTCGTTCAGCCAGGAAATGCAGCCGCCCCTGGGGAAGGGTGCAGCTACTGTCTGAAAGCCACACGGCAATGCAGCTGAAGGGTGGCTCGCTCAGGGCAGGTCTACGCTACAAATTTGGATCAGCTGCATGCAGCTACGCCACCGCTGCACTTCCGGGGAAGACGCTCTGAGCCAATGGGAGAGAGCTCTCCTGTCAGCTTAGTTATTTCGTGAGAGGTGGTGCCTCCCTCCTGCCGACATACACCGGGGGTTACGGTCAGTATAGCTGCATCGCCCAGGAGGATGGATTTCATACCCTTGAGCGATGTACTTATACCAAAGCAAGTGTGTAGTATAGACCTGGCCTCAGTATTGAAATGCTGCCACCTCTGGGGTGCAACGTGGCAGCTGTTTAAGAGCCACCAAGCAGTTCTGCAGAGGGGCCACTCACCTACCATTAATGCAGCCACTTCTGGGGTGCAACGTGGCAGCTGTCTAACAGCCGCCCAGCTGCAATGTGCTGCAGTTTTAGGATAGGGAGCAAAGAACAGTTCATTCTGTTGAAATAACGGGGGAATTTAGGTCAGCAGAATGTAATTAACCTGATTGGAATTGGGCCAGGACGCTGCTATTAACAACCCTCCCCATGCGAAAAAGGGCAGTGGGCTCTGTAGCGCCCTCTAGCACCCCACTGTGGTACCAGTTCAGCAATGACACAAAGAGAAGAGCTCAGCACATGGACCAACACAGTTCCCTACTGCAGCCGGGTTTTCCTTGGCCATCTCCCATTCAAGACCTGACCAAGCCTAGCCCTTCAACCACTGGCTGGGCCTTCCCTTGTGCTGACAGATACGCCCACAGTTTCCAAAGAGTTAATTTCTTCAGGGCTGAGAGAGGCAGTGAGGCTGGTCTCTAGCGGGCTGTTGAGACTTGCCCCAGGTGGCAGTGCCGGCCTGTGGCCTGTAGGGGGAGCTGTGTGTGTTCCAACCAGCATGCCCCAGCACCTTAATCTGAATTAAGGTGGAGACTCATCCAGGTTCCCTGCTCGGGCAGAGTGTGGCGGGGAGCTGATAGCTTTCTTCCTCCTCGGCTGGAGGCCTCACTCTGCTCCCTTATGTCTGAGGGGAGATCCAGGCGGGGGCCAGGCTTGGGGAGAATAGGAACCAAACCCAGGACTGCAAAGGAAACCAGCCAGAGGAGGAGGCAGTGGGAAACTCCTGCCTGAATCCCTTCCACAGCTCTGTCCTGCTACCAGAAAGGTCTGGATGGTGTCACCTTCCCAATTGCCCGTGGGGTCTCCGATGTGAGGATTGGGGTGGGGAGTGGGGCTGGCCCCTGGTGTGAGATAGCGCTTGCCCTGCTGGGGCCTATACAAGCCATGACCAAAGAGCTGAGCAAACCCAGCAGGGATGGCGCCATTCCAGCTGGTTTCACCCAGCCACCGAGGATGGAGAGGAAATGGCAGAAGGAAGGGGATGAGTGAGCACTTCCTGCAGGGCCCTATTTTGAGCACAGCATGCCTGGAAGCTGCAGGGCGGAAATACAGCTTTGTATAGACTGTGAGGCCCTCCCTAACTGGAGCTGGCTTTGTGCCTTATCTGGCTGCCTGAGAGGGACCCGGGCAAGCTGTTTGCCTGGAAGGTAGGTAAGAAACGGACCCTAAAAATGGCTTCAGTGTAGCCCACACTTTCCTTCAGAGCTCCCTGTTTAATGTGAATGCTCTGCGTTTCCATCACCCCTTCCAGCCAAGAAGCGTGACGGGTTTTGCCAGCATTTGTTAGCCTGGCCTCACAACAGCCCTGCTACCACATGTCTGGCACACCACTGCAATGCAGCCACCTCTGGGCCGGAGTGCGACAGCTGTCCACCAGCCACACGGTGATGCTTAAGGACCAGGAAGTGCAGAACGCTCCAAGCCAGCTGTCATTGAGACAGGGATCTGGGGGAGGCAGGATGGCATCACCTGAGTGGGAATTCAACTCAGCTGGCAGGCCAAATGAGAATCCCCTAGGACTTTTGGGGGCTGGTCCCAGCTATGGTGCTTCCAGCAGCCCAGCGCCCCCTAGCACCACGCTGGGGCATTAGCTTATTACTGACTGAGAGTGAAATCTTCCCCTGGAGCTGGGCCCTCTGCACAGGAGTGGATTTCACCCTCAGAAGGACATTGCCCAGTTCCCCGCTGCTCAGTTTTGAGAGGTCTCCCAGCATCGCCAGGCAAGGAAAGCCCCTTGTTATTGCTAGGACATGGAAGAAGCAAGGAGGTCATCATATGAGGCAAAGAGACACCAAAGAGAGTGTGCGTGAGCGCCCCCTCCTGGGGTGCAGCATTCCCCTGCCACGCCTTCTCCCGGCCTGCCGACACCTGGTCGCGCTCAGGGCATAGACAGAGAAGTGAGCAGCCAGGCGCCATGCCCATGTTGGTGTCTCGGCTCTTACAGATACAGGAGAGGGGGGCAGAGGAGAATCAGTGTTAGCCAGGAGGCAGGGTGGGAATATGTTTTATTTTCAGGCAGCAGAGAGGGATTTAAAAGCAGCAGAGAGTGCAATGATATCTATTTATATTGCAGTTGTGGCATTCGGTGATCACTTAGCGCTTGAGCTCCTCGCTAGAAACCTGATTTATTCCATCTTCCATTCCAATGGGCTGTGCATTGTATGAGCTTTACAGTGCTCCGCCCAGACTCTGTGTCTGGGAAGCTCAGCCCTTAAAGGCACCCCAATACCACCCACTAAGATCAGGGCCCCATTGCGCACATATACATAGAGAGAGGCAGGCCTTGCCCCAAAGAGCTTGCAGTCTAAATGGACAGGCCAGACAAAGGGGATGAAGGGAAACTGAGGCAGAGCAGGGAAGTGACTTGCCCAAGATCATCCAGCAGGTAGGTGGCAGAGCTGGGAATAGAACCTAGGTTTCCCAAGTCCCAGCACAGTGCCCTGTCTGGCAGGAGAAGAAAATGAGATGTGCTATAAACTGACAGGACCCTTTTAACATCTCCCTACGTGGTAGGGGCAGCTGCGCTGATAAAAATGGCTCAAGGTGGCTCGGGCAGGGGGGGAGAAGGAAAGGTCATTCTTGAAACAGATAATATAAAAATTAATTTTCTGCCCAGTGGTTTTTAGGGGTTTGACACTGGTGGAGTCTGACAGGGCTAGATCCCCTGGCCCGAATGTGGGTGATATACGACCCCTCGCATTAAGCCATGTTGGCATGGGAGGCCTTCCAGAAATACCCTCTCCAAGTCAGTGCTGATCTGATGCCCCAAAGCAGTGCCAGGGGGCGCTGTGCTGCCAGAAGTGCCGTTTTCAAAGCCAGCTGTGAAACCCAGATCTGGCCCACCGATGGCCACTGAGAATTTCAGGGCTCTTTCCATGAGAGTCAGGGTGGGAAGCCCTGGGGGTCTGAGCCAGACCCAACCATTCTGCCTCTAAGATTTCTCGGCTGTTCACCTGTCCTGACCCTGAGCAGCACCCCCGGTAAAGCAGGATGCATTTATCACAGGAGAGAGGGCTGGAATTCATCTAGCAGTTTGGCCCTGATGGACAGTCCTTGCAGAGAAATCCCACATCTAAAGATTGGATGGCCACGTGAATAAAGCTTCCCCCTTATCTTCTACAGGGGTAAGGAGTTCAATCCGTTGGCCGCCAGTTGGAGACAGATTAGACTACTAGATACTAATGATACTTAGCATTCTTCGAATGCTTTATATGTTCAAAGCCCTGTACAGATATGAACTAATTAATCTACCCAACACCCTTGGGCCTGGGAAGCATTCTCATCAGCTATTTGATGAGCTTTTGGACAAGACTTCATGGTGTATAGTTGTCCTCAAATATATGGGGTCAAATCCCACTGGCTGCATGAACTGGGCCCATTGAGTAGATATTGTTCCACTCTGGTTATTCCATGCCTCCTACAGACTGTGGGGAAGCCCAGAGATCCCCCTGGAATTGGCCGTGACTCACCTACTAGTCACTGGCTGACGTCTGTACAAAGTGTTTTTGAGTTTGCAAATCAACAGCGATATTTACATTTGGTCATACGCTTTCAGCGAGCATGAGCTCCATACCCAGGGTCTGCAAGCAGATGAATAAATAGATGGAATAGATCCAGGACCAGTAGGTAGTATTACAGGCAATGCAGGTAATGACACCTATAGTTAAGGTCACCCATCATTTGCCATGATAAGATCCTATTTTTAGTTGCTTACAGCTTTGCTAAACTTTAACTGTTCAGGCTGAAATTTTCCATGGTCAGTATCTGCCTTAGGCCGATTGATTGATTTTTGAAACGCTTCAGCTAAAGCAGGCCAGCTATTGCTAAGAAGGAGGTTAGGGGGGAAATACCTTGTTTTTCCATTATTAAAAAAAAATTCTTCCAATTATTTCATGAGATGCTCTAGCACCTCTATGCTTTGGAGCAGGGACGGGAAATTTGGCAGGGAGCTCACCTTTTGCTATCCTCATGAAAATCCACCCAGATCTGGCCCAGTTAGAAAAGTGTCTGTTTGCACATGCTCAGAGAGTTAGAGTCAGGCAGCTAAATGCTCCGAGGAGTCCGACTACAATGAGCATGCTCCGTCCCCACCCAGCTCCTCCAGGCGTGCGCCATCCCTGCCGAGTGGCTGACAGTGCTCCATCCTCAGGGTGGCAGGAGCTGAGCCGGACTCTTCCTGCAATGGCGTGGTCTGACTTTCAGAGGCTGCCGCGGTATGGCATTCAGGCACGGACCATGGGACGCTGTCTCTCCTGTGCACTCAGTGGCCCAGCCCCATGCTGGCACATGGAACCCAGGCAGTGGTGGAAGGGAGGAGAGGAGGAATCTGCCTGACTCAAAGGCAGAGGGGTGAGGAACCGGGGGCTGGGGGAGAGATGCAGGGCAGAGAGACAGCACAGAAGCAGGGAACAGGAGCGGAGGGGGACAGAAGACCCAAAGTGGGAATAGGCTCAAGAAGGGGCTAGGGATAGTCATGATAGAAGAAGGGCCTGAACTGAGGAGGGAACATGGGTGGGAACAGAAAGGGGGGGCAGGCAGGTGTCGGGGAGGAATAACAGCAGGAGGGGACAGGAATGAGGGAAGGGGTGGATTGGAGCAGAAGGGGATTTGGAGGAAATGGGACAGAAAGGTCTGTAAGCAATAAAGCACACTCCTCTATAGAACATGGAATGAACCCAGGAATCCTGAGTGTCACCATTCCTCTGCTGTCAGCAAATAGTGGGGAAGCCCACTAGCAAAGTGTGTCTCATCGTTCTCTTCTGCACAGAATCGAGCACTCCAGAGTTAGGAAATACCAGAATTCGGGTTGTCCGTGCAACCTTAATTCAGCCCTCTTGTGCATTTGCCAGGCCGTTATGATACAATCTTTAATTACATGATCGCCAGCGATTTTTCCCACAGGCCCCCTGCCTCAGCCAGTGCACGGGCTGGACCTGCTCTGGGGATGACTCAGGGCTGTCTACTGAAGCTGTCTCTTGGAGTCCTGAGTCATTTTTGCAGAAGTTGGAAGGTGTGCAATGAATGAGGTGGGGGACTGCAGGAAGGGAGAAGGATTCCTAGCTAAGGAGGCAGTGGAATGCCGTCCTGGACAACCGGGTTCCATCCCTGCCTCTGCCACAGAGTTCCAGGATGGTGCTGGGCAAATCACTTAAAGCAAACTTTTCACAGCAGCCATTTTCTGGGTACCCAACCTGAGACACCTTGGGTCTGCCTTGCAGAAGTGCTGAGTACTCATAGCTGCCACTGAGGTCAACGGGCACCATGCTCTGAATAATGAAGAGCTACACAATATTTTGCAAAAGATCCTACACTTGTCAAACTGGGCCTCCAACCTTCATTGGCATTTTTGGCTTTAATGGCTCAGTTTCCCATGTGTGAAATGGGGATAATACTGTGACCTCAACACCCCAGGGTGTCACAACAATAAATTCATTCATGTCTGTAACGGACTAAGATCCTCCAATGAGAGCAGCATGGAAAAGTCCACGGGGAAATTAATAATTCTGTATTCAGTTCAGGGCTTGGCTTCTGGGCAGTGAATAATGCCTGGGGCCATGCACTGAAGCATGAGGATAAAAAGGAATATTGAAGAGAGACCCATTCAGTGAGCACCGTCCATCCTGAGCACTGAATGAGGCAGGGGCCTGGGGGAAAATAAATAGTAGGTGTAATTAAAGACTGGATCACAATGCATGTGCCCAAGACAGCTGAGTTAAGGATGCAAAAGCTACCTTGATCCTGGCACTTCCTAACATTTGAGTGCTTGATTTTGCAACCTTCACATCCTTTGCATGTGGTTGGCTGTATGTAATAGCCATGTGTGTTCAATAATAAAGAGTAAGGGACCGTCTATTCTGTGTTTGTGCAGTGCCTAGCACAGGGGTTCTCAAACTGGGGGTCAGGACCCCTGAGGGGGTCATGAGGTTATTACATGGGTGGGTGGCAAGTTGTCAGCCTGCACCCCAAACCCTGCTTTGCCTCCAGCATTAATAATAATGTTAAATATATAAAAAACGTGTTTTTAATTTATAAGGGAGGGTCACACTTAGTGGCTTGCTATGTGAAAGGGGTCACCAGTACAAAAGTTTGAGAACCCCTGGGGGCCTGGTGCATGACTGGTGCTGCTCGGCGCTGCGGCAATACAAACAATAATAATACTCAGATTGCCAGCCTGGGATCAGTTCCCAGCTGTACCGGGTGAGCAGGGCCGTAGGAAGGCAGTCTGGGGCCCTGGGCACGTGGCATCCCCAGACCCTACCTAAAGATCATGGCCTGGCCCCTACTTAGGGGGACAGCAGGTTTGTCTGTCTTGTCTGAGATTTGGGGCAGGAAATGGCTTGTGCTGTGTGTTTGTATAGCGCCTAGCGTGACCTTGGTCAGGACCTCTTGGCGCCACTCCAGTACCAATCGTAAATCAAATACTACCATCTCATAACTAGCTCCAATGTAGACACAAAAAGAAAAGGAGTACTTGTGGCACCTTAGAGACTAACAAATTTGTTAGTCTCTAAGGTGCCACAAGTCCTCCTTTTCTTTTTGCGAATACAGACTAACACGGCTGCTACTCTGAAACCTGTCAATGTAGACACAGTGCCCCATCTGGCTACTACAAAGACCTAGGAGAAGTACTGAGGGCTGCGATTGTGTCCCCATTGTGCATACAGAGTCGGAGACGGCCCCTGCCCCGAAGAGCTTACAGTCCAGGGGGTGGGGATGGGCAAAGAAAGCGTGCTCCTGATGCTGCAGATGGGGGAAACTGAGGCACGGAGCCGGGCAGTGACTTGGCCAAGGTGGGCAGGGCTGGGAAGTGGAGACCTCGCCTCTGTGGCCTCAAACCAACCCACCCCTGGGCTGGCCAGGAACGAGCCTTCCCCCCCCCCCCCGCCCCCGGCTTTCAAATCCTCCCCCGCCCGCTCGGAGCCTCTCTGCCCCCCACGCCAAGCGGGTCCCCCTCGCGATCCGGCTCCTGCCGGAAGCGCCGGAATCCAGCCCTGCTCTTGCCGGGAGCCCGCCGGGCTGGGTGCAGGCTGGAGCTGCGGCGGAGGGGAGATGCCGCCTGCAATGTGCGCGCTCCTGATAACGCCGGAGACGGAGCCAGCAGATAGAGCCAGCGCCTGGAGAGAGGGGGGACGAGACCCGCTCTCCGCCCCCCGCTAGCCCTCCTCCCCCCCGGCAGGCTGACAAAGGCAGCAGGGAGGGGTGGGGTGGGGGGGGTAGCAGGAGCCCTCCTCCGTCCAGCGAGCCAGCCCCCCCCCCTCGCAGGAGCCCCTGGCTGCAGCTGTTCCCAGCCCCCCCGGCGCTGTTCCCCTGGCGGGGGAAGGGGTGGGGGGTGCTGGAGAAGAAGGTGCCGGGGGTTGCATGCACACAGCTGGTGGGGAGCTGCATTGCACGGGGGAGGGGGGATCTGTGTGTCCCCCCCCCCGCCTGCCTGGTGTGTGTCTCTGCGCCCCGGCTCCCGAGCTGGATGCGTGGCCAGGATGCCAGGCGGGTGCGAGGCAGGGACAGGTGTGAGGGGGAGAAGGAGGAGCGCCGCCCCTTAAAGGAAAGAGCCGCTCGGAGTTGCCCGCTGCAGACAGCCCCAGCCTGGCTCCCGGGGAGCTGCCGGCACGGTAGGTGAGGGCGCCGGGCGCTGCCGGGGAGCGGGGGGTGGGTCACTGCCTCGGCCAGGGGGGGCTTTTCCCCTGGGAGCCCTGCAAACTTTGCGGCTCTCGGCCGGCGATCGCCCGCTGGAGGGGGGGGCTGGGGGCGCGTGGCTGTGGTGGTAGTGCCGGGGGGGGGGTTCGATTTCAGTCGGGGGGGGGAGGTTATCCCCTGCCAGGGCAGCAACGTGCCTTTGTGTAGTCGGTGAGCAGCCCCTGCCTTCCCCATCCGAGCCGGGGGGGGACACACAGAAGAGCCTGCAGCGAGCTTTTGTTACGGGCTCCAATGCCGAAGGGAACCTTGAAGGGTCACTGACTCTACCCCCCCCTTCTGGGGGGCTGGCATTTCCCAGCAGCTGGTGGGTACCGCCGGGGGGGGTCTGTTACAGAGGGGGAGGGGCAGGAGCGGCGAGGACCCCCCCAGCTGGAGCTGTTCTGCAGGGGGGCTGGATGGGGGGCAAGTTGGACGAGGTAGCCGAGTGGCTGCGTGGGTCTGTTTTGTGCTGCCACAAGCCCCTTGGTAACCGGCGGGGGGGGGCAGGACGGGACCTGCCCTTCACTTGGGGTGCAGCCCCCACTGTCAGGTAGAACCTTTCTGGGGTGGAGCAGGGCACAGACCCCGGCTGGGAACCGGGCACAGGGTGCTGAACCGCCCAGAATCCAGCACACGGGTGGGCTGGGGAGGGCTGCCGGGGGCCCTGGCATAGAGACAGGGTGGGGCAGAAAGGGTGACACTTCCCCCACCCCGGGGAGCCATGCGAGGGGAGCACCCGCTCTGTCCGGATCTGAGGTTTGCCACCACCGGAAAGGTTGGCCCTGCCCTTGGATGAGGGGGGAAGGCTCCGTTCCCCAGCTATGTGGGTTCCCTCTGTCTCTTGGTGCTGGGTGGCCTCTGTACCCTGCATCTGCAGGGAAGGTGTCTGCCGGGCTGTGGGTCCTGGTTTATGACATTTCTGCTTGAGGAATAAGATTATTGGCATGAAAGGAGAAAACAGCAGGGCACCAGGGGAGTTTAATGCTTTTAAATGCGGGGGCTGGGCCCTGCAATTTACAGGAGTGGGGGTTCAGCAGTGGGAGCCCAGCTCGAGGGAGAGCCCTGCTAGACATCAGTCCACTAGGCACTTCATGGTTCCGTGCTGGGCATCAACCACCCTCGCCCGGTCCTGTGAAACCCCTGTTCCCCTGACGCTGGTCACGCTAAAGATAGCCCACCTGTGTTTCTGCTCCTAGCCGGGGGGGCCCATCCTGCAGATTGCTGGATAAGGGCTCTGAGAGACGAAGGTGCTCAGCGAAGGATCTGGCCCCCAGAGGTCCTCCTGGCTGGTTTCTAGTTGGCCTGATGTCTGTGCTAATGTTGAGCCCCTCCTGCTTTCTGCTTTGGGGACAGTCACCGCCAGGGGTGGGGGACAGGGGCAGGGACCTGAGTGCTGCCTGGCATGTGGCTGAGGACAGGGCTTTGCCTGCTAAGCACCTGGAGCAGTACCCCAGCTCCCTGTGCAGAGATCGCCTGCCTTCCCCTTCCCTAAACGCACACCCAGCCTCCGACGTCATGGGGGATCGATAGAGACGCAGCCGTAGGATCTGGAGCCACCCCGGGCATCGGAGTGGCAGGGCCTGTCAGTGCTTCCACCCTTCCGTCTGGGTCTTGCACGGAGCACGTCGGCTCTGCCTCGCAGACAAGTCTCTCCCATCTCCCTTTCAGTCGCCCAGGGAGCAGGAGCGGTTGGCTTGGGGATGGGAAAGTGGGGCGGGTTGTCTGGCGCTCCATGCCAGTGCCCTGAGCCCATCATAGCAGCGGAAAGCGGAGTCTGGCCTGGAGCAAGGAGGTGATTGCTCATCTCTGTGCAGGTTCGTTAGCACTTAGGATCTCCAGAGTGCTGTACAGCCCAGAGCGTGCTGGGAGGCAGCATGGCCCAGTGGGTCAGTGCAGCGCCCCGAATGGAGAAGTGCGGGGGACCTAGGTTCTGTTCCCAGCTCTGTCATTATTCTCTCTGCATGACTGTGGCCAAGTCACGTCCCTTCTCTGCACCTCAGTCTGCTTGTCTGTAGAATGGGGCTGTTGGTATAATGGGAGCGCCTAGGGGTCTCTGCTGAGATCAGGCCCTTCTTGTGCTAGGTTCTGTACAGACACAGTCCCTGAACCTGTGAGTGTACAGTCTAAATGGACAAGGGCAGCAGGGGAAACTGAGGCATGGGGCGACTGCCCAAGGTCACAGAGCAGAGAGCCCAGGTCTCCTGAGCCATCACCCCATGGGCTATCCACTAGCTCACACTGCCTCACTTTACCTAGCTGCTGATGAAACCAAACCCCTTGAGATTGCTTCTCCAGAGACGCTTTTCATCCAGTAAAGTGTTATTGACGGATGATGAATAACAGCGCTGGGCAAGGACACTGTCCGGGTGAAAATTCCATCCAAACAAAACTTTTCTGATCTGCGTCACTGGTAAGAGTTCCGCAGAGAGCTCGGGAGAGGATATCAAACAAGCAAATGCAGGCCTGGCTTTTGGTGCTGGCCTGTCCCCCTTTCCAAGGTCTTCACTTAGTTTCACTTTCTGGGCCAGACCCTTCGGCTGCTGGAGATGGAGTGAAACGGGTGCTCTGCTGGCTGTTGAGAGCTCACGGCTGTAGCCTGCCCCGTGAATAATAATGAATAATCTTAACCCATTATCCATTTCACCTCTGGTTCCTATCCTGTGGCGTTGGGAGTTGCCCGTGCGGTAAGGGGAATGCAGGGCTCCAAGACCCAGGTTCCATTGGTACGATCATCAGAATAAATAGTGTTAATGCTAATAAAATCGGTGCCATCTAAATCTCTTTCACGCACCCCTCAGCCCCATCATCTAGTATTTTTAACCTAAATGTAGGGCATGGACTACATGACGCTAGGGGGCAGATTTTCAACTGCTTAGCACCCAGCAGCTGCCATGATGCTGGCACTATCCCTTTAAAAGATAAACATGGGCCCTTCACCTGCAGCTGGTGCAATGGGGGGTGGGTCTTGAGAACATTGGTGTGTTTGTTTTTTCTTTGTGCTTTTAATTTGAAATCGGGCAGGGCTGTGTTTGTGAATGAGGGGCCCAGTCCTGCCAGGTGCAGAGCACTCTCTGTCCCCGTTGAAGTCGGCGAGGGTGCTCAGCAGCTGCCCGCCGGATCAGGCCTTCCTATGGAGCATGTACTGTGTGGGGCGCGTGGGGGAGGCAGGCTGCCCCTTTGCTGAGTGATGCAGGGCCGTGCGGATGTAACATGGATGCAGTTGTCCTCCTTTGTAGAGGGACGCTGGCCCACAGCCTGCCCCCAAATTTCACCCCATTCTGATTGGTGGGATGCCATCCCCCTGGAATAGCCAAACCCAGGGCTCTGCCAGTGGTTGATCGATCAAGGGGTCAGAGCCAGGGGGCTCCCAAGTTGTCTTAGCTGCCGATCCGGATTCTTTTGCAGCGTGCAGGTGGTGTCTGGGCGCTGGCGAGTCATGTGCTGGAGGGTGGGAGGGCTGTGCCGTGGGGTAGCAGCACCACGGGGAAGGCTGCTTCATAAGAGAGAAGATGGGGTGTGGGGGCGGGAGATTATGGAAAAGGAGGAAATAGAGGGGAATATTTCAGGGGGGCATCATGAGGTAGGGGGCGATATTCATTGGGTTGCTATGGAGAGGGGGAGAATTGGCGGTGTTTATAGAGGTTTGGGGCTGGGAAAAGATGGGGTGGGGGGAGGGATGGACTCCCCTTCCCTGCCCCGCCCCTGGAAAGGCAGCACTTTACTGAAGGCAGCTAGGAAATTTTGCCCTGGCTCGGTGCGCCGTGGGTACCAGCTCCCAGCTGAGCAGATGGTTTCAAGCTTGTATGCTGCGACCACAGGCACTGCAGAACCCACCTTGGATAATGCCACTTGGCTGTGTCGTTCTGTGACCAAGATCTCACACGGGTTTGGGGTCAGTGGCTTTTGGGGAGCGAGTTGTTGCTGGGTTTATAGCCTGCTGCGGTTTGGGCCGATCCTTAACGGCAATGTTTGCAGACTGGCTGCACGGGTTGTTTTATCCCTGCAGCTTTCCTGGCCGTTTGGAAAGGTCACTGTGTGTGTGTGTGTATGTGTTTTATGGTGCTTTCAGACACATTTTTCACCCACTCTGGCCATAAAGAAGCTGGCTGCTTTGCAGGAACCCAGCCTCGAGTGCGCCATTCCAACCTAGACCCAACCCCGCTGGCTTATGGACGCTGCTTCTGAGCCAGACTAACCGGGGACTAACCGGTCTGAGCAGGCTGCTGACCTGGGTCGGTCTCGAACTCCGTTTCCTACTCTTGGGCAGGAGGATTGAACTCCTCTGCTGGCCATCAGCAGCGCCCGGAGGTCACTAGTGATCAACCCTGAGGCTGTTGGTCCTTTGGGAAGGTGGAGAAAGGAGAGCTCGAGGAGAGAGCTTGTGACCTTGCACCTGGGCAGCCCAGGGCCCTTTATTACTGACTATGAAACCGGCTGCCATAAGCAAACATCAAGTAAGACTCTGTCGCCCTCTAGAGGTGGTTCGGACAATCCAGGATCGCCCTGGGGGCCGTGGGAGTTGAGGTCACTGAAAAGGAGCAAGATCTTGCTTGGAGGGGCCGTCCCCTGCAGCTAGCATGGGGAGTATTTTTATTAATGAAATATTGAAGATCTCTGCCCACCTTCCTGTTAGTTGGCCACTTTGTTCCTTCTGTGGCTCTGGCCTTTGTGTGAGAATGGGTGCACAGAATGGGGGCCGGAGGGGTGGGGAGGGGCTCTTTAATATGCGGTGTTGCAAGAGTTGGCAGGCTTCTTGGCCAAACGCGATGTACTTGGAAAGGGTGCTTGGGGATCTGATGCTGAGGCTTTCCTTCCAAAGAGGGGGGGTGGGGCTGGTTTCTCAGAGAAACCCGAGAAACTTCCCAGCGTTCCGCTTGGAGGCTGTTGAATTTTGCTGCACACACCCACCCTCCCAGCACGTGTCCCCTCTGGTCTGTCTCTGTCCTCCCCAACGTACCCCTCTGACTCTGTCACTCTTTCATCCCCATACCTGCCCTTCGGTCTAATCTAGCATGTGTCTGTCTCGTCTATCGATTGCCCGCTCGTGGCTGGCCCTGCATGGATGAGTTGGAGGGGGGAGGCATTCAGCTATTCCAGCGATGATCACATCTCCTTGGGAGGCAAAGGGGGTGCATGGAGCCCCTTTGTCCCCAGGGCACCTGCTCAGGAGGTCGCTGTAAATCTGGCCACACGGGCTGGGAAGCACAAAGTGGGGAGACCTGCTGATGCTGCCCCCAGCACTCACTGGCCTGGAGAGGTCATAGTTTCACCCCGTTTAGGGAAGTGGGTGGAGAACCCAGGGGACCTTGTTTTTAAAAGGACAACCGGATCGACTGCTCATTGTGCGCCTCCCGAGTGCCCAGGGGACTGTTGCACAAGCTCTCTGCTCGATCGCAGGGCCTGATCCTGCAAGCCAGGGCCTCACTGAAGCAACTGGGTCAATTTGGGGGAGGAAGGGCTGCTCCCATGAGCCAGGCCTCACAGCGGGAAGCTCTCATTTGCTCCAGGTATTTTCAAGGCCTGGCTGTTAAACTCCAAGAAGCGGTTTATTACCCTGGTGCTGCAGCTCCTCCGGCTTGGGATCCGGGGGGAAGCTGCCATGGGCCTGGTTGCCTTGCCTGGAGCCCAAAGGAGCCGCATCCTAGATGCTGGAAAGAGGACTGGTCTTTTCTCCTACACCCACGCTGCCTGGAGCCTGGATCCCATGTCAGCCGGGGAGCCGCTTGTAAATACGTTTTCGTTCTGCCTGCCGTTCAGATAAACAATGGGAAATTAACGAATTCAAACCCTGAGCAAGTAAACCAGCCCGAAGCCTCACACCTCCCGCAGGCAGGCAATTCAGAAGCAGGGCTGAATGACTCCATGCTTGTGAGCTCTGCTGTAATGCAGGGAAGGGGATGCGTGGTGCTTTTCTCTTGTGGTAGGATCTGTGTGTAACCCCTAGCGATGGCAGACGAATTCTTTCCTGGCCGGGGTGGTGGGGAAGGCTGCTCCCACTGCAATCCAGTTTAAGGTGCTGAGGGGTAATTTTATTACTAGTTGTGAATGTTTATCTGATAGGCATGACCAAATTCGATTGTGCAAGGTGCTGTACAGACACAGAAGAGACAATCCCTGCACAATCTAAGACCCCTGTTCAGGACAGCGCTTACGCACTCCTGGAATTCCCAGGGGATTGAAATCAATGGGAGAGCAGAGATTTTTCAGGCCAAAAGGAACCATCGTGTGGATCTAGCCCAAGTCTCCTGCGTTCACACCGGCCAGAGAACGTTCCTTGGCGATTCTTGCACCAGTCAAAGTCCAGAACTTCAGGCTGAGCGAGAGCTTGTCTTTTGGAAAGCCAGGCAGGGCTGGATTGAAAGGCTGCAAGCGCCGGGGAATCTGCCGCATCCCTAAAGTTATGCTCCTGCTTAAGTGCTGCCCTGAATCGGGGCCTGAAAGGAAACTCCTGAACAATGGGGCCCCGTTGAGGTTAATGGAGCTATGTCCATTTACGCCAGTCGAGGTGCTGCCCCTCGGCGACTTGTGGGAGCTATAGTTGCAGGGGTGCCAGCTTTGCCTAGACTGTCAAAGAGAGAATAAAGAATTGCTGTCTTAGTGCTAAATTCTCTGATGTCCTTGGCTTAATATTATCAGCTGGCTTTGCAGTTTGTGTAATTAATTATACTGGTGTATATAAAATTTGATTTAGCAATCACTGGATACGGATGCCTATATCTAGGTAGTAGATAGTGCCTCCTCCACGCCAGGGCAGGATTTTCCCCCCACAGTGTATCTTCAAGTCTTTTTTATGAGTCTAGTTTAAGAGGCAAATTTTGAAAGCCACCTCTGCTGTTTGCACAGGCACTTTACGCACTCACTTATCTTCACGAACACGACACTGTGCTCCCAAGCGGGTATCTGTGCAACCTGATGGAGCAGCTGTTCATCTGGGCTGTACTCAGGAGATTGGGATCCGGTTCCCAGTTCAGTCGCAGCCCTGAGTGACGTCAGGCAAGTCCCTGAAGGTGGAATTCTGTACTCATGGAAGGCAATGGGAATCTTACCCCCGCCTTGCTTTCTCCCGCCCTCTGTGTTATCTCTGTTTAGATTGTAAGCTCTTCAGGGCAGGGGCTGGCTCTCACTCTGGGCACATGCAGCACCTAGCACAGAGGGGCCCTTCAATTATACGTGCTGCTAATAATTGCAACTCTCTGGAGTCTGGCAAGGCAAAAGTAACTCTTCTCCCGGGAGTCTCAGTTTAGTCACACTGCGTCTCCTGCCTCTTCCATAGCATACGGCATGCATTCATCAACATAAACACTAGTAAAGAAATGCAGGAATCAAAAAGACTACAGACGCACCGCATTGCTGAGCGAGGATATTTAACTCATTCATTTCCTGCCTGGAAAGGCCACCTCCCTGCTCGCCCTGCCCCACTGCGTGTGTGCGTTCTGCCACAGGGACTGATCCCAGCCCTGCCTGGGAATCTTTCCATTGACGTAATTATAGTATGTAGTGTCAAGATGGCCCAGCTGAGATCCGGGCCCCAGTGTGCTAGGCTCTGTACACACACAGCAAGAGCCAGTCCCTGCCCCAAAGTGCACACAGTATGAGTGGGGGTAACTGAGGCAAGGGGAAATGACTTGGCCATGATCACCCAGCAGCTCCATGGCAGAGCCAGGGATAGAATCCAGGCCTCTAGAGGGTTAGTTCTGTGCTCATTCCACTAGCCCATGCTGGTTCTGGTAATGACTTCAGTGGGCTTTGGATCAAGCCCTAACTTTACAGATGCTGCGTGTGCTGGCAGTACAGCAAATTATTAATACAATTTTGATTCTCTTAGTAAAGGGAGGGGGAGAAAGAAGTGTGTCTGAAGTAGAGTGAACTCCCAGCA
Source organism: Dermochelys coriacea (assembly GCF_009764565.3). Lineage (NCBI taxonomy): Eukaryota > Metazoa > Chordata > Testudines > Dermochelyidae > Dermochelys > Dermochelys coriacea. The sequence continues at coordinate 8,329,684 of NC_050092.1, read as the reverse complement.
GGGCTGGATTGAGCTAACAGGATTTCACTGCCTATTTAATTATAATTTTGTAAAATTAAAAAAGCAAAATGAACCCCCCTTTGTCTCCTTCTGCATGTCTCTGCCTGGCAGAGCCTTCGCCCACTGAAGGGAGGTGGATGCTAATGAGGACACCCCCCCCCATTTCTTGGAGAGCTGGTGGCAGCGGTGGGAGCTGGCAAGGGTTCCCAGTGGAGCGCGGCACCCAGGCCGCATGTCCCAGAAGCCCAAGGAGGCTGGGCAGGCTCCTTATGGGGGGGGCAGGAACTTGGTCGCCGTGATGGATCAGGCGTCTCTTAAGCAGTAGGTACAGGTTGCAGCCAGGGTAGGGGTGCGATGCAGCCCCAGCGGTAGAGATGCCCACCGTACTGTCCCTCCTCCAGCTGCTCCATCTCCCCGGCACGTCTCAGCCACTCTCAGCTTTCAGAATGTTTTGTTGGGCTGTGAGTGCAAAGTGTTTCCCGACTGCCTCCTTCCCCCTCACAGGCTCCACAGACCCGGGTCTGGCGTTTCTCTCCCCAGGGGTGGAGCTAGCGTCCCCACGGTGCTGCCGCCAGACTAGTTTAGCCGCTTCTTTGGCAGAACAGCCCAAGAGCAGCTTCAGCTCTGTCCCGCTGGCTGCCTGCAGCCCGAGCAGCTCCTCGAGCCCCGCACGGCTCAGGCCTGGCTCTCAGAGGGCAGACTTGTGCCCGGGTGGCCCGGGTCAGGAGGGCATGGGACCCTTTGTGGCTGGGTCACGCTCGCTCTGCAGCCTTGAGCCCTGGGCATAGACAGAGGCAGCCGAGCTGGCATTTTGATGCGCCGTGGCTAATCCACGCACCGACATGGATAATCTCAAACCCGATGGCCCCACCGATGACCTCAGCCAGGCCGCAGCATGGATGTTTCCTTGAGTTGTGTCCCAGGCAGGTGCCCAGGATGGGTGACACCAGGCACAGCTGTGCGATCAGGGGGGCAATGCGGGGTTCCTAGCCAGCTGGGGGGATTGCTTGTCCTGGCAAGCCAGGTGCATGGCAATCCGTGAGCTGCTGTTCCGTGGCCCGGCTCCTGAGGAGCTCGGATCTTGTCGGGCTTTGGTGTCTATTTCCCTCCTTCTACCTCCCTTGTTCCTTTGTCCTTCACTAGGTTTAAAACTCCTCTGGAAAATAGTTTTCACCTTTGGGGCCGGGATGTGGAAACTCATTTTGGTTGATGGGACTGAGGATGGGGCTGTATCCAGGCCTCCCTCAGTTCCCAGGTGTCTGGGAAGAAGGGGATTTACCCAGCACTGCCCAGACGCGCTAGCCTGACAGGAAACTAGAGGTGGTTTCCAAAGAATTCAGATAGGTCCTCGAAACATTGCTCCCTCTCTGCCTCTATTCAGCAGCATTTGCATCTGGGGGTTGGATAGCGGGGGCCCCCATCTCTAGGGGACTTAGACTGGAATTTTACAAGGGCATAAAGGAGTTAAGTGCCCAAATCCCACTGATTTTCCAAAGGGAATTGGGCACCTAACGCTCGCCTTAGTACGATAAGCAGTGGCCAAACTTGACCTGGCTCAGCTGCCTGCATTTGAATGAGCTCGGCCTCTTTAGTCTGGAAACAGGGATTGAGTGGGACACGATGAGGTGTCATCAGAGCGTGTTACAAAGGCGGGCGGGTCTCGTTAACTCCATGTGACAGATGGGAAAACTGAGGCACGGAGTGGCGAAGCCGCATGGCCCAGGAGCAGAGCTGGGGATGTAACCTGGGTCTCTTGACACCCGCTCTCCCGCCCTGACCAGAAGAAAATGCTGAAAATGAGGACGGGGGGTGGGGGGGTAGGGAAGGGAAATTGTTTTGGAAAGTTCCATTAAAATCTCTGTGTCGGGTCTCCGCTTGCCACGAGCATTTCCCATCCCCCGCAGCCCCTGGTGCTCTCCCTCCGAGGATGGGGTGACATGTCCTCGGCTTATGGGCAGCAGGGGAATCCCACACTGGGGTTGGAGTGAGGGATCCAAATGCGAGAGAGACCTTTGCATTTGGGCAGGGAGCACCCTGCACTCGGCGGCGCCCCCTGCTGGCTCCTCTTCAGCATTGCCTAGCTCTCCAGGATGGTCTCCCAGGGTAGGGTGAGGATGAGGTGGACCCTATCAGAGGTGAGGGAGGCAGGACGTGCCCTTCAGGGGAGGGGGATTGGCGATGTCGCCCCAGCGGCCTGGCTGCGGTGGAGGAAGCAGCAAATCCCGCTCCGGTGTCAAGCGGTGGGAACATAACTCTTTTTTTATTATCAGCTCCATTCATCATCTCTCTGCCGAGGGACATTGAGATAAAGTGCCAGTAAATTAGAAAGTGTTAAGAAGGCGATTTGGGAGGCTGTGAGCCTGGGGTGATTAGAAATCCTTCTTCTCGCTGGCCCGGGAACAAGGATGTGGCAGGCCAGCCCATGGCCACCAAGCCACGAAAACACCGTCCCCCCCAAGGAATAGCCACTAGGTCCCCGTGCCCAGCTCCCATGCCACGGCGCTGCCCATGCCTTTGGTAGCTGCTCACAGGCCTGGCACCCTTTGTTCTTGTAGCCAGGAGGGCGTCCGCCCAGCATTGATCATAGGATGGAAGGGACCTCGAGAGCTCATCTAGTCCAGTCCCCTGCACTCAAGGCAGGACTAAGTATTCTCTAGACCATCCCTGAGAGGTGCTTGATGTCCCATGCTGGTTGCCTTAGGGCGGAGGATGGCATCGTGAGGCAGGATGGGGAATGGGATCCTCTCCAGTTCAGGGAGTAGGCATGACCTAAAAAAAGACTACATTTCCCATGATACACCATAAAGCCCACACACGTGCATGTACCTACACCCCTGGCCTTGAGCCGCTGGCCTGGCAGAGGCCGGTTTCAATCCGTTCCCGGCCGGTAGTTCTCAGGAGTGGCTACTGTTGGGTACCCAGTGCGCTTGCTGGCTGGAGCGACCCGTGGGACAGGAGGCTAGAGGTTCTTGGGGGATGTGTGTCAGCGACACACCAAAGCCACCTTGGCACTCACATGCCCCATTGCAATCGGGCCAAGGAGCGAGCGGGCAAACTCGCCTCTCTCTGCCGGGGCGGTCCCTGCGGGCCACGGTTGAGGCTCACTGATGGAGATGCCGGTTGGTTGTGAATGGGTTTGTCCCTCTTCCTGGTAGATTGGAGTGGGAGGCTGGGAGCTCGGGTCAGTGATGGTGGAGCCCTGCTCGCTCTCCCTTTCCATCTCCCTACCAGGGCAGGATTCCTTCCTCCAGGACGTTCTCCGGCGCTCCAATGGAGCCTGCGCCTCTCTGGTACGGGAGCTCAAAGCACAAGGCCGAGCCTAGGGCTGCTGACGCCAGGCCCCCAGCTGGCTCTGCAGCCAATCCTGGAAAGAGCCGCCCCGACCCGTGAATTTGGTCCAAGTGGTTTTGTCAGATCTGGGTGCCACACGCTTTGCTCCACGGGCCAAATTCAGAGCGGAGTCTTGGCAGGTGTAACTGACTCCCTGAGACCCCCTTCCATGGGCACCCTGCCTTAAGTCCGCTCTGCGCTCAGCCCAGGGAGTCTGTTTGTTGCAAACACCTTTGCCCCAGGGGCCCAGCTCTTTTGATTGTTTTTTGGTCTGGGGCCAGATCCTCAGGGGTGCAAATCAGCCCAGCTCCACCCGGAGGCAAGGGAGATTTATACCCGGCGGGGCTAGGGCCGAAGAGGCAGCAGGTTAATCAGTGTGGTTCAGCAGGGGTGCGCTCCAAACCGGGCAGGCCAGCTGGCCCCCATCCTGCCGCATGGGATGCAGGGCTGTGTAATATCCATCGTGTCATCTTTAAGAGAAATGGTTGGACTTGGAAGGATGAGGTCAGTGCTGTGAATAGACACGTAACCGCCCAGGGCCCTGCCGGTCCCAGCCTGCCAGGGGAGCAGCCTCCGTAGGCCCCATCAGCACTGAACGACCCAGCCCTCCAGGCAACAGTCACCCTGGGCGTCTTCCCCTGTCAGCATCGTCCTCAGGCTCCCCAGATCCCACCCCCATCCCAGAGCACACCCCCTAAATCAACCCCATCCATCCACTCCCTCAAACCACCACCCACCTGCATGTACGTAAATGTCAAAGCCCCCAACCCTGTCCACTCCCCCATGTCAAACCAGCCCCCCATCTGCCCTCTCACCCCTGCATCACTGACTGCTCTCCACCCAGTCAAACCAGCCCCCTCCATCTGTCCATCCACTTCTCAGTCCCCCAGCACCACTACCAGCTGTCCCTAGACAATCCTCAGCATTGCCATTCCCGAGTGTGTCAGATCCTCAAAGGCCTGCCTAGTCCGGGGGGTGTGTTCTCATCTCCAGGTGCTGGGAGCTGCACATTAATCCCTGTGCTTGGAGATGAGGAGCTATCCCAGAATGCTCTGCTCCCCCGGTTCTCTCCTACACCTCACTTCTCGTTTGCTATAATGGGCTCATTTTTCTGCCCCGTTTGTCCACCCATCCGCCCCCAGAGAAAGAGACGCCCTCAAACTGCACACGTATGCATCCCCCCCCACACACACACACAGACACAGCCGTGCTCCTGCTGGCACACCCGGTACAACACCACAAACACATGGATACTACACACAGTGACGCCACAGCACGCACCACTTACCTTACTCCCGCAAACAATACAGAACCCCAACACACCCAGAGACACGCTCGCATACACCACACACCCACGCTGCGCACACCGCCACACACGTGTCTCACACAGCGGCCGAGGGAATACAGCCAAAATTGGCCCTGACCAGTCATCTGACTTTTGTAACAAGCTCCCTCTTCCCAGCCCCTGCCCCCAAAGCCCTGCGTTCGCTTTCTAGCAGTGCGCAGGCGCCGGTGTGGAGCGAGCGCCTGTTATTAGCAGGCAGGTCATCATTAGTGGGTCACGAGAGGTTTGCACCTGTGTCCCAATTCAAGGCGCTTTGCTCATCCCATCGGGGGCAGAAAGGCAATGCCTTGCAACCTGCGTGTCGGGTCAGATTGGCAAAGTCACAGCCCCGGAATGAGTGTGGGATGAATTTTGACTGACAAATAAATTCAGGCCCACGGTGATCGGTCTGCAGGCAGAGCCGGAGGTGAAACTCCTTGAATAAAGCCTTGATTCTGAGTGACCCACCTCTCCCACACGCATCCATGTGCAATCCACACAGCTCCTCTCTATAGCACACACAGACACTCCACACCCTTGTAAATCACAGACGTACATGCTACCCGGGCTCAAAGCCCCATGGCTAAGCACGCCCATGGACACCGATACATGCAGGACACAGATACATATCCTTGCAAGTCACACAAATACACACTATACACGCAATGATGTGCATGCAACACACACATATTTGCATGCACAACCTCCCAGCAGGCCACACCCCCATAAAGGCTCCCAGGTATATGCATCCACACATAGATAAAACAAATCATGTACACACCCCCTGCGGATTGCGCACGTTCACACTGCAGACCCACAAAGACTTCTGGGGACATGCGTACACACAGATAATGAAGCATGCGCGTGCACACACACAGATCTCATCTCTGCGCTTTCCCAGTCCCTTTGAAATCCTCCTCAAAGGCGCGCTCGCTTTGAACTGTTCCTCCCCTCCCGCAAGCCTGAATCAATAATATTTTTTTTGCCCTCGTTTCTTGGGCCTGGATCAACGCACTTGGCCAGCCCTGCACATCCGCTTTGCAACCCCGCCCTCTGCAAAGCCAGGCCAAGGTGGGGCGGCGCGGGGAGACCCCCGCCGAGGAGATAAGGAAGAGCATATTGTGGGGCAAGTGGCGAGAGAGGCAAGGCTTTGAATTTTTTTTTTTTTAACCTGGTAGCTTAGCATCTGTGATCTCTCTCTGCCTCTGAAGTGTTCTCGGGGAATGGTCCATGCAGCTGAAAACGGTGGGAAATCAGTGTGAAAACGAAGGATGGGGTTTGTGTGTGTGGGGGGGGAGGTGTGAATCTATAACTGATTTGCAACCCCCCAGCCTGCCCCCAACTGGGTTCCTTTGAGGTCTCGCCAGCCCTGCTGTCCCTAACCCGTGTACTCAGAAGAGTGGGGAGCTCACAGATGTCCCACCAGTGCCCCCGCACTGTACCCCACTTACAACTGGACCCCAAGTAAAAGCAGAAAAGGCAGCTGGGGCAGAGGGAGAACATTCCAGCAGGCCTCTCTCACTTGGCACACAATAGCACTTGGTTCCCGGGGCACTAAAGGATTAATTCCCAGGGCCCCTGGTGAACACTCCCCCCCCCACCTTTCACCCTCCCTAACTCCCCTACACCCCCTCCCAAATTCATGCTCAGCCCTCTCCACCCAGGGCCTCAATGCCCATCCCCACCCTAGTGCTGCTTCAAAGCCAGCAAGACGAGAATGATAGAGAGTTCAAAGGGCTAATTAAAACAGGAATTGCCCCTCACAAAAATTATGATGGGGTGAGGGCAGCAGAGAGGAGTGGTTAGAACCAGAGGGTGGAAGCCAGGACTCCTCGGTTCGATTATCAAACTCTGCCACTGACTCAGTGTGTGGCCTTGGGCAAGTCTCCTCTCCACTGGGTGCATCTGCTTCCCCTTCTGCAGCAATGCCTGAGCAGGGCTGTGGTTTCTGTTCACAGGATGCTGTATGGATGTGAAGGGATTAGCAGTTAGAGGGCTGAGCAAATTCTAGTGGATCATTTCTGGGAAAGGATTTCATAGATTGCACGGTGATCGTCTTGTCTGACCTCTTATCATTTAGCCAGTTTTTAATCCATTTAATGTGTGCCCTGTTAATTTTCTATCACTCTATCAAAATGTTATGAGGTACCAGATCAAATGCCTGAGAGAAATCTAAATATGTTACTGCAACACTATTATCTTTCAGAGTAGCAGCCGTGTTAGTCTGTATTCGCAAAAAGAAAAGGAGGACTTGTGGCACCTTAGAGACTAACAAATTTGAGCATAAGCTTTCGTGAGCTGTGAGCTGTAGCTCATGAAAGCTTATGCTCAAATAAATTTGTTAGTCTCTAAAGTGCCACAAGTACTCCTTTTCTTTTTACTATTATCTTTATTAACCAAACTAGTAATGTCATCCAAAAAAGATAACAAATTAGTTTGACAGGATCTATTTTCCGTAAACCCATGTTGATTTGCATTATCACATTACCCTCCTTTAATTTGTTATTAATCAAGTCCCGTATTAGCCACTCCATTATCTTGCCTGGTATCAATGCCAGGCTGAAAGGTTTATAATTACCCCGGTCATCCCTTTTACCCTTTTTAAAAACTGGCCCAACATTAGCTTTCTTCCAGTCTTCTGGAACTTCCCAAGTGCTCCAAGACTTATTGAAAATCAACATGAATGGTCCATTGACCTCCTCGGCCAGCTCTTTTATAACTCTCGGATGCAAGTTGTTTGGACCTGCTGATTTAAAAATATCTGAGTTTAGTAGCTTCTGTTTAACATCCCCTAGAGATACTAGTGGAATGGAAGTGTGTTATCCTCACCACATGATGAGACTGTATCGTGTTTTTTCTCCAAATACAGAACAGCAATATTTATCAAACTCCTCCACCTTTTTTGCCTTATTATTAATAATTCTACCATTTCCATCTTAATTTAGCCTTTCAGAGAGTGTGATTTCCCTGAGTCTTATAGTTATGCATGTATTGGACTGAGATGTCTCTTCCACACCGTGGCTTGATATTCAGATTTGAGATATTGGGATTGGTCAAACAAGGGATTGAGTGATGGGATTGGTTGGATGAGTCACACGGTATTAGTTTTGTTCTCTGATTGGAGGAGTAATCAAGTGCTTCTGGGAAAACTCCAGCATGTGACTCAGTGGCACGAATATTCGTGCAAAGCCGTACAGACAGGGGCTGCAGCGAATTTGCTGCGCAACGTGACCCTTGCCTGGCACTGGTGCGCCTCTCTGCAAAGCACCTTGGGAAATGTGCTCTCCGAGGGCAAAGCTTTGCACACTGGCTTAGTGAGTGTGACCATGTCTCCCTCTAGTGGCTGGTCCAGCCATTACAATAGCCCCCTATTTACTCCCCGCTGGTTGAGTTGTGCCTTTATCTTAGGGGTCAAGGCTGGTGGCTTTTGGTGTGGAATGTCCCAAGTTTGGTCCCTGATCTCTGTGTGATGGTGGCCATCTCTGTTGCACGGCGTTCCTAATGGGAGGTCATTAATGAAAGCCACAGTTGGGGTCTGTACGAGCAGTTGGGGAATGACTGCCGTCGGTGACAGCTCAAGGCTCCTTCCAGACTGGATTCCCAGCTCCTGGCAGAGAACAAGGAACTATTTCTAGGCCTGCAAGGAAACAATTCATTTTCCAGCACAGGAGCAAAGCCGTAGGCGGGAGGCAGCTTCATGCAGTTGGATTCCTAGAACAATATCCCTTTGTTCCCATGTGGCGTTAGCAGCCAGCAACCTGGCCTGTCCCGGAGCTGTCAGGGCCATCTGAGCACGTCCGCCTTCTCGCATCCGGATGGAAATACCTAGTCGCCTGGGGCGGCAGGTTCAAGGCCCAGCAGGGTCAATGTCATCCCCTGGGTCAATGCATTGCATTAGAGGCAGTTCCCTGCATAGGTGATTTTCATAGAAGACTTCAAAAGCCAAGCAGGAGATTTTACAGAGCGCAGTCTGGTTCCTCGCTCCAATTTTATTTTGTTCCTGTGAAAATCTCCTTGTCCAAGCTTGTACTCTGTGCAGACCTGAGGAGGCCCTGGCACGGTTAGGGGGATTGTCCCCAGTTCTTCTGTCCCTTCCTCTCACTGTTATATGCTGTCTTCCACCCTAGAGGTGGCTGCATTGCAGTGATGGGTGACGTGATTTCTGGGTGTCCTCGAACATCCACAGCTGCTTTGAGATCTTCACCATCTGTCACGCAGCCGGGATTAGACCACTTGAGCTCAAGAAGAGTCTCCATATAAGGTGTGTGACACACAGTGGAACAGTTCAGATTGCACCCAGCAGAGGGCAGTGTGCTAGATCCTACTGGAGGGTGGTACAGTAGCCAGCGCATTACATTACTGTGGACAGAATTCTGCAAGCACTTCAGGATCCTTAAGATAATATTTATTAACACCAGCTGCTCTCCTGTCTAGCGGGCACGGCACGGGACTTGCCATGGGTAAGGAGCAAGACTCTGGGGTCCATTGCCTCAGGAGATCATTTGCAGGTTCCCCATTCCCACCTTGGCTCTCGAGATTCCTTCGTCTCAGTGTCGTTCACAGCTATTACAAAGCCGGGCGTCGCGTGCCTCACTGGCTGATGTCCCCGTCTGGGGCTTTGATTTCCCTGCAGCCCCTGTCGTGAGCTCCCCCAGTCAGTAATGGAACGGGATCTGACAGCTCACGGGGCAGACGCCAAGTTCAAAGCCTTTGAAGTGGCGGCTGCGAAGTATAGATCTAGATCTGTGGTGTGCCCCGGAACAGAGAGCTCGGAGTGTTGGCTCCTGGGGGAGGCTGGCCTGGCCTGGCGGGGCTGCAGTGTGGGAAGGACTAGCGGTGCCTGACGTCGCGGAGAACTCCTCGTTAATAATACACCCCAGCTAATCGGAATAACAACCACCATCTCCCGACCTAGTTAACAAGCCTGTCTTACATTGGCACGTACCTTTTCATCAGATAATATCAGTGTTTTGCAAGCGATGCATGCACGGATGACGCTGCTGGAATGCAACCATCTCGGGTGTGGGGCAGGAACTGCCAGGCCGCCCACAGGGGACAGTGCTTTGCGCAAGCTTGCTGCTCTTGCCATGGGGTCTTTGTTGTCTCGGTAGCTCAGAGAGGAGCTGGGCTGATGAAGTCTATGGTCGCCTGCCAACCTGGCATTAAGCTGTTGCTTTTCCTGGTCCCACTTGCTTCCTGGTCACCCTAACCCACTAGAGATGGGGCTGAGCTGGGGCAGCCTGGATCCAAACTGCAGCAGCACTTGGTAGCCAAGCGCTCGGCTGATTGTGCCATGGTGCCAGGTATGTTCCAGTCTCTTGATGCCAGTTTGGGACAAAACTGGGGAGGGGGATGGGATGGGGGAAGCCCTGGTAGGGCAATTCCAGTTGCTTGGCTTGGTTGGTGAGTTGCTTGGTTATCTGTGTTGTTTCAGGCAGGGCTGGTTTCCAATGAGTTTAGAGCGTTGGCCTTGGGGCTGGGGTTGCTGCTGTGTGCCGAATGCTGCCTGCTTCACGCTAGGGACAGGTTTGCACACGCGCGTGCGTACACACACACTGTGCTACCCTGTTATTTTCGACATGCTGACTCGAAGCGAGCTAGCACGGGTATGTCCCCTTGAGCTAGTATTTCCGCCTCCTGCTGGCAGTGCAGGCCTGCCTTTGTCTCTCTGGGCCTTGCTTCCCCACCTGTATAATGGGTAGAATAGCCCTGTCCAGCTCCTAAAGGGGAATCCAGTGAGGCACCCAGAGGTGCAGCGATGGGGCCATAGATGGACAGTGCCCTGCCGGTCCAGCATAAAGCCATTTTGTCTCCCTCCTTAACCCCGTGTGCCCTGATCCAGCCGCCTCACTCGTCCCGCCAGGCAGGGGCTGCACCAGGGGCTTTGTTGCTGTTTAATATTCTTGCAGCTGCTCGGTCGAGGTGATGGATCAGGCGACTTGGCGCTCAGGGCCTGGCGCAGGTGACGGGAGGTCCTCTAGAGCTCCTCCAGCAAAGCCGACAGCAGCTTTGTCCTCGCTCCCCTCCTCGATTTTTTTCCCCCCCCATTTGGGTCTCCATCCTTTCACCCAGCCCCGGGCTGTCTTCAAGAGCTCTGGTGGATCCTTCATCTGACTTCACTACAAATAAGTTTTTTTTGGAAGTGTCGAATGAAAGGGGACATTTTCCTACCCAGAGCCCAGCAGCCAGGCAGGACCTGGTGCAGAGGAGACTAAAGAAGAAATAAAAACATCAGCAAAATAAATGGTAGGTTTCAGAGTAGCAGCCGTGTTAGTCTGTTATTAAATAAATAAATGTTCTTAGGGCTTCAAATAGTGAAAAGGATGAAGAGCAGCATATTGTCTCTGGTTCTCTCTCCCGGCCTGCTTTCCCCCCCACCTTTCTCATCCTTGGATTGGTTTCTTAAAGTTTCTGGTTGCTTGTTCATTCTTGTAGAGTTTCCTGTTAGCTCTGTATTTGCGTAGGCTGGTTTGTTATTGTAGGGTTGCCACTGAGCGCTTGGGGACGTGGGCACAGTTTTGTTATCGTAGGGTCGGTCATCAGCACTGGGGCTGTCAGGCTGGTTTGTTATTCCTGAGTGCTGGGGCTGGGTCGGCTGGTTTGTTATTGTAGGGTTCCCTAGGAGCTGGGTTATAGAGTGGAATTGTTTAGGAGCACTGCGTTGCTTGTTATCTTAGTGCTGCGCTCCACTGTGGGGTCTCTTGTGTCTCTGTTGTAGGGTTTCTCAGGGGATGACAGGACAATAAATTGGAGGCGAGTTCTCATATGGACCCACCTTTCCCCCATCTGTGGCTTTCCCAACCGCTCGCTCCCACTTGTCTAATGGAAAATGCAGGATCCAGAAGGAACCGGGGTGGAAATTAAGCAAAGGAAAGGCGGGTGCTGCAGGAATTTGAATGGAATTTCTTTCCATGCAGGGATATTTATTAACACATAGGCCAGACTGGCCCAAGGTGGCGTGACACGGAAATGCTTCCACAGCGGAGCCAGAAGAGTACTTAAAGGAGAGAAATTTTGGGGATGCAGCCCAGCCCTGGGTTCTCTCCCCGGCCTCAGAGAAGGAGGCGCCTTCTCTGGTCAGAGCAAGGGAGCTGGGAATCAGGACTCCTGGTTCTAGTTCCGTCCCTAGCGGAGGAGCATAGTCTAGTGGTCAGAGCAGGGAGGCTGGGAATCAGGACTCCTGGGTCCTCTTCCCAGCCTCAGCAGAGGAGCGTAGCGTAGTGGTTAAAGCGGAACGGCTAGGGAGTCCGGACTCCTGGGTTCCGCTCCCAAGCGGGAGTATGGCCTGGGGATTTGAAGCGGGGGAGATGCTGGATGGCAGGACTCCTGGAGCAGCTCCCCACTGGGGAGGGGAGCCCTACCCCGTGACCCGGGCCCTTTCCAAATGCACTCCCCTTCTCCACAGCAGCTGCCTTGTTCTCCTCCCTTCCTTGGGGACCTGTTAATTCATTGTTCAGTGGCCAGCTCCTCTCTTCAGAGCCCAGCACTCTGCTCCCTGTGCCAGCTCTGGCCTTTGCAAGCCCCTTCCATCTCTTCTCCCACCGTATGGGACGGGGGGAATAAGACCCGGACCGAACCTCGGTTGATCCTCAGAATCGACCCGCCCAGGAAGGAGTGGGGAGGGGAAGGGCCAGGTGCCAGGACTGCTGGCTGTGTTACAGACACTCCCCAGGAAGTGAGTCAGAACCATCCTCCTCATTTCAGGGAAAGGGAAACTGAGGCACTGAGGGGTGGAGTGATGTCACCAGGGAGTGGGCGGCTGAGCTGTGAGTGACACCGGGAGTTCTAGCTGGGCAGATGTAGGTGACTGTGCAACGCAGGTGTGCAATGCTCTCACAGCATCTTGGGAGTGTCCTGTCCCCCATGTCTGGGGGCGATGACTCTGCAGGGTGCATGGTGGCAGGGAATCTAGGCCGCTGCTAGAGGGGGAAATCTAAGGCAGGGAGAAGTGAAGCAACCTGCTCATGCCTGTAGAGAGAGAGCTAGAAATAGAATCCAGGAGTCCTGGCTCCCAGTCCCCTGCTCTAACCAGTAGGCCTAGCGTATAATCCCTGGGAGAAGTAGACTGCTGAGCCCATCATTACAGGTGTCTCTGTCGTTCATGTGAAAGGAAGCCAGGCTGCGTTTATAAGCCATCCGCTCCCCCCATGTGCCCACCCCTCACCTCCCCGAGCCAGCCGCATGGGCCCCCTTCCCCCCACTCAGCCCTGTTAATTGTACGCTCGGTTTAAATGACACTTTAATTTCCTTGAAATCATTTGCTGAGCGCTGCAAGGATTTTTTGTTCCCCCTAATTGCAACTCACCGTGGTTGGATTTCCCCTCCCTCCCCCCCCCCCGCAAACCTGCCCAATTTCCCAACAGTGAAAGACGGTAATTAAAATTAATTAGCCACGGAGCCGGCTGCATCCAGCGAGCTGCTAGGCGGGGAGATCGAGCGGCTTCCTGAATTATTTACGGGCCCTGCCACGGAGCCTATTGAGGACCTGTTGCTGTCTAGGCTAGAACTGCAGCCTCGGTCTCATGAATTATAGACCGCCGAGCGTGGCAGCACCGGGGCTGGTGGGCGACTGGGGGAGGGCGGGGTGCCCGGGGCGATGGGGGAGCAGTTGTGCCCATGGGGAGGGGGAGCGGTATGTCCTGGACTGGGGGCAGAGAGAGAGTGGCGTCCCCTGGAGGGGAGGGTTCTTGCAGTGGGGAAAGGAGGAGAGGTATCCTGGGGGGAGCAGCGTGCACGGGGCAGGAGGTTTGCAGCCCAGCAACGTGCAGAGGAGACACTCGGGGCGTCATCGGTGTGACGAGCAGCCCGTCCTCTGGGCGAGGGGCAGCACCTGGGATGTGCATCCTTCTGTTGGGCCGATAGCGAGGACCGGGTGCAGTGGGGAGTCCCCCTTGACATCCCCCTTCCTCCTCAGGACCGGCTGTGGGCCAGGATCCCCGGCAGCATGGGCTGGTGGGCAGGGGACTCCACTTCCCACAGTGCTTTGCTCTGTGGGAGGGCCACCATGCGGGCAGCGCCTTGGCGTCGGGGAACCAAACCCCACCCCCAGTAAAGGCCCCATAAAGACCCACCTGGGAACGTGCTTCTCGTACGGCCACTTTGGGTTTATCTTCGGTGCAAGTTCAAGATGCCTCCTCCATGCAAATTGATCCTTAATATGCAGATTGATGTGTATTTAATATGCAAATTGGGCGTGCGGCTCTGGCAGGCTGCCATGGCCTCCCTCTGTGCCGCACAGACTGGGCAGCCCCTGGCATGGAGAGCGAACCTACTGCTGGACCAGCCTGCGGCTTAGTAACCAGGGGCCCTAGCCTGGGGCAGGCCCTGGCTCCTGCTGCTCTGAGGACCCAACGGGGCTAATCCAGCCCTGGGGGAATAACCCTGGGCCACAGGGGTCTCTGGGTAGCAGATTGGCACATCAGGGGGCCCTTCTCTGTTCGTGTCCCCTGCACCCTGGTTGCAAAGTTACTGCAGCGTGCGGAGCTGTTACAGTCTAGTGCTCTAGTATTACAGTAGTGGGGGTAAAATGGTGTGGGGGAGGGGGGCTCTGTTGGAAAGGGTTGGGGCACCTTGCCCCCCTATTGCAGAGAGCATCCGGGAGCCATTTCAAACCCACTGGGCTCCTATTGAGTAATGCTAGCAACCCCTGACCTGAATCCCAAGTGTCCCCAAGGGCGATGAGTGAGAGGTGCCAACTGGGGAGCTGGGACTGGGACCCTGGCTTTGCTTGAGTTTGGAGAGGGTGGGGGTGTCCACCTACCACTGTAATGTAGCCACCTCTGGGGCAGCGCCTGGCAGAGGAGGGCACAGGGACACTTCACAACTGCCAAGGGCAGAAAGTGAAGAAGATGGCTATATCCAATAGACACCATGGCAAAGGGTGCCTAGAAGGGAATCACCTGAGCTGGACAGGACACCTGGGTTCTCCCCTTCCCCCCATCCCAGCTTCGTTCTTGGTGGAGGAAGGCAGGCTGCGGGATGTGATTAATGTTTTATACCAGGCCTGACAAGTGTAAGGGCGGGGGGACTGCAGAGGGGTGTCCTATAAACAGCAGCGGTAAGTGGATCCTGTAATCGGATGCGTGGGTCCCTGGCTCCTGGGGCTGTCTGGCCCAGGAGCCAGGTCATTCGATCCAGCCGGGAAGTGTCAGAGGAGAACTGGCTACATGCTATGTTTGCAGGCCCTCTGCCCGAGCCAGCCCCCTTTTGGACACAGCCCATGGTGTTAATGAGGTGCCTGGGCCATGGGCCGCCACGGGTGGGAGGCGGGAGCCCGGCAGGGTGGCTCCGGGGAGCCATGCTTCCCAGCCCCCGGCCCGAGTAGGGCGACACTGCTCTCTGAGTCACGGAGCAGCTAATCCAGTCTTCCCCCCCTTCTCCCCACTGTCTCCCTGCTTTTGCGGGGACGCTCCTCTGAACCACTGAGCAGCGTCACTTCAGGCCTGATCCCAGAGCCCACCGTGACCCCTTCAGTTTGGGGAAGGGGCATCCCCAGCCTGCCTGGCATTGGGGTGCTCTGCGTCTATTAGAGCCCCGGCCATCCTGGGGTTCATAGCCCTCTGTTGGGGGGGAGAAAGCAGTAAGGCTTGGTTGGAGGGGAGGTCGTACGGCTCACCCTGCCAGCTGGTTGGGGTGACATTCCCACCCTCCCAGCATGAGAGCAGCTGCTTCCTGGCCCTGCCATCTGACCCGTCCCTTGACGGCAGGGCCGAGTCCGGGCGAAACGGAAACCTCTGAGCCTGACCCTCCCTCCCTTTGCTGCCGGGGCCTTGAACCGGGCACCTAGTTCCCGTGACAGCAGCAGCTGGGCCCCAGGATCCCCTCAGGATTGTTAGCACCTTGTGGGGGGCTGGCAGGATCGCTGTAGTGGGGGAGGCCCCATGGCCAGCTCCCTTGTCTAAGTGGGGGGGCTGGTTGCCCCCTTCCCACTGGAAAGCCCCCATGATAGAGACTCCATGAGGCTTCCTTCATAGAGAATCCCCCAGGTTCTTCCCTGGGGAGATTTACCCCCTTGAGGGATATTGGGGGCTATTGGACCCAAATCCCGGCACCATCCCTAAACAAACCCTGATATATTGCAGGGTGGTTATAGTAACATACCACGCATTGCTCATGTGTAGTCCCCTTCACCCAAGGATCTCAAAGCACCGCATGGCCGTTATTAAATTAAGCCTCAGTCCGTCATTAGCCCTGTTATGCAAATTGGGAGACCAGGAGGCTAACGGGACTTGCCCAAGGTCACAGAATGAAACAGTGGCACAGCCAGGACTAGAACCCAGGTGTCCTGTCTCTCCCCCTCATTCGACCACCCGGCCACTTTCGCAACCCAGAAACGACTTAGCGGGCTACGCACTCCCTGAGCTTTGCCTGGCACAGTTGTGGTGACGTTCCTGCATCTTTACATGTGCAATAAATAGTATCGGAGGCTTGCGCTGCATAGGGCCTGTCACTCTGGATGATCTCTGTGTGATTTACGGATGGTAGTGTGTAGAAATCCCTTCACCGCTGTGGAAATGCAGCCACTGCTGGGGTGAAATGCAGCACTGTTTAACAGAGCACAGCAATGCTGCAGAAGTGACATTATTGTCAGACACCTAGCTGGCTGTGTGCATACCCACTCCCACTCTCTCGTGCGCGCTTTTTCTGTACAGTGTCTCTTTCAGTTCCTGTAAGTGTGTACTTTCAGCTACTCGTTATGCGAACATTTATTTTTGGTGCTTAGAAGGGACTCATTTGCATACATAATTGCTGCCTCTCTGTCGCGATTTGTGCTGATTCCTTTAGCAGGTAACTCATGCCAATAAAAAGAACGAGGAGGACTTGTGGCACCTTGGAGACTAACAAATTTATTTGAGCCTAAGCTTTCGTGAGCTACAGCTCACTTCATCGGATGCCAATAAGCAAGTTACACTAACCCTCAAATACAATCCGTATGAAAAGAGAAGTCATTTAGATATTATGTCAGAGCCCCCGGATATGGTTTTGAATAGTGTGTCTGCCGTCGGATGGCTCCTTACTAACCAGTGTATCTTTGGTGGATGGCTTTGAAGTCTGTTCTTGGTGCGGCTGGAAGATTTCACATGATTACAGAGCACGTTGGGTTTTAAGGAACGAGATGCTCTTCAGGCTCGGGTGTATGCGCCTGCGTGTGTTCTCTCTCCTTTCCCCCCCCCCCCCCATAGTTTTTCTATTTTGAGGCGGAGTGGATAAAAATGTCATCTCCCTAGAACGGATAGAAAATTAGCCAAGGCTTAGTCATCGTCATGCCCGGCTTCTAATCGCGGCTGTAGATCAGGAGGGAAATAGACACATCGGCCGGTTCGCCGCCGAGTAGCAGCGGTAAGTTACTGCTGGTCGCATCACGCCTATGGCTAAAAAAGGTTACGGGTGATGAGCCAAGCTTTTAAAAGCCACTCTCGGCTGCAAATTGGCCTGCAGGTCATATCGCCGTCTAAATCTCCGGCTCAGCAGTGGAGCTGCTCCCATCTCCCTCCGGATCGTTTACCCTCCTGGGCTGTGGTCCCGTTTCTCCTGAGCCAGTCCCTTGGGGGCATCTTAGCTTCTAAAAGGAGGTTGGCAGCGCACGCGTCTATAATAATGTCGAGGGCTTTCTCACTGCTGCCTGCGTTCCCTCGGCTGCCGTGCAAGCTGCCGCCACGTGGAGACGGAAAACCGGGCAGCAGCCGTTGTGGGCGCGCAGGGTTTTTACAAGCGGCTGGCAATGCCGGGGGGGATAGCAGCTGTTTGAAATGGGTGGCAGGCAGGCTGCTCTCTGCGAGGGCACTTCAACCTGGGGTGGGTGCAGAAGGGAAGATTTTACTGATGCAAGGGTGATGGGGGGGGGCTTTAGAAGAGGGAGCATCCAACGATCAGAACAGAACTCCGGAGTCCTGACTCTTACCACTAGACCCCACTCCCTATCCAGAGCTAGGAATAGAACCCAGGAGTCCTGACTCCCAAGCTCCCCTCCCCCACTCTAACCACTAGGCATCATCCCCTATCCAGAGCCAGGAATAGAACCCAGGAGTCCTGACTCCCAAGCCCCCCTTGCTGTAACCACTAGGCCCTACTCTCCACCCAGAACTGAGAATAGACACCAGGAGTCCTGATTCAAAGCTCTCTGGTCTGTCCACTAGCCCAGGGATCTGGGGTCACTCCCATAACGTTATATTTGTTTTTAATCAGGGAGCTCAAGTCAAGTGTGTGAAGGGGTGGATGTAATTTTCTTCCTGCTCCCTACTGTCACCTGCCCGCAGGGACCGTCCCTGTCTGCAGGCCCCATTAGAGGGGGGTGGCTTTCTCAATCCCCCATTGTTAGACCCTCCCAGGCCAGGGGCCTCTGGGGGATAGGGTCCGCGGTAACCCTATTCCTCAATGGAAGGCAAATTCCTCCGACATCACCGCGGGAATAAAAATCAAACCCGTTTCTGTGCAATGCCAACAGCTGCCATTAGCGCCGGGTCCGGTTACGTGGTGACATCAGCGCTACCTTGCCACCTGCTGTGGTGCGAGGGGCCCGGGCGCATCTCCTGGCTCCCTTTCCAGCGGGAACTGACTGACAGCTGATCAGCTGGGGCGTCCCCCAGGGGTCTTCCCCCCCCCCCCCAGGCAGCCCACGCCTGCCTCTCTGGGCATGCAAACGGCTTGGCCTTTTGTGAATAAGAGCCGCCTTCTCTGGGCGCTTGGGAGGGGAATCAGAAGGGGGGGCCATACTAGGAGGCAGGAGGGCACCTCACCTGACTCCTTCGCCCCCTCCTGCTCTAACCAATAGACAATGCCACCCCTTGCCCCTGACATGGGAATGGGAGCCAGGAGTTCTGATACCCATCCCCCTTGCTCTAACCATTCAGTGAAATCCAGGACAGTGCCACCTCTGTCGCTAACCCACTAGACCACACTCCCCTCCTACCTCCAAAGAATAGAACCCAGGAGTCCTGACTCCAGCTCTCACTCCCCTCTCAAGGCTGGCGTTGCAGGGAAGAGTAATAACTTTCCCGATAAAGCCAGCCCACAAGGCGCTCGTGAGCAGCCCGCGGAGCTCAGGTGGGGAGAGCGGTGCGCAGCCTTGTTGATTTAAGGAGTCGTGAATCAAATCTCCTGGCTAGCGCTCACTTAGCCCTGATATTAAATCTAAACACATTCCCTGGTCTAGACAGGATCAGCAGCAAGTGGCAGGGCCTTTGGAAGGTGCCAGGGTTGGGCTGATCGCCTGGCCCAGCCGGGAGACACAGGAACCCCATGACCTAGCTTCTGAGAAGGGCTGAGGACACCTGTCTAGAGCTAGAAGAAACCTGTGTCTGGGGTGGCGTTTGAGTGCCCCTGTGTCTAGAGAGGAAAGGAGGGTTCTTGTTCAAAGAGCAGAGAGAAAGCAGCGTGATCGTCAGGTTCTGGGCTGGGCACTGCCCCTGCCCCTTGCCCAGTGTCCAGCTAGCCATGATCTGGGCTGGGCACTGCCCCTGTGCCTTGCCCAGAGGTGACAGTAGCCTTAGCTGGCACGTGACATTTCAGCACGCTCTTGAGAAATGATGACTCGGGGCTGAGAAGGCCAGATCGGCCCAGTGACATCGCTCTGCAAAATCCACCCCCCTGAGCGACATAGTTAAGCTAATTCGAGTCCCCGGATAGGCAGCACTGGGTCGACAGAAGAATTCTTCCATCCACCTGGCTCCCGCCTCTTGGGGAGGTGGATTAACTACAGCGAGGGGAGACCCCCTCCCGTTGGGGTGGGTAGAGTCTACACTGAGCCCAACCGGCCGGTTGACAGGGGTAAAGGAGGGGCTAGCTGCTAAAGGAGCTGGCGCATTTGACTCGGGCGACAAAGAAATTTCTGTGTGTGAATCAGCCTCTTAATGAAAGCACCTGCCCCCTGGACACGGTGCCCGGGTGGGGGCGCGGCCCCCTTGCATCATATGCTGGCCTGGGTACCTCCTAAACCCTCAGCTGATAGCTCCTTTCCCCCGGCGATCTCCAAGCGCTTTACAAAGGCAGGAGAGATCATTATCCCCTATACGACAAACGGAGAAATTGAGACACAGGGAGAGGAAAAATGACTTGACCAAGGGCAATCACCAAGTTAGTGCCAGAGCTAGGAGCAGGCCCAGCTTCTGGAACCCCAGTCTGTATCCTGTCTGCCGGGCCCAGCTGCTGCAGCACCCTCTGACGCATGCACAGAGCCAGCCGCGCTGATGACATGGCGCTGAACTGGAAGGGGGGTAATTTCTTAGGTATCGATTTTCAATAAGTTTTGACAGAGATGGAACATCGCCCAGCCAGGGAGAGGGACTCTGGCTGCCTAATGGCTTAAGGGTGAAGGAGGGACATGGGCAGCTCCCTGTGTGAAAGGCGACAGTTAAAAATAAATGAGTCTGGGATGGGTGGGGGGGGAGGGAATCCTCTGATAAATGGCAATAAATAGACCCAATTTTGGAAGTTCAATTTACTCTGTTTTTATTTCTTCTTCCTAGCAATGGGTGTTACAGGAGGTTTGGAAGCAGGGCCAGATCCTCAGATGATGCAAATTAGCACAGTGCTTGCACTGATTTACACCACCGGAGGATCTGGCCCAGAAAGTTTGCAGTAGTGCCTGGGGTCCTAATCCTAAACCCAGATCCATTGTGCTAGGCATTGTATAAATAAGAAAGAATTCTTCCTTCTCTGGTAGCAGTTTCTGTGTGAGGATCTGGTCTCAAAGCACTTTACAGACAGGGATGGATGAAGGCTTCCGGCTCTACCCTGTGTCAAGGAACGGTTGCCATCCCCATTTCACAGATGGGGAAACTGAGGCACGAAGTAGGGTAATGACTTGGTCAAGGTTGCGTGTTGGGTCGGACCATCTCTGTGCAGCAAAAGCTATACACAGACTAGCCCACCTGACCTAGCTTGAATCCAGCTAGTGCGGGTAACAATAGCAGTGAGGACAGAGCCGTGCTGGCCTGGTAGAACCAGCCTGGCCCAGGCCCTGGGTATGTAGTTGGGAGAATTAGCCCTGCACACGGCTGCTGTGCCACTGTTAAGCAGTTTTCAGAGTAGCAGCCGTGTTAGTCTGTATTCGCAAAAAGAAAAGCAGGACTTGTGGCACCTTAGAGACTAACAAATTTATTTGAGCATAAGCTTTCGTGAGCTACAGCTCACTTCATCGGAGGCATTCGGTGGAAAATACAGTGGGGAGATTTATATACACACACAGAGAACGTGAAACAATGGGTTTATCATACACACTGTAAGGAGAGTGATCACTTAACATGAGCTATTACCAGCAGGAAGGGGGGGGGGTAGGAAAACCTTTTGTGGTGATAATCAAGGTGGGCCATTTCTAGCAGTTAACAAGAACGTCTGAGGAACAGTTGCCGTACTCCATCCCAGAGGTGGCTGCATTCCACTGATGGAGGTGAAGTGATTCCTTCACGTACACTGTTTGTAAGGCATTTTGGGGTCCTGGGGGGTGAAAAGTGCATTGCCAAGGAGATGTTTGCCCTGGAATCGCTGTAGGGCTGGTAGTATGTGGATCCTGTTGGGATCAAAAGCCAAACAACAGAGGCCAGGGCTGGCGGGAGTTCCTGGGGACCCAGCCCCAAGCTGGGATCCCGCCTTGCGAGGGGGTTTGCTAAGAAAGGCATGCAGGCGGCACCGGGGGCTCCTGTCATTTACCCTTTTAAACCGGGTGTGCTGGGCAGATGTGGCCTATGGGGCGGTGTGATGGGTCCCTCTGCTCTGGGGCCAGCCCCATGACCCTTCTCCCAGGGCTCAGTCACTCACCCGCTGTCGCCCACCCCTGTCCCTCCCCACTTCCTCCTCTTCCCAGGTCTCCCTGCTAGGGCCCGTAGAGGGGTGTGCGCGGGGGGGGGGAAACACGTGCAGTAATGAGGCTGTCAGCTCTCTCTGCCCGTGGCCAGCTAACGGGGAGAAGAGGCACGGCTCCCGATCGGAATTCAATGGGAACTCAATAAGGAGCGGGCGAGCCAAGCAGCCCCCGTTAAACACCCTGCAGTTAATTAGTGTCACTGGTAAACACCGTGTCAGCTAATTGATACTTGGCGCCGGCCTAGCTAACCTCAGCAAAGCTGGCTTCCCAGCTGCAGGACTGGGGCAATCATGGCATTGAGCAGGGCTGATGGGGGGGGGGTGTCTCTGTGCCCTCCCCCCCGAGATTGCCCCCCTGCTGGCGTGTGTGCCACAGCGACCTTGGCAGGGTGGAATCGGAGCTGCTGAAATGTGGGTGCCGATGTCCCCCCAGTGGTGGAGATCTTACTGAGATGGGAGGTGTGAAACGTTTGACCCAAATGGCTACTGCTCTGGGGGACTTTGGTTGTTGGGCGCCAGACCGGAGACACCTGAAAGGGGCCAGGTGCGGCCCCGCCAACGTCACCCCCAGCTTTGGGGGCCAACTCCTTGGGAACGTCACACCCCAGATCTCTTGCTGGGCAGCCAGAAAATGGCAGGAGCCAAAGGGAGCAGCCGTCAAGCTTAACAGGGCCAGTTTCTGGAGCGCCTGCTTATGTGGCCCATCTCCCTCAAAAGTACCCCAAGCGCACTGCTGTACACACATGCACAGAGAGAGACACACACACAGCTTGAGAGAGAGAGAGACGCGCGCACACACACACACACACACGGCCACACACACAGCTAGAGAGAGAGAGACACACACACACACAGCTAGAGAGAGACACGCACACTTGCAAACGCACAAAGCTACCGACACGCATACACAGCCTTGCATGCAGTTATCGAGACATCCATGCGCACACACAGCTAAAGACACACACACACACACAGAGCTGTATATGTGTGCGCACACACGACACATAGTTATACACACACAGAGCTATGGACACACATACACACCCCAATTTTCAAAGCCACCTAGGGAATTAGCCCGGGAAGTTCCATTATTTCTAGCCAGCTTTGCAAATCGCCTTGGTAACGGCTCCTTCGTGGTGTCGATTCACTGGCTCAGTCCAGCACCGGCTCTACCTAAACAGCCAGAGGGCAGGAGGGGGAAACTGAGGCATGCAGCAAGGAAGTGTTTTGACCAAGGTCCCCCCCAGTCGGTGGCAGAGCTGAGGCTAGAACCCAGGTCTCCACCTGGTGCCCTGTCCACTAGACCACACTGCCCTACAGCACATACTGTCTTTGCACTGCATCAACAAGTGGGCACTCATGGGGATGGGTGTGGTAGAAGACCTAGATGGACAAAGGCTGGGCCTGCCCTGGAGGGACAGCTAATGTGATGGGAGTTGAGACTCCAGGCTAGATCCTCCCCACGGGATCGCCATGGGAGTCAGTGGGGCTGTATCTGACACCTGGTGCTCTTTCCAATGCAGGCTTTCCCCCATATACATTGCCCCTCCAGGGAACACCAACCCTGGCAGAGCCCTCTGTTGTTCCTTCCTAGAGAGGCTTGTGGTGGCTGCGGAGACTGCGTGGTCTAGCGGTGAGAGCATTGCTCCCTGCTCTGTCACTGACTCGCTGGCTGACCTCGGATAAGTCATTTCCCCATGCTGTGCCTCAGTTTACCTATCTGCACCATGGGTTTAATGATACTCGCCTGCCTTTCGTGGGGGATCGTGACACTTCTCGGGCCAGTCCCGCAGGGTGCTGTGCACCCCTCATTCCTGTTATCCTTGTGGGATCTAGGCCCTTCACTAGTGGCTGCCTGCCAGGTGCTTTGAGATCCTCAGATGGAGGGGGCTAGAGGAGGTCGGAGCACATCCATTCCCTGCCTGCCTCCCTAGCGCTTGGGGTGACCTGCAGAACGCACCCCCGAGGAGCGGGGAGAGCTCCTTGCGTTGGCTTGCCATCCCCGACACGCAGCTGCCATGAACAAACCCCACCCCTGGCCCATCTGCCCCCAGTTGTCTTTGGGACCCAGCCGAGCCAGGAATAGGTCCTCTCCAAATGGGTTTGGCCATTTACAGGCTCTTTTTTCTCCGCTCTTCTCCTTTTCTCTCTCTCTTTCTCTTCTTCCTTCCCCTCCCCTCTGGCCCCTTTTCACATTCTCTCCTTTCTTTGCCTAGACAATCTGAGGCATTAACGTCTCGCACACGGCTCACATTACCCCTCTCCGTCCCATTCTCCTGCATTAAAGTGGGGCCCTTATTCCCAGCCCAGCCATTGCAGGAGCTTCACAGGACACCCCCTGGGGGGCCGTGGGGGCTTTTCCAGGCCCAGACGGCGTTATAGCCCCTCCCGCCAGGCTCTGGGCTGTTGTTCTGGTTGAAATTTGCGGTGGCTCCCAGAGACGGACATGAGACCACACGTCCTCACTGAACTCCCCACGGTTCCCTCCCCAGAGCACTGCTAGGGGACGCTAGATGAGACGGCGGTTTAAGGCAGTGTTACATTAGCAGGGCTTGTGCTCCCCGGTGGGTTGCAGGTTCCTGTCCCAGCTGAGCCCTGGGTTCTTCTGAGCTAAGTATGTTGAGTTCTGGGCAGTTTGCATGGAGGCCTTTGCAGCCAGGTCTGGTCTGGTCTGACATTGTAGGATTCCTCGGGAGGGTAAAGCTGCCTGTACCACTGGTAAGATCTTTGCCTTGCTACCTGAGCTATTGTTACAGGTTTGCTCAGCAGGGCAGGGCACCCCATGCTGGCCTGTTATGGGTAGGGTTGCTCTGCACCCTGATTGATGATACAGGCTTATGTTCGTTTGTTAGGGTAGGGTTGTTCCTCAGGGCTAGTCCCTGCAGGCTGCTGTGAATATGGTGGGGTCGCCCTTTGATTTGCAGCATTTTGCTGGTGGAGACAAGCAATGGTTTGGAGTTGTGCTTGCTGGAAGAGAGAAGCAAAAATAAAACTGCACAGACTTCCCAGACGGATCAAAAGAAATAGTATTAGGGCTGGTACTGAATCTCCTCGACATCGCTGTTCCCTGTTTAATAAAGGGCTGGGAGAAAATCCCAGGGGTTTGTTGGGCTGGCAGCTCCGACGGCGGGAGTAGGAGCGATCTAATTAAGCAGAGCCCGTGGAGCATTGTGCACATGCAGGGTTGTTGGAGGGGGACATGATTTACCCAGACTGGAGGCAGCTACCGACACAGACGGACACAAAAGGCTCATTTGCAAGGTCACCGGATCGCTGCGGTGCAAGAGGGTGGGAAGCACGTGAGTGGATAAAGATCAGGCTTGAACATGGAGGAGGAGAAGGTGATGGGATGGGGGTTGGCCAGCCATTGGAAGCTGTGTTAGGAAGGAGGGAGGTGACGGGTGGTGGGCTTTAAAACCCGGCTGGGTAATTTTTATGACTGTTAATAACATTTTGTTGCTGTGTGAGCCAAGGCAATGAGAAGGGGAATCAAACCGCATGCTTCAGAGCTCAGGCAGGCCGCTGTGGGGGAATGGTCAGGAAGGAATCTGCTCTCCCGTCTGCCCCCAGCCCCCCCGCAGCATTGCCAGCGGGCTATATGGGGAGGAGGGAAGAGCCTATCTCCCTCTGAAGCATCAGCAGGGGAAAGTGCTGAAGGTGGGATGCTGAACCCATGGGCTGAGCCAGTGTGGAGGCTTCTATGTTCCCAAAGGCAGCGTTGCCTAGTGCTTTAAGAGAAGAGGCAAAGGAAGGAAATGAACAGGAAGAGGTAAACTGTGATGACGGGGAACCCTGGGTTTTCGGTAGAGATCTGGTATATCGAGGGGGCATATGATCGCCCCCGTATCCTTCCATCTGTGAAGATGGGCTGCCCGGGAGCTTGATCTTATGCCGGGGGGATCTCGGCCATCCCGGCTGAAAACACTGGGAGAAGGCCTTGGGGAGCTATCCTGAAGGAGACCGGGGAAGGACTTATGAGTTAAATGTAGGCTCTTAGCAGCCTGTTGTGGTTGTGTTTTCTATGTAACCATTTGTTCCCACTGTTGTGACTTTCCCTCCTTGGAATCTCTGGTCGTTGAGAAGAAACGGACTCTTGTTTTCACTCGAAATAGATCTGCGGGCTGGGTGTGAAGCGGAGTGGTGATCCTGGGTCCGCTGGCATGTCCTGTTCTTTGGGAGCGGTGGATGTGAGGTCTCGGGGAGCGGCCGGTGGAGCGGGACAGGACGCTCGGAGGGCTCGGGGCTTGGGGTGCGACTGGACAGAGAGAGGCAGGCCTGGGGGGCTGTGCGGGTGTCGCCTGAGGCTGGTGGAGTCAGGGGGCACAGCGAGCGAGGTGCCTCTTGACCCTGTGTACTCCCAGGGAGCCTCCCAGGATGAAGGGGGGCAGCTGGTTCAGCGCCAGCTACCAAGTGTGCAGCCTCCCGCTTGGCCAGTGTGTTCCAGTGCACGACCCGCACTCCATACACGTTGGTGAGCTCTTCCGGCCTGTCGCCCGTCCCGTCCCCCCATTCTCGCGTGTTTGGCTGGCGCCGTGCGTTGCGCATGCACACTCGTGCCGATCCTGGGTGCACCCAGGCGCTCTTGTGCATTTGGGCAGTGCTCTGTGAGGTGCCCCCTGTGCACACATGTCCGCCTAGCTGGTGCCTTCTGCGTCCCTTCGCGGGTGTGTCCTGCACACACTCCTGTGTTTTGCAAGCGTGGTGTGACGCACACGTTCCTGCACACACGCGGCACGGCCCTTTCCGTGTGCAAACCTCCTCCCCCCCCCGGCACCTTGCCAGGCTGCCTTAAGCCAGACAGGAAATGAAGAGTAGCAGAAGAATGGGACCAGAGATGGAAGGAAGGATGGGGGGAGAAGTGGTGCTGGGAAGGAAGGAGCGTGGAGGGGGGAGATGAGAGAGGAGGAGATTTAAGTGCACACTAATTCCAAGCAGGAGCTCTCGTTTCGGTAACAAGGAATCTCAGGCAGCTAGTAAAAAGCTGCAGGTAAATGAAAAGACGGCTGCAATTTCTCCTGGGGGGCCCATTGAGAGGGGCCAATAATTCAGCACAGGTGGCAAAAGCCGGGAATGGCCACCCTGGGGGGAGACACTGAGCCCTTAATTATTGCAATTAAGTTGATAATGGCTTTTTTTAAAAACAGCCCAGGCAAAGAACTAGTTTCCGGGTAGGGGTCCTTGGGGAGAAGGTGGCTCTCCAGCTTGGACATGGCGGAGCTGCAGGAAACCAGCCCGGAGCTCCAATTTTTTCCCACCTGTAGCCACTCCCAGGGTCCGGCTGGGAGTCAGGAGGGACCCGCTGAGCAGGGGGCAGCCAGAGAAGCCACCCGGCAGCTAAGCAGTCAGGAGAGAGGGACAGACAGGGACCCCGCAGAGCTTAACAAGCCAGCGACATGGTCACGGAGGTGGGGCTTGGGTGGTGCATGGCCCTAACCCCACCCTGCCTTGGTCATCTAACAGTGAAGGGTCGCCTTGTGGTTATAGCCCTGGGCTAGGAGTCAGGAGACCTGGGCTCAGTTCCCTGGGTGACCTTGGTCACATCACTTAGCCTCCGTTCCCCAATACAATTGGGCTAAGAATCCTTCGGCTCATTGGTGATTCTTGCTGGGTGTCTGTGCAGCGCCCGAGTTTGGGCAGGGCCTCTTGGTGGGATGGTAAGACAGGTAACACCACCACTGACTGTGCGGGTGGAAAGACAAAGATGATGCGTGACTGATTTGAGAATGGCCAGGTTGTTTGTGTGAATGCGTTGATCTGAGTGTGAGAGAGAGGCTGTGCCTGGTGTGTGTGTGTGTGTGTGTGTGTGTGTGTGTATAGAAAGGTGTGTTGGGTGTGTGTATGAGAGAATGGAGGTGTGTGATTGTTTTGATTACGCACCTGCGTGTGTGTGTTTGGTGTTTGTGTGTGTGTGAGGGGCTGCAAGTAGCTGGGTGCAGAAGAGGCACCAAAGCTCAGCTCACCTGCTGTTGCTGTATCTCTATCAGCTCCGAAAGGTTTGGCATCTTTCCCAGACTGCCGGGCCCCACTCTGAACTGGTGGAGGGGGCGGCTCCCACTTGCCCTGACCCCTGCAGGTGCCCTGCAAATCGTGCGCCAGACAGTCAGAGAATGCCAGGGAAAACGGGAGGGAGGGCAGTGAATGGACGGGCCAACAGGGCGGGGGGCTGCTTGGCCCCCTGCCCACCCCAGGGGAGATTTCGTGCCTGTTGTGGAGGAGGAGCGGCCGAGCCAGATTTGAGTGGCCTTGCGACCTGGCTCACGAGGCCACTCGCCCAGCGAGTGCCGTTCTCTCGGCTCGAGGGCAGATCAGCTCGGCTGAGGCTCGCTTTGCTATCCTGGAGAGAGCAGGGCCTGCTGCCTGGGATGGGAATTTACTGCTGGGACGTGTTGGGGAGGGAACGTCACTGACGGGTATTTTTCCCCTTCTTTCGTTTTCTTTCCTTCCGTCTCTCCTCCTCCGTATTAGAAGGCTGGGGCCCAAAGTGTGTGTTGGCCCAGGCTCAATGATGGGTTAACCCAGCCCTGTCTGTTCCTCTCCTTTGCTGGGTCATTACACAGATGTGGTGCTGACAAACCGGATTCCAGTGCTCATGAAAATCACTGGGGATGGGATCAACTTGGCCAGGTGATGGAGCGGGACATGACTTACATGTCAGCCACAGAAACGGATGCGTGCGGGGAGAGTACACCTGCCATTGCCCTTCCAAATATGCATGTGCACATGGAATACACTCACCGTCCACCCCCAAAATACGCACCTGTACCCGGAATACACCCACCAAAGTACACCGGAGTGCACACAGTGCCCCTGCCATATACCACTGAAATACTTTTGCATGTGGAAGATGTTGATGAAGTGCACCTGTACACAAACCATCTATGTCAATTGTATGCCTGTGCACACAAGACGCCCACCAAATGCACAGGTTTGCCTGGGAAATACCCACAATACAGCCATGTGTCCACTATGCATAGCCACACAGAGAGTGCACACACCACGTGTGGGTACACAAAACACATGCACAGAGTGCACAAGCGTGCACAGAATATTAAACTGACACAGTAGATGAGTGTGCATCGAAAACCGGCCAGATATACTAACTGAGCTCACAAGCGTACATTGAGCACACCCACATGTTCCCTGAGTGTGCACATGGTGCTTTCAAGCTGCACCCACAGAATGCACACATGTGCCCCCCAATGTCTGAGTGTGCACTAACGCACCCACCCCTTGCACACTCACAGAGCATATGTATGTGTAAATGACCCCACCCTGAGCACCACAAATCACAGGCCTACACATGCAAAAACAAACCGCAAGGCCGTGTGGGTTGGCTGATCTCAGTTATACTGGTGTAAATCCGGAATAACTCGCAGTACTTGCCGTGTAGCATTAACCAAAGTGCTCTCTGGGACTTTCGGTGCGCTAGAGCAGGGTCCACACGGGGCATTGGTCCATGGCAAGCTAGTGCTCTGTAGATTCATACCCTGCCTTGCCACACGATAACGATCTGTGTAGACAAGCCCTCAGTTAATGACTTCTAGGTTATCCCCGTTTCGACTAGTGTGAGATCAGAATCCCTGAGCGTAAGCAGAGCCGCTCCCCGCATGGCCTGTTCTCAGCAGCTGGTCAGCTAAGCTTGGGTGGGATCGATGCTGCAGACCCAGGCAGTCTCTTTCATCCATCTCCTCCTGCCCCTGATAAGGACAGTTAGAGAGTTTCTCCTCCACTCTGCAGATCTAATCAGCCTGGAAGAGGACCTGGCTGCCTCATGGCTGATGGGACTCTCTGACAGATCGCTGCTAAGCGAGGTATCTGTCTGCCATCTCGCACCCTTCTAACAAGCTCATTAATTAAAGGCTGATTTCCCTGTCAACAGACCCCCCACTGCCCCACACACGCAACACCCCCCCATACACACATCTTCCACCTCTCAGATCCCCCATCCCTCCTCTGATTTAGAAATTAGCCAAGCTGCCAGTCCCTGATTCCGCAGGCAGCCGAGTGTGGCGTTCCTGTCGGGATTTCCAAAAGCGGAGGGGGTGGAGAGTGAAGAGACCGGTGCTTGGGTGACTTTCAAGCCAAGGCGTCTATTTCGAGGCGGCTCTGTCCCCCAGCCCTTCATGCTCATGGCTACGTTCCCTGGCGCCTGGCAATTGCAAGCCCCCAGCTCCGCGCTGGTTCTATTTATTCACACACCTACCCCGTGTTTACCCTCCCTGGCTCCACGCTGCCCAGCCTCACTCAGCGGGACCCGTGCCAAGCCTGGCTCTCTTCTGGTTAAAAGAAAAGGAGTAGAATACAGACTAATACGGCTGCTACTCTGAAACCTCTCTACTGGTTGGATCTCATGTGCTAAGCAGGGTGGCGATGGCGTCTGGCCTTGGGTCTGGAGGCGTCTGAGCAAAACCTCTCCCCCTGGGAATCCGTGCTGATCTTCGTGCTAGGGAGGGTGCCGTGCTGCAGGCAGTGGGGTGGATGGCTCAGTACGGGGCACTCTGCCCTGTGAGTCGGCTGGCCCCAAAGCAGTGCTAGGGGCCGCTGTGCTACACGGGGCAGGCAGAGTCATTGTGCAGTAAGACTCCAGTCCCTAGTGAGGATGTGCCTTATGTCATTCAGTCTCTCTCTCTCACACACACACGTGTGCAATTACACATATGCACTCGCACACATAGTCACACCTTCCCCCGCTCCAGTCTCCGAGCACCTCTCTAGAGAGGAAGGAGGGGTTTGGGGTTAAGGAGACCTGGGTTTGATTCCTAGCTCAGCCACCCATTTGCTGGGTCATCCTGGGCAAGTCACTTAACCTCCTTGTACGTCAGTTCCCATCTGTAACATGGGCTCAGCCATCCTTCCTTTGTCTGCTCAGACTCTGAGCTCTTCTCTCTCCTATGTGTGTGCACAGCAGCTGGCAGTGGGCCCTGATCTTGGCTAGGGGCTCGTCTGGAGCGAGGGGAGATGCCGTGGGAGTGCCGGTCCGGATCCCATGGCGGAGGAGACGAGAGGAGGCTCTAAGCAGGGTGGGCATCTCGCACACACAACCTGCATCGCTCACGCGCCCAGAGAAAGCTGGCAGCAGGGTGTCTTGTAACCCCTCTGCCTGGGTGCTTTGTGTGACGCGTCTACTGGGGGCACCTGAGAGCTGCTCAGTTCCATTTCCACAGGTCACCCGACAGCCATCAGAGAGGAGCAGAGTCCCCTGGGGCTGGGCTGGGACCAGTGACCTAGAGGCAAAAAGCTTCCTCACCATGACCCAGAGCCATCCTGCCCCCTGCACCTATAGAATTGCCCTGCCTGGGCAGATCAGACTTTGGGCCTCCAGGGATGGCCAAGCCGTGGTGAGCCAAGAGCAATTGCCCCAGCTGAGAGAGATCCATGTGTGTACCCCCGGGGAGGGCAGGTTTGGACAGGAACCTGGCCCCTCTCTATGCACACCTCCTCAGGGGCCTCCCTCCATTGCAGGAACCTTCCATTGCAATGTCAATTTCACACACACACACACACACACCCTCTAGTCTGGAATGTGAGCAGGCTGTACTGTGTGTGTGTGTGTGTGTGTGTGTGTGTGTGTGTGTGTGTAAAGGACAGCACTGCCTGTCAGGTACTAAAGGAGGTGGATCAGACGTGAGAGGGAAGAGGGAACTGGAGAAGGAGTGACTCATTGCTAGTGGGTTGTGTTATGTAAGGGGGCAGCGGGGGCTATGTGGAAGGTGTGGGGTGCTGTGTTATGTGAGGAATGAATGGAGTATCCATTTGAATTGTGTGTGTGTGTGTGTGTGTGTGTGTGTGTGTTACATGAGGCTAAATGAGGCATGCGTGTTGTGTTATGGGAGGCATTAAGTCATGTGGGGGTGTTTTGAGTTGTTTTGGACGGAGTGTGTTTGTGGTGTGTGCGGCATGGGCGTTGTGTTATGTTTTTGTGGGTTTATCGAGTGGGGCGTGTTTGCATGGCAGATGGGAGGGTTGTGTATATGGGGTTGGGAGGGTTGAATATATATTGGGCTGGAGAGGGGGTTGTGTATATTGGGCCAGGGCGGGATTCTAGGAGGCTGTGTGTATTGGGTTGTGGAGTGGGGGTTGTGTGTATGTTGGGCTGGGGGTGGGGAGGTTGTGTGTAGTGGGGTGTACATGTTGAGTTGAGGTGGGTAGGGGGTGGGTGTTTGTGTTGGTCTGGGGTGGGGGTTGTGTTCCCTAAAAGCCTGTTTGCCTCGGCGAGACCCCTCACTGGGTGCTGATGCACCCCTGGGTGTGCGTGACCCCATCTCCCCAGTGCAGGTGCTCGGCCAGAGGAGGGGCTGGCTGTGCCTGATCCAAGCCCCCTCCCCCACTGCACAGGGAGAACACAGGATCAGGGCGCTGGGGCCAACGCTTCCTTCATCTCCTCAGCTCCTTTCTTCTCCGGGTGCTTCGAAATCTATCCGCTTCCCTCCCTCCCGAACCGCAGCCACTAATGAGCTGTGCAGCCTGTTTGCTAAGCCGATTTCAAAGGGGTGATGCAGGGAAAGGAGTCTGGTAAAGACACGGGGAAGAGATGCCCCAAGCCATTAGTGCCAAGACCCAGAGCTTTCGTGGACCTCCCTGCCCCCTTTGGCTGCTCAAAGGGGGCTGGGCAGTTTTGCAGAGTTTTGCAGTTTCCCAGGAGTGTGTGAGACACTGTGTGGGGGGAGGGGGCCCATGTGCAAATATGAGCAGGAGTGCACATGCTGTGTGCACCTGTGAGCAGGTGTGCAAGTGTGCATGCAAATGTGTGAGTTTGTGCGCGTGAATGTAGGCGTGGGAGTGGGGGGTGCATGTAGGTGTGTGCACATGAGTGTGAAATGTGCATTGTTGTAGGTGCGTGTGGGTGTGTACACATCTGTGACAGTGTGTGCATGTGTGCAAATGTGTGTATGAGAGAAAGTGCTTGTGCATGAACATGCATGTCAGTGCAGGTATCCATGGGTGAGTGTGTGAGAGAATGTGGGGGTGCAAATGTCTGTGAGTGAGAGTTTATGTGCATGCATGTGAAAAGTGAATGTGTGTGTGTGCCTACATGCATGAGTGTGAGTGCATGTGTGTGAGTGTGTGTGCAGGTAAGTGTGTGAGCGTGTGTCTGACACCAGCGCAGCTTCAATAGCTGCTTTAATGATTAAGAACGGCTTGCAAACAGGCAGCAACTCTGCTCCCCCTCGCTCTGACCCGCCGCCAGGTGCTTTCCCCTGTGGAGACTGCCCCCGAGCTCCTGCCACTTGTGCTTCAGCAGGTCGTTGCTCCCACTTGCTCTGTTCTTGTGTCTGCGGCTGGTGCTGCCCCGCCTCCCAAAGCATCCCCCATCAGGGAGCCTCTGTGCTCATGCCCCCTAGGCTGGGCAGAGCCAGAATCACAGGTGGGGCAGTGATCTGAGCAGAGGGCCGGGCGCCAGGCGATCCTGAGTTCTAAACCCTGAAACTCCCCGTTCCGGGCACGAGAGGGGAATTCAGCCTCTCCAGCTCATTCGGATCTTGGCCTCCTGGCTAACAAGCCCCATCAACAGCTCAATGACAGAGGCTTCTGGGTACCGTACAGAAACAGAGAACATAGCGGACCACAAGCTAAATATGAGTCAACAGTGTAACACTGTTGCAAAAAAAGTGAACCTCATTCTGCGATGTATTAGCAGCAGTGTTGTCAGCGAGACGCGAGAAGTAATTCTTCCGCTCTGCTCCATGCTGATTAGGGCTCAACGGGAGCATTGTGTCCAGTTCAGGGCGCCACATTTCAGGAAAGATGTGGACAAATTGGAGAAAGTCCAGAGAGGAGCAACAAAAATGATGAAAGGTCTAGAAAACATGACCTATGAGGGAAGCTTGAAAAAATTGGGTTTGTTTATTCTGGAGAAGAGAAGACCGAGAGGGGACATGAGAACAGTTTTCAAATACATAAAAGGTTGTTACAAGGAGGAGGGAGAAAAATTGTTCTTCTTAACCTCTGAGGAGAGGACAAGAAGCAATGGGCTTAAATTGCAGCAAGGGAGGTTGAGGTTGGACATTAGGAAAAACTTCCTAACTGTCAGGGTGGTTAAGCACTGGAATAAATTGCCTAGGGAGGTTGTGGAATCTCCCTCATTGGGGATTTTTAAGAGCAGGTTAGACAAACACCTGTCAGGGATAAAAAAGAAAAGGAGGACTTGTGAGCTACAGCTCACGAAAGCTTATGCTCAAATAAATTTGTTAGTCTCTAAGGTGCCACAAGTCCTCCTTTTCTTTTTTGCAAATACAGACTAACACGGCTGCTACTCTGAAACCTGTCAGGGATGGTCTAGATAATACTTAGTCCTGCTATGAGTTCAGAGGACTGGACTAGATGATCTCTCGAGGTCCCTTCCAGTCCTATGATTCTGTTAAAAGCTGATGGGGCCTGCTAGATACCAGACTGAGAAAAGCTACACGCTCCAAGCAGCCACCAGACACCACTGGCATTCATGCCCAAGGTGTGTTTGAACTGGTGACCCAGAGACAAAAGGCTTCATAGCTCCCAGAAGCAGTGGGAAAAGGCTGAAATTTTCCCAGATCCAGATGTTTGCTATTTGAGCATCACGTGGAAACAATCATGAGCTGGCAAGGGCTCAACGGTTTGGCACAGAGTTATTTCTGGGGCAGCTTTTGTATTTCTACAAATGCCATCGGAGCATCTCGCGCTGTTAAAAAGCTCCACGTTTTTACTCCTTTTTTTATCATCTTCGGAATAATAACCCCTTGGAAACATGAGTCTGAAATCTCTTTGTATTCCCCAATTCTCGGTTTGTTTCTTCTTCCACTTTGCTGGTTTGTTAGGGTAGGGTTGCTCCTAAATTCTGGGCCCTGCGTCCTGGTTTATTGGTATAGAATAGCTCAAGGAAAGCTGCACTCTGCATCCTGTTGCTTGGAAGATCTGTGTTCTGAGTCCTAGTTTACCACTGTCTGGCTGCACAGAGCAGAGGGGCTCTGCATTGTTATTGCAGAATTGTTATGATGTCCAGGCACCTGTCAGTTATTATTTTTTAATGGAAATTTTTTTTAAAAAAGAGCAGCTGAAGCTGTGTCTTTGGGTGGGGGAGAGAAATTCACATCCTAAATTGCACAGTCTTTGCGAAGAGACAGAAGATGAAAACAAGGCAGGTCAGCCCTGGCGCCAGGCCATCTCTTTTTAAGTTGTTACTTAAACTTTTGAGGTGCGGTCGTGATAACAAAGAGGGAAATAATTGGCATGCAAATGAAGCACCATGTTGTTTATGGCGCTGGGAGCTGCATTGTAAATTCCACCGGGGTTCGTTCACATGTTTTTATGTTTAAAGTCAACCCTGGATGCTTTGGAGAATTAATTCAGTTTCTTTTACAGCCCTGGGTACATCAAAATGGTCTGTAAAAATATACCGCACTGTGTCACCCTCCATCTGACGTCTCGTAATTCCCCCTTTGTAAAACATTAAAGAGGATCTGCAATCTGAAACGAAAGCCTAGCAGCCTGAGCATGGCTGGGGGAAATGAATCTGATGCTCTAGAGTGCTTAGGGATGACTAGTATCTGAGCACCTCATAACATATTCATCGTGTGACATAGGGCAGTGTTGTTATCCCCATGTTACACAAGGGAAACTGAGGCACAGTGTGGGACTATTGACTTGAGGCCAGGCCCCAGTGCCTTTGCTACTTGCACCCTGCAGGGTAGGTGAGTAGGGGGACAAGTCACAGTTCAACATACCCATTCCCAGAGGAGCATGCCAGCTCTGAATCAATGCAGCCGTAAGGGCTTCAAGTGTGGAGGATGGGCAGGGGTGGCGTAGACATACCATGAGTACAGAGTAGACATACCATGAGTGACTTGCCCAAGGTCACAAAGACAGTCTGTGGCAGAGCAGAGATTTGAACCCAGGTCTCCCTAGTCCGGAGAGCTGCCCTAACCAGTGGACCACCTTCCCTTCCCATGAGTATTACACGAAAAACATCCTGATGCTGAACTGAAGGAGGCTATAGGCTCATGTCCCCAAGGGAAGGGCTGGGAACCCCATTGCACAGGAGTGTAAAAAGAAGGGCTCAAGATTTTCAAAAGCGACTAGTGATTTTCGGTGCCCAGCTTCAGAGCCCATAAAGGGGCCTGATTTTCAGAGGGGCAGACGTGCAGGGCTTTCTGAAAACCTCCTTTGAAGTATCTGACGTCAGACGAGCAGCACTGGAAAAGCTGGGCCTAGAGTGATCGACGAAAATGTCTTTTTAACACAGCACACAGTTGGCCTGTGAAACTCATGGCCACAAGATCCCATTCCAGCCAGGAGCTTAGCAGAATTCCAACACGGGACTGAACATTTATATAGGTGATGAGAACATCCGGAGTTATGAGAGTAAATGAATAAATAAGTGTATTTGAAAGGATATAAACCTTTCTGCTCCAAGACATATGCCAACCTCTAACTAATGGGAGAAGGAGAATTTCCCCTAGATTATCCCATAACTGCCTGCTACAGGGTTCTCACACCTTCCCTGAAACAGGTGCTCCTGGTCATATTGGACACAGGATACAGGAATAGAAGGTCTCTGGGGCTGACCCAGTCTGGCAGTTCCTATAAGCCAGACTGTGGGCAGCAGTCCTGCCCTGGCTAGTGTGGTTGTGTGTGCCTCAGTGATATCATTCCATACAGTGACTATCCCAAATGATTCCCGACTAATCGACGGGGGCAGGGGATCCAAGTGTTCTGTTAATCACAACGATCTCGTAAATAATATTCATAATCAGCCCTTCTGTCCCTCCCCTCTCGGGTCATTCCTGGTGCCTGGGGGGGGGGCAGGGTTGGTAGCCCCGCGTGCTGCTTGTTAGGAGCCGGCAGGCTCTTTTCGGGAGGTGAGTGGCCAGGGCTGGCTTTGCTTAGCACATCCCAGCTGGGAAGCCACCCGCGTCGCGAGGGGGATGAAATATCGACTCTGCGTTCAGTTGGCTGATTGCCCGGAGTCCTATATTAGAGACCCCTTTGTGAGAAGAGGCAGGTTTTAATTTCTAATTATGCCGGTTCCTTCTCGCTGCCTGTCATAGGCGCCCGTATCATTAATGTCCCCGCGTGGCAGGGGAGGAGGGCTCAGGGCAGGGTGTTGTACAGTCGGGAAGACAATGAAGGGGGAGGGGAAGGCAGGGAGGTGGGAGTGAGGGGAAGGGCAGAGGAGGTGCACGGGTGACAGGGTGCAGTGCAAGGTGGCCCATGTGCCGACCTCGACGTGAGGAAGGATGCTGGCGCTGGGCAGTAACAAAGGTGCCAGAATTAGTTCTTGGGGTGCTGGAGGTTGCCAGGGCTGGGATCTAGCAGAGGTCCCGGGACGCACTTGTGTCTCCTGACTGGAGACTCCCAGGGGCTGGGATATAGAGTCAAAATCTACCCCTTTCCTCCTGCGGGAGTCATCAGACCTCAGCCCTGGCCCAGGACTCCCCAAGATGGGCTTGGCTGAAAGTCATTGATTTCTCTGCTAACAAGTTCTGTTCTACGCTGTGCTCCTGTCGAACAATAAACCTTCTGTTTTTACCAGCTGGCTGAGAGCCACGTCTGACTGCAGAGTTGGGGTGCAGGGCCCCCCTGGCTTCCCCAGAGGCCCCGCCCGGGCGGACTCGCTGCGGGAAGCGCATGGTGTGGATGCAGCTTGTGTCTTAGTAAATGCCTCTTGCTGTGTTAGAGGAACCCCAAAGACAGGGTGGGGGGGCAAGGGGGCATCTGTCCACCCCTAAAATCCCTCTGCCCAATGCCCCATTGCAGTTTGAGCTGCAAGAACTTTCTAGGTGCATCCCCTCCCCCCCCACTCCTGCATCCTCTTTCTCCCCCCAGGGAAGGGCTGGGGGAGGGTGGTCACAGCATGGTATTTCAGGGGGCTGTTGTGCAATTTCACCCTTGATGGCTTCTTCTGCCTAGGACACAGGGGGGAGAATGCGTTTTGATTTAACCAGAGTCTCAGCTCGCTGGTTACATGAAATTGACTAATCAATTAAATTGTTGCTTACTTGTTAATTACAGCAACTGGACAGCAGCCAAGGGCCCTGAGTTCAGTTCCTTCTGCTTCCCCCGTACCCTGAGTTTGGGGCACCCCCAGACTTGCCTGGTGAATTTGCTCTTGCTTCCAGAGAGCTGCAGCCAGTTGGCTGAATGGCTCCAATGGGACATGGAGGGAGCCTTTCACCCCAGAGGGGAATGAAGACGGGGGGGGGGGGGAGTTAAGCCGTCTGTTGTAGGCTCCAGCGTATTTCAATTGATTTTCCAACACTCTGTACATCCCGATCTGATTGCATTTCAGACAAGAAACAAGCACAAAGCAGCTTTGGGTTACAATGAGAAAATATCACTCCCTGGCTTGCTTGCTCCCACTGATCCGAAAGGCAGCAGGATTACTGGATGAGGCAGGAAGGATGATCCAGTGGTTGGCACACTAGCCGAGGATTTACAGATGCGGCTTCAAATCCCTGCTCTGCCACAAACTTCCCTTGTGACTTTGGGCAAGTCACTTAGCCTCTCTGTGCTTCTGTTCCCCATCTGTAACAAAGGGCTAGGGGTGTTGTAAGGATAAAAGCATTAAAGATTGCAAGGCGCTCAGACACTACTGTAATGGGGCCGGATACATACCTTTGATAAACAAAACCAGGTAGGGCTGTGGGGAATCTTCAGGAGATTCCCAGTGGAGAAGCTCGGCCAACGTTTGTCCAAATGTATCAGGAACTTTTGAGGTTTTCCTTTGCACCAGCAAGGGAAAAGTTAATTCATAGACTCTTAGAACTGACAGGGTTTGTCCAACCTGCTCTTAAAAACCTCCAGTGCCGGGGATTCCATAACCTCCCTTGGGAGCCTGGTCCAGAGCTTCACTCCCCTGAGAGTTGGAAAGTTTTTCCTAACATCTCCCTTGCTGCAGATTAAACCCATTGCTTCTTGTCCTGCCTTCAGCGGACATGGAGAACAATTGATCACTGTCCTCTCTAGAACAGCCCTTAACGTATTTGAAGACTGTTATCAGGTCCCTCCTCGGTCTTCTGTTCTCAAGACTAAACACGCCCCGTGTTTTTAACCTTTCCTCTTTAGCATGCACAGTTGTGGAGTTCCTGTGTGTGTTGCTGTCTTCCCATTGGCTAAAAAGGCCCGGGAAAAGGGAAAATATGATAGGCACAATGTTGCAACCAGCAGTGTATCCTGCACCTATATTTACTCACCTTAAGTGAGAAAAGAGAGCAGTGACTTTTGGAAGCTGCTTTGATCTTTGCCACCTCGGGACTTCTCATCTAGGTTTAATAAAAGATTTTGTTCGGGAAATCCAAGCTGATGCTTCTTCAATACACACGGCTTGGCTTCTCTGTGTCCTTTCCTGCCTCCTTTTCATAGGGCCGGATTCTCCATAGCGCTCTGTTGTGATGCTCAATTGTGACAGATTTGGGGCCGGGCTCATTAGGAACTCAAGCCCCCTGGGGCTATATTGGGAGCTCATCTCATCAGATGCTTAGTTCAGGGGCCACATGATCCAAGCCCTCTCTGTGGAAAGCTGTCAGAGGTCCCCCCATAAAGGCTAGTGGCTCTTGTCCGTCTAAATTGGGTAGCATGAGTTTCGCCTGCAGTGGGCATTAAGCTGCAGCTCAGAACCAGCTGGCAATTAATCTGGAACGCCAATGAATGCTGAAATGAACTGGGAAGAGGGGAGTGGAAGCCAGCATGGCTTGCCCTGTAATCAACCCAGCCTCAGGGGCAGGGGCAGTTCCAGGGATGGGCCCCCGCCAGAGTGATGGGAAGTGGGGGCTTCATTCTTGCTTCTTTACCTGCGCTCTCTCTCTCTCTCTCTCTCTTTTCATCCTTCCCTGTATTTTTTTCTTCTTCTTTTTTTAAGTCTCCATAAGTATGTTTATTAACCCTCTACATTAGCTCTTAATTTCTGAGCTGCATTAGTTACTAAATGATGCCGTAAGAGTAAGCAATGGAACTGGGTGCTGCGGTGAAAGCGGTGAGCAATTCTAGCGGGTCGGGCGATCAGTGTCAGAAGCAGGTGTTCAGGCAGGGGTGGTGTTTCCTAGGGGCCGGAGGGGTTTTGTAACATGTGGGTCCTCGGCTGCGCTTCGAGCATGTTGGGATGCAGGGTTTCGGCTTGGGTCCCTCAACGTTGCATCACGCTATGATTGCAAGGGATGGGGTTTTATAGGCCCTGCAGGAGGCTGGTGGGGAAAGCTGAGAATGTACAAAATTTGAGGGCATGTTCGTGTGTGTGTGTGTGTGTGTGTGTGTGTGTGTGTGTGTGTTGAGAAGGTGATGTATGTGTAAAGGGTGCAGAGAGTAGTTGTGTAGAGGAGGCGGTATATGTCACTGGCACACGTGTGTGTTTCTGTGTAGAGAGTGTGTGTGTGTGTGTGTGTGTGTGTGTGTATGTATAGAAAAAGTGGATCATGTGTAGGGAGTTGGGGGGGTGTCTGTGTGCCCAGAGAATGGTGTGTGTGTCTGTATGGGTAGCCAGTGGGACGGATGTATATTTCCATGCGGTGGGCCGTGTGTGTACATGGAGAGACTGGGGGGGGGAGGGTTAGTGGGGGCAGGTGTAGGGGCGGAGGGGGTGTATAGATTTCACTTTCCCGTCACCCCACCCCAGCTGCTTGCCATGGGGCAAACCCACACCCTGCTTCACCGCCTGGATGCTGTGCTGATGGGACCCTTAGACCCTTCCATTCCCTCTCCCTCCCTCACCCAGTTCATCTCTCCAGCCTCCCATCACCTGCATCCCAGTCCTTCTTCCCCATCGCCTGGGGAAACAGCAACCCGAACTGCCACGGCCCACGATCACCTCTCCCTCAGGGCCCCAGGAGGCCTGGTGACTGCGAAGCCGGTGGCGAAAGGGTCATCGCTGGAGAGCACGGCCTGTCCTTTGTCACACCTCGCCACTTTCTCGCATGGCTGCTCTCCCCGTCGTTATCAGAGCACCAGGGCAGCATAGGAGCCCGTTGTCTGTTGGGGAGAGGATCTCGCGGCCCCGGTGCCATCCTCAGCCCAGTGGATGCCCAAGAGCCTCTTCCTCCCCAGCTGCCTCTGTCTTTCTGCCTACCTGCGCTGCGCGTCTTTCCTCTGTCTCCCTGGAGCAAAAACTGAGCGCCTGATGGCCCGCGTGAGGCCGTGCCCTGGCAGGGCCCTCATCTGTAACGTAGCCCCCGCGCCGGGCAGTTCTGGGGACTTGCGCTCAGCCAGGATGTGACCCCAGACGAAGGTGTCCCTGTGGAGTAGTGCATCTGCCTGGTGTGTGTGTGTGTGTGTGTGTGTGTGCCCTTACATACCTATCTGGCCTGTGGTCTGCGGTGTGTGTCTACGGGAGTGGTGTGTGCAGGGGTTGTATTTGTGCACTGCATGTCTCTTCGGTTGGTGTTGTGGCTGTGTGTGGGCAGCATCAGTGTGTATCTTGGTGGTTGGGGGGGGTGTTGTTCTGTCTGTGTAGTGCCTGTCGCTTTAGGTTGAGGGTGAAGAGGGTGTTTCGCTATATTCGGTTTGAATGATGCGAGTTATTATTTATTATCCCACTGCGCTCAGCCCTGTACAAACATGGAACAAAAAGACAGCTCCTGCCCCAGTCTAAGACAAGAGACAACAGGTACAGACAGACAGATGGGCAAACAAGGAAACAATGATACGATACGGGTCAGCAAGATGGCTGGATGTCCCAGCTGCCGAACTGCTGTCTAGTTTCGTGCAGGCTTCAGGGCAAAGGAAGGTTTGGTGGCGGGACTGAAAGGATTTTGTGGATGTTTACGGGGAACACCTGCCCAGTGACAAAGGGGCTTGTCTGGAGATGTAACGCATGGGCCGATCAGAGGCAGGAGTTGACATCTCGACAGTGAATAAGGGCCGATGGGTCAGTGGGGCCAGGTGGTGAAGAGCCTTGAAGGGGAAGACACGCAGCTTGTGTCTGATGCGAAGGGGATGCATAGAGAGGGGTGACCTGGTCAGAGCCACGGGCGAGGAGAACGATCATTGCAGCCGCATTGTGAAAGGAGCGGAGCGGGGCAAGATCGCATGTGTCGAGGGCAGAGAGCAGGATGGCGCAGCGATCGAGATGATAAGAGGCTGGATGAGGGGTTTGGCTGTGGGGATGGATGAGAGAGGCCAGATCTCAGAGATGGCCCCCGGAAAGAGTCTTCCCCAGCCCGGGTGGGAGGCCCTAGAGGGAGGTCTGGATCCAAGATGACACACCGGTTATGGGCCTGAGTGACCGGCAGGATGGCGGTGTAGGCCACAGTGACTGAGAAAGGAGTGGGAGGAGGGCTTGTGTGTCTACATAGCGGGGTGTGTTTTGTGCGTTTGGGGTGTCTTGTGTGGTTTGTGCTGCCGTCAGAACAAGGTGTTGTGTCTCTGCAGTGGGTTGTGTCATGGGGTGTTGTGCTGGGCTTTTTGCAGTGGGTTGTGTTGGGGTGTTTTGCTGAGGTCTGGGCAGTGGGTTGTGTCACAGGGGTGTTGTGCTGGGGTCTGGGCAGTGGGTTGTGTCATGGGGCGTTGTGTTGGGATCTGGGCAGTGGGTTGTGTTGGGGTGTTTTGCTGGGGTCTGTGCAGTGGGTTGTGTCACAGGGGGTGTTGTGTTGGGGTCTCGGCAGTAGGTTGTGTTGGTGGGGAGGGGGGTTGCATGGCTGTCCCGTGCGCTCCCCATCTCTGTCACTCACCTACATGTTGATTTATGCCACTGAAGTGTTGAGCAAAATCTAAAATGACCCCTGCTCAGTACCTGGATGGGAAAACACGGGGGCCTTGGCAACCCAGCCAGAGCTTCCCCCTGAATCCCCAAACCCAGAGAGACCCTCCCATGACACTGGGGAGCACAGGGAGGGAGGAGGCAGGGGCAGCTCTTTCGAGCCACCTGCACGGGGTTTGCGTTCCCTGGTGCTGGCTGACCAGTGGCTCCGGACTCCTTGTGCTCAGTTCTGATCCAGCCCCAGGGGGTGAGGGTCACACTTGTGCACATGAGGGTGCCTGGTGGGGAGGGGAGGGCAGGGGCTAGCAGCCTGCACTGCATGATCAGGGATGCCAGGGAGGAGGCCCCCAGGGCCGTCCGGTCCATGCTGTCTCTGCAAAATCAAATTCTCCTGTTTTCTGTGGTCCTCCTCTGAGCCCATCAGTCCTGAGAGAGAGGGATGGGGAGACAGGAGGAGAGGGCTGGGGGCAGAGCAAGGGGTTGGATGACAGAGGGGCGGGGGAGAGAGGGAAGGGGAAAGTGGAGGAGAGGGAAGGAGAGCCGAGGGATGGGGGATGGATGGAGGGGGCTGAGCGGGACATGGAAAGGACAGCGTTTCCCAGCATATATGGGATTCTTTCGTCTGGGAATGACCCACTTTTTCCTTCACCCTTCAAAGAAATAATCCCCTCCCACCCAGGGCCTCCTCCATAGGAAAAAGACAGCAGCTCTTGGCCTCCTGCCCAGTAGCCTCTGCCCCAAGCCCCCTCACCCAGCCCTCGCGGTGGGCCGGGGAGCCTCTGCTCTAGGATCAAGGGCCCCTGGGAAGAGCAGTGAGTTTCCCAGCCAGGCCTCCCCATGCCCCACCCTCAGTGAGGAGGGTTGGCAGCCAGCCTCAGGCTCCCCCAGGGATGGGACGCTGCTCAGCTGCTGCCAAGAGGGGTGCCCGGCAGTGGGGCCAGAGTTTTGGGAGCACAGGAGTCCAGGATAATGGGGCAGTTCCCAGTCACCACCATTTTGGCACAGAGGGGGAAACTGAGGCATGGAGGGGATGCGACTTGCCTGGGGTTGCACCATGAGTCAGTGGCAGAACTGGGACTAGAACCCAGGAGTCCTGGCTCCCGAGCCCCCTTGCTCTAACCCCGAGATCACTCCCCTGCCGGAGTTGGGGCTAGAACCCCAGGGTCCCCAGCCCCATGCCGCCTTCCCCTATCCTGGGGACACAGGCAGGAGCCGAGAGCTCAGTGTGGAAGGGGCCCTCGAACAGTAATGGAGCCAAGTGGGGGTGGGGAGCGTCTGTCTGACTCCCCCTAGCCCCCGCCTCACTGGCCCACTGGGCAGGGGGAAACCCGAGCCGTGCCCCCTCCCCACCCCCTATGGCGGGCCGTGATGGGGCCAAACAGCTGCTTTCATTTGCGCCTTTGAAACAGGAACGGCCAGACATTCCCTCCCGGTCCCCTTCTCGCCTTTTGGGGGTGGGGAGGGGGTGTATGGGGTGGGGGCGGGAGAGGGAGAAGGGGGGGTTGGTTTTCTCTGCCTGCCCCCTGCTGGCTGCTGACCACCACTGCGCCCCCTGCCTCTCACACCCCTGTCTCTCTCCTTGTGCCACCGCAGGTGTGAAGGACGCCCGTCCCTCCCGGAGACCATGACGCCGCCCTGTGCTCTGCTCATCCTGCTGCTGCTGGAGGGGGCGGCTGAGGCCATGTTCCCGGAAGAGCCCGGACCCATTAGCCTGGCCCCCGGAGACTGTAAGTGAGGGACTGTGGAAGTGAGGGGGGCCGAGCAAGGAAGAGTTGGGGGGGGGCACCGTCTGGTGCCAAGCTGGCCCAGAGGGGCCCTCAGCCAACCCTGTGTAACTTCACAGTGTGGGTTCCTCCCTCCGGTTTCACGTTGAACAGTGTGTCCCATATCGGGGCAGATGCAGGGGAGCACAGGGGGCTGCCCAGCAGGACGCTGACAGGACAGGGGGCTACATCGGGGTGCAGGTGGCAGCTGCTCTGG
The DNA here is from genome assembly GCF_009764565.3 of Dermochelys coriacea. NCBI lineage: Eukaryota > Metazoa > Chordata > Testudines > Dermochelyidae > Dermochelys > Dermochelys coriacea. Next base: position 8,285,591 of record NC_050092.1, on the reverse strand, counting down.
GATGCAGGGGGAAGCTGCCTTGGAGCTCAGGCAGGATGCGTCAGATTCAACAGGTGGCCCTGGCGTGAGGCGGCTGTGTTGGTACGGGACGGTGGGGCACTGGCATGCAAGGGGGCCAGCCCTGCTGAGCAGGGAGGAACTGCGTCAGCTGAGCGGGAGAGGGGCATCTAACTCGGCATGTGGCATGGCAGATACATTGGCATGCCAATGCGGGTTGCTTTGCAGGTCATTGGCAGAGCGAGGGGCGGGTGGGAAGCTATTCCAAGCCAAAGACAGGGGTGCCTTCAGGTCGGGATTGAGGAGCATCGGCAGAGCTGGGGGGACAGAGCCTCGCTCCTGACCAGTCAATCAAACCAATTTGATGGGAGAGAACCCCTGGCTCAGCTGGGGCTGCAAAACTCAGCTCACCCCTGATCTGGGCAGGATTGGCGCAGTGGGTCCAGGGGCGGGGAGGGCAGAGTGGGGGTGCTGTTGAAGAGGGGAGCTAGCGGGTGCTGCTGTCCCCTGGCAGATGTGAAGCACTACTCGGTGTTTGTGGGCAGCGGGCTGAGCCGTTTCTCCAGCCTGGATGGCGGCGGGGCGGAGCGACTCCACATCCAGCGCATGTTGAAGGTCAACAGGACTCTGTACATTGGCGACAGGTAACGCACCCCACTCCAGGCTGGGCACCCCCCTCGAACGTGGTCCCACGCCTCAGAGGTCTATAAAATCATGACTGGTGTGGAGAAAGGAAATAAGGAAGTGTTATTTACTCCTTCTCATAACACAAGAACTAGGGGTCCCCCAATGAAATGAACAGGCAACAGGTTTAAAACAAACAAAAGGAAGTATTTTGTCACCCAATGCGCAGTCAGCCTGTGGAACTCCTTGCCAGAGGATGTTGTGAAGGCCAAGACTATAACAGGGTTCAAAAAAGAACTAGATAAGTTCCTGGAGGATAGGTCCATCAATGGCTATTAGCCAGGATGGGCAGGGATGATGTCCCTAGTCTCTGTTTGCCAGGAGCTGGGAATGGGCGATGGGATGGATCACTTGATGATTCCCTGTTCTGTTCATTCCCTCTGGGGGCACCTGGCATTGGCCACTTTCGGAAGATAGGACACTGGGCTAGATGGACCATTGGTCTGACCCAGTATGGCTGTTCTTATGGTAGAAACACAGCGTCCCTGCTTCACCTGAGCCACCCTGATGGGAGAGAGCAGAGGACCGTGATTACTGCATTAGTGTTCGTAGCACCCAGACTCCCTGCCACAGGTCTCCGTGTAAAGCAGGGGTCTCAAACACGTGGCCCGAGGGGTTATTTTCTGCAGCCCACCAAGCTCCCCGCACCCCCGGAGTTATTTCCTGTGGCCCACCAGGCTCCCCTCCCCCTGCTTCCCCTCCCCTCAGCGTGCCACGTCCCTGCTCCTCTGCCTACCTGCAGGCACTTCCCACCACCAAACAGCTGTTTGGCGGCGCTTTGCACTTTCCAGGAGGGAGGGGGGAGGAGCGAGGAGCCGCGCGCTCAGGGGAGGAGTCAGAGAAGAGGTGGGGCCGGGGTGGGGATTTGGGGAAGGGTTGAAATGGGGGCAGGGCAGGGGTGGGAAGAGGCGGGGCAGGGGCAGGGTCTCATGGAAAGGGAGAAGTGGGGGTGGAGCCAGGGGCGGGCAGGGGTCAGTGATGCGGCCCTCAGACCAATATACTAGTCCTCATGTGGCCCTCGTGGTAATTCAAGTTTGAGATCCCTGGTGTAAAGAGAGACCATGTCCACGGACTGCCATTGACCCACCGCCTTGGTTTCAAGGCTGGCCTTTGCTAGCCAGGCTCACCCTTCAGCCCTGCGGAGCCATGGCGGCCACCGCAATTTCCAGCCCAGCCCAGTCTGAGCCCTGATCAGGAGGCTGCCTCATACAACTGCCGCTGCGGCCGTCAGCGTGGCCGGCCGTGGGGTGTGGGGCTGACTGGGCCCTGGAGGATGATGTCTCCAGGGCAGGGTTGTGGCACGGTGGCCAGGCAGTTAGTTGAGGGGAATCTTGCCCTGCTGCTGCCCAGACAGCACCCAAGCTGGATAAACGGAGATCTAGTCGCCGGGGCACTCAGTCATTGCAGCAAACACAACGGAGATCTAGAACGCAGCCCGTGGTCCCAGCATGCAATGCTCAACCTAGGCCTGAGCAAGAGGTGTGAGCCCCAGAACCTGCAGGTCCCAGCATGCAATGCTCCACCTAGACCTGAGCAGGCAGTGTGAGCCCCAGAGTCTACAGGTCCCAGCATGCAATGCTCTACCTAGACCTGAGCAAGAGGTGTGAGCCCCAGAATCTGCAGGTCCCAGAATGCAATGCTCTCCCTTGCCTTCTGGAGGAGATGGGGTCTGTAGAAGACTACAGGTCCCAGCATGCAATGCTCCACCTAGACCTGAGTGGGCGGTGTGAGCCCCAGAATCTGCAAGTCCCAGCATGCAATGCTCTCCCTTGCCTTCTGGAGGAGATATGGGTTGTAGAAGACTACAGGGCCCAGCATGCAATGCTCCACCTAGACCTGAATGGGTGGTGTGAGCCCCAGAGATTACAGGTCCCAGCATGCAATGCTCCATATTAGATCTGAGAGACTTTTCTGCTCAGATTGAGCAATGCATGCTGGGAACTGTAGTTTCTGTAGGCCGTATCTGTGTTAAAAAGGAGGGCTACATCATGTTCCACTAAGTAGACAGCCCTGGGCCCTGCCCAGCGTATCCCTTGGCTGGGCAATGTTTGGGCCCCCGCTGCCGGCCGGTGCTGAGAAGGGAATGCTTTCCAGGCACTTTGTTGTCTGGGGCTTTGTGCCGGGCCCGCCAGCCCAGGAGCATTAGAACACAAATGAATATAAATGCGTATTTAACTTGTTCATTCATTAGCCCAAATGTATCGGTTTTTGCTATCCCAGTTTAATTGAGATGAATAAAAACAGAGCTGGCCACTCGGAGCATAAATTACCCACTCCCCAATTGGCTCCATGGATCATAATTTTGCCTCAGCACTTACACGCCGGCAGCAGCACTTAGCGAACTTTTCACATCCAAGGCTGCCACTTAACTGCACCGATTATGGTGGAAACCAGCCCCATAAATCAGCATAAAAAGCCAGATTGAGAAACAAGTTGCCAGTGAGAGCGGCGTGATTTCCCCCAGAGCTGGGTCAGGCAGGGCTGGAGCAACGGAGTTGCCACGTGCTTGGGTCACTGTGGATGCACGGCCCAAGATTCATTCACTTTATCCCATCACGCCACACCCTTCACTTCCTCACCCTTGTGTCCCACCCTGACACCAAGTGGCAGGACCTACTTCCCCCCACGTAGGGTGGGGAACGCCGGTGGGCCAGCCTGTGCTCCACCCTGGTCCCGCGGCCCACTGGGGATATTAGTTGGTGGCTCCTTCGCAGAGCTGTGAGCACGGGTGTGTACCTGGCACGGTTCCTCACTTCCCCTGATGCCTGCCCCTTCCGCTGCAAGAGGGAGACCCTGGTGGGCATTTACATCGAGGGTACCAGATGCAGGCCCTCTTCCATCTCCTCCACAACCTCCTCCTCTTCCGGTTCTAGCTGCACTTTTCCCTGCACCTTCTAATTTATGCACACCCCGTCTGTGGCCCCACGAAGTCGCAAGACCTCCTCGTCTGCGTCCTCCTGGCGCTGGTCCAGGTGGCCGTCCACCCTACCAGGAGGAGGAAGTTGGATTGGAGGGAGGGGAGGGATCTTTCCTCAAGTCACGTCTCCGGGCGGAGTTCCTCTGGGCCATGTCCCCGGCTCCCTGGCCACCTTCGAGGAGCAGTGGGCGCTGACTGGTGTCCCCCTCTGGATCCCTGCGTCTGTCCCTGTCACTTTCACTCCCGACCCTGATTTTTCATTTCATGTCCCCTGGAATGATTTGATTACTAGGTCTGGTGGCTCCCCCACTTAGGCCGTGGAGGCAGGACTTTTAGATGTGGGCGGGCTTCTGCCCATCCCCAGTGATTCCACAGGTGCTATAATAGCCCCCACCCACCCCACCATCTCTCAGTGGCAGGTCACAGGTAGCCAGCCAGTGACTATAGTCTCTCGACAGATGTAAGTGGCCCACAGTGTGTGCTAAGCTGCCTTAATGAGACAGGGCCAGTCCCACGTTGCACAGAGCAGGGAGGGATTGTGTAGCGAGGGCAACCTTTGTACAGTATTTGTGGCAAATATATAACAGTGGTTGCAACAATGATCTATACTGTTACAGATCCTGCCAATAAAGTCACAGTGCAGTTGTGCCATGCAGGGAGTTAGGGACACAATGGCTGGCAGCGTCAGGGGGACAGGAGCCTCCATCCAGGGCTGTGGTAACAGCAGGGACGTCCTGTCTCTCCGGGGGCTGGAGTTAGTAGCACCCAGGGCTTTCAGCCAGCACAGAGCAGCATGTCCTCCCAGCCCCCGCACCCCCATCCTCCGCGCCCGCCCCTTCCCCCCGTCGCATGCACCCCTGCAGCAGCCGGCTTGGCAGCATTAAGTGGCCGTGCCCTGATTTGTCACCCAGACCCCGTCTCCGAGGAGGCCCCGAGCGGGTGTGCGTGACTTGCCCCTGTTCTCTCCGTAGGCTCCTTGTCTGGCACCAAGGGGGGGGCAGGAGGCAGGACGAGGAAGGGGTGATGCAACTTCCTCGGAGAAGGACTTTTCGGCCACCGGCTCCACATCCCTGATGGGGCTGAGCAGAGTGACCTCGGGTCATCTCCTCCCCGCCGCGTGCAGGGCCTCTGCCTCTAATGAGGACACGGCTCTGCTCATTTGCCAGAGCCCCGGGAGGCAGCAATTACGGGGGAAGTTTCCCCGGAGGTTCATTAATGCACCATCACTTGTAATTGATGCAGGAGCCAGGCAGGTGGGGGATGAGGGGGGTCACCGTGAATCAGCTGTGGGGGGGATCGGGAGGAGTGGAAGGGGTACGGGGACCGGCTGGGTGCTGGAAGGGGCTGGCATGCAGGACTGGGAGAGGGGCCAGAGGGCAGGAAAGGGGGCAGGGAACAGTGGCGGGGTGGGGGCAGGGGAGCCTCCGGAGGCCGGCACTCTGCCAGCGCAGAAGTAGCAGCACCCATGTCCCTCCGCCCTGCTCTGCGAACCTTCCTCTCACCTGCTGGTGCCTGCATGCCCCTAGCCTTGGGTCCCCCCTGCCTCTCCTTGCCCTCTGCACGGACAGCGCCGGCTGTGGGGACGTGGCATTGATCAGGCGCTGTGCACGGCGCCCTGCCAGCCTGCCTCAGCCCTGGGCTAGTGCCCCGCTCTGCTGCCGACCACCTGGAGCCTGCGTGGGGCACATGGCTGGCCCGCTCTGGCAGCTGTGGGCATCCCTTCCTGCTGCCCTGGCATGAGTCTGGGACACAGTACCTGCTGGAGCTGGCGGAACTGGTCCTGCGCTCCCCCAGATCCCACTGCCCCTTTCCCGTCACAGAGACCACGTGCCCGACAGTCGCTCCGGGCCGGAGTGGCTAGTGGAGTGCTTGGGAAAAGCTTCCCATGTCAGACGGGGAAAATGCCCTCAACTCGCCAGGGAACCAGCCTGCCCCACCCACCAGGCCTGGCTCTTGCACTCATGCATGGGTGTGGGTGTGTGTCGGGGGGTGGGGGAGGAAGGGGTGGTGTTTGGGGAGCATTTTTGTTTGGGGAGTTGGAGTTGTTTAGGAGTGTGTGTGTGTGTGTGTTAGGACAATCTTAGAGATTGTCATGTGTTGGGGTGGTATTTGTGTTTGAGAGGTGTGTTATGAGTGGGTGACTGCTGGTGACCTGTTTGCTGCTTGTGTGTTGTGGGTGGGTAGGTTCTTAGGGAGGGGTTGGGAATGAATTGGGGTACATACAGGGGAGGTTTCTTGGGGGGGTGATTCAGGGATGTGTGTTGTGAGTGGGTAGGTTCATAGGGAGGGGTTGGGAATGAACTGGGGTGCATTCGGGGGAGGTTTCATGGAGGGGAGTGATTCAGGGATTTGTGTTATGAGTGGGTAGGTCCGTAGGGAGGCGTTGAAGATGTTTTGGGGAATGTGTGATGGGGGGCCAGCAGTGTGGGTTGGAGAGTGTTTTGTGTAGGTTGTGTAGAGCTGTATATAACATTCACCCACATGGCCTAGCACTCTCTCAGGCGCCTGCCCCCCTTTACTTCCCCCTAGGGATAACTTGTACCGGGTGAGCCTGGAGCCTGCCACAGCCAGCGAGATGCGCTACCAGCGGGTAAGTGCCGGGCCTTGGCGGCGCTGCAGGTCTCCCCCAGGCGCTGCGAACCCCCAGGGCTGACTCCCCATGCCTCCGCCAGAGACCAGCCTCACTTATTCATGGGCTCAGAACGAAGCTGCTGCCTTCAAGTGGGAGCCTGAGTGTAGGATCTCTCCAGGAGCAGGTCATATGGTCCTGGGGGACTCCTGGCAATTAGAAGCCCTGGGCAGGTGTCCGAGGTACAAATGGCAGCCCAGCCCCTCAGGCCACCACTGGCATGCAGGGGGCAGCATGCCTGGGCCGGTCTCTTCCCTCTGTGCATAGAGATGCTCATGCAGCTCCCAGCAATGCACCAAATGCAGGGAGCTGAGACCCAGCCAACTCATCTCACTGATGGCTGAAGTGGGATGGGGCTAACTCGGTGCAGGGGGAGCAGCTGCAGCTACAGCTACAGGACATCTGGGTCTTTCACTCACCTGAGTTTGACTTGAGTTCATTGTTTGTTTTATACCCAGAAATTGACTTGGGGGTCGAACCCACACGACATCAGCATCTGCCGGATGAAGGGGAAGCACGAGGTAAGGGTGCAGCCTGCCCTGCTGCCTGGCCCGAAGGGGCGGGGGCTGGGGGGAAGTTGTGTTTCCCCTGCACATTGCCCCAGCTCTCTGCCCCCCACTCCTCTCAGGCTAGGACTCCCAAGTTGCTTGCCATTACTCTAAAATAGTGGCACCATGCTGTGCACACTGGTGCCAGGATTCATGCTCCCAGCTTGGGCGTGCACCAGGATCCACGCCCCAGCACACTAGTGCCAATACACCCATTCCCACAACTATCCACTGAGCACACTGGCCTTGTTTGGTGCCTTAGCTCTCTGGCCAGCTCCTCCCATTGCCTTCCTGCTCGCTGTGGGGTGGTTGGCATGGGCCCCACCGTGATCTGTGTGTATGTCATACTCTCTGCCTTTTAACGCCCTGCAAACATTTGTGTCAAATGTGATTTATTAGATGCTGGTATAATTGGCTTTGTAATTAATTATTTCTGGTCTGTTGATCAGAACAGACACATCTCATAATCGGTGAGAAATCCAATTTCCAGATTCCATTAATGCCTCCTTCAGGCTGAAAAAGGCAGAGCACCAGGCTCCCCAAGGAGCACAGACCCGGTGCCCTGCTGGATCAGAACCCGGGACAGCAGGAGCTCGGGCTCACAATTACAGCCAGGAAGCAGAATGAATCAGCATCAGCTGAATGGGGCGCTGTCTCATTAAACATCTGAGGGGCCAGACTCTGAGCTTCCTTACACCAGTCTGAACTGGGAATGGATCTCTTCACACACAAAGAATTACTCCAGATCGACATCAGTGTAAGGGACGGGAGAATCTGACCCCCAATCTTCCTAAAACATGGCAGGTCAAGGTTTTCAGATGTGGGGGTCTGAGCGTGGGATTTTCAAGAGTACCAAATGGAATTTGGCACCCAGTTCCCACTGAATTCCCATGGCATTTGAGTTCCCAGTTCCCTTAGCCTGCAGCTGCAAATCCATACCTAGACACCTCAGTACAAGGGGCCTCCGGTTTCAGTGGCACAGAATACCTGCAGCACCCATGCAGTGGAAGTTGTGGTTAATCAGCGCGCGCTATCTCCCCACCCCCCCAACCCCCAGTTCCCATTCTTCTTTCCCATTCCTCTCCCTACAGTGTGTCCTCTTTCAACCCCCCCTTCCCAGTCTCTCTATTACCCTTCACTCATGCGTCCCTCCCCAACTCAATCCAATGGGTGCCTGTGAGAATCCAGCGCTGTTATTTACATGGTAATCTCAGGGTCCCAGTCCCATTTGAAAATCCAACCTCAAGCGCCTAACCGTAGGCAGGCGTGGACATTTTGCCCCGTCTTGGGGGAGGGGTTTGCAAAAGGCACAAATGGGAGCTAAGCACCCAACTCCCCCAGACTTTCAGTGGGGGATGGGCACCTAACCTTCCCTTTCTGCCTTTGATAAGCGCCCTCCTCGTCTTATCCATGTGACAAATAACTCCCCAGCTCCAAACACAGAGAGGGTTTGAACAACCAAGTGGGTTCCTGGGAAGAAGGAAAACAGGCTTGTCAGTTTCAGGGCTCTTCTAGTCAGTTTCATTTTCCGCTGCCCAGCCCTGGTTAGAAGGCAGCTGGGATTGGGGCTCCCAGGCTGCTGGGGAAATTTTACTACTTTGTTTTTTTAAGGGTTGCTGCTTTTTTTGGTTAATAAACCATTTCTATGATCGGAGGTTTTTTAATTTTTTGAGCCTGACTTGGGGCACGAGTGAGGGTTTAAAGGACTGTTGCCCTCCCCATCCCCCACCCCAGCCCCAAACCGGGCTCAGTTTTTATTCCTTGCAAATGTGGGAACCCTCATCAACAGTAACCTCAAACCTCTGGCAGATTCCTGAGCCTCGCACGGGCACACACCCGCCCCCCCCCCCCCACACACACCTCTGAGCTTTGCAGAAGCATTTCCAGCCGTTTCCATCCACCCCTGCCCTTGCTCACGTCTTGTCTTTCTGCCCAGGCAGCTTTGCAGGGTTTCGGCCTCTCTTTGTTTCCCAATCAAAGCACATGAATGTGTGTTTCCATGGTTTCCTAGCAGGCCTGGAAAAATGGAGCTTTAAGGTGCTTGGTTGGATTCTTCCCCCCCTCCCCCCGCACACTTTTGAAGGCCTCGTTCCTGGAGCTTTGGTTCACAAGGGCCAACTGTGGAGTGTGCAGGTGGCCATCCGCCCCAAACGTGCAGCCCTTCTGTTTGTGTCCACCCTGCCGTCTGGAGCGGCACCTGGAGCCGGCTGGAGGAGCCCATCTGTATCCAGCCATTGACGCCTCTGTGCAAGGTTAAAAGGGCCACTGTCAGGTTACAAATCCTGCATTCAAAATCATTCCCTCACCTGGGTAGCCAACGGCATCAAAGATGATTAAGGCTGGATGAATTTTTAACACCTCTTTCTTGTCTCTGTCCATGCATATTGTCCCTTTTTGGCATTTCCCTCCGACTGGACAATGAAACTAAACGAAGCCTTTAACTAGTGGGATGTCTGGGTTCCCAGGTACTAGCCCAGTCACGCTGCAGTGTTCCCAGTGCAAACCCTCCAGGGCGTTTTAAATAGAAACAGAAAACTGTTCTAACCTAGATTTAAAAACAAAAGCAACGGGGAAACATTTCTAGCTAGATGACTAGATAGATAGAGGGGTTTGCTTGGAGATAAGTGGATTTTACAGAGGGTGTGCATGGAGATGGATAGATGGGGATGCAAGTGAAGGGAGGGATAGATAAAGAGATGGATAGACAGAGGAGCATGGATAGCTAGCTAGGTAGGAATGCATGGGGGTAGATGTAGGGGGAGGCATGGGGTGGATGGATGGGGATGGATGGATGGAGGGATGGATCAGACTGGTGGCTGGGTAGATAGGATGGATGGATACAGGGGGGTGCATGGTGACTTAGAGCGATGTACTCCTTTACCTGAGCCATAAGTGGGGCGAGGCTCCCTGACCATGTCCTTTGAAGGTTGTGCTTTCCCTGATGTACTGAGATGGCCGCATGGTGCGGTCCTCACCCCATGGCACAGTGCTGGGCCCAGGGTGGCCGAACCAGCCCACAGTTTGGCCATCTGGGTGCATCAAGCCAAATGCTGCTCCCCGATACCAGGCCCCCACCCCACACCCATGAGTTCTAAGAACAGGGATGGGCCTGTCGTCCCAGGCTGGCCCAGAGCAACGTTTCCCAACTCCCTCCGGGGCAATGTAATCACAGCACAGCGAGCGGGGCTGCTCGAGCAGCCCCTGCCGCTGGCTCTGACCCCCCTCCCCTCTCCTCTCCAGGCCGAGTGCCGGAACTTCGTCAAGGTGCTGCTGGTGCGGAACAAGAGCACGCTCTTCGTCTGCGGGACCAACGCCTTCAACCCCGTCTGCGCCAACTACAGCGTGAGTCCCGCCCCACCCCGCCCCGTCCCGCCCTGCCAGGGACGGAGAACGTGGTCTTCGGGGTCTACCAATGGGCTGGGGCGCGCGCGTGTGTGGGTAGGGGGCAGGGGGAACCTCTCTGTGCAAAGCATCTGCCCATGTCTGGCACTCGCACAGGTATGTGGGGTGAGTCCCATGTGTGTAGCGAGCGTGTGTATGTGGCACGTGCCCATGTGTTTAGCATGGAGTGGAACCTCTGTGTACCGTATGTATACGTGTTCCGGTGGGTGGCATGTGTCCTGCATGTGTGATGTGTATGTAGTACGTGCTTGTGTGTAGCATGTAGTCATCATACAGACATGTAACGTGTATGTATAGTATGTTTCCATGTGTGGGGTCTCACATGTGTAGCATGGACCCCTGTGTAGCATTTGTGGGTCTCTGTGTCATTTGATCACTGACTGTGTGGGTGTCTTCCCCTGACCCCCCCCGCCCTGCCTGGGGACTCTCCCCTCTGAGCACGCGGCGCCCTGTTCCCCTGGGGGCTGCTTTCCTTACGCTCCTCACAGTGCCGGGAGCAAGGCAGCTGGCAGTGGGGCCGGGCAAAGTGCAGGGTGTGAGCACACAGTGCACCCCCACGCCCTGGGGAGCAAGGGGCAGTCCCAAGGGCCCGGCCCCAGGGGAACTGCTCGTGTTGCGTGGGACATGGTTCTGGGATGGAGCAGAGCTGGCGGGAGGGTATCAGTGGGGCAGCACAAGGCAGCAAGAGCAGCCGGGGCACAGTGCACTGGGGACATTCCCCCCTCAGGCCCGGATCTCTGCATCCCCCACGGGGGCTCTCCCTGCTCCCTGTGCTGAATGCCGGTCACCTCCAAGCCGTTGCGAAACAGACCCCAGGGGACAGACAGAGCGCAGAGCTGATCAGTGCCAGCTCTGCAAAGGTCCCAGCCCAGTGTGAAGGAGGCCAGGCTACCAAGAGCCCAGGAGGGAGCGGTGAAGCAGGGAGCAAGGCAAAGTGCCGCAGTGTATCCATTATTGAGGGGAACAGATGACATTGACCCGCACCGCTGTCATCCCCTGGCACAGCGGAGCAGGACAAGAGGGGCCAGGGAGCAGCATGTTCCAGGGAGAAGCCAAGGAAGTGTCCGTGGTGGGAATCCTAAACTGGTGGCACCTAAACTAGAGAGTGGCCCCAGCTCAGGCATGGATCTGACGGCACCGGGCTGATGGGGCAGGAGCCTGGGGAACCTCCTGAATCCAAGAGGGGATGGGGGTACAGGCTGTGTGAGAGGCAGCCTGGCCCAGCCCGGGGCTCAGGAGAGATGGGTTCTACTGCCGTCTCTGGGGTGTGACCTTGGGCAAGTCGTTTTGCCTCGCTGTGCCTCAGTTTCCCCTCCCTTGCCCATTTAGACTGTAAGGTCTTTGAGGCCGGGATCATGTGTGTGCCCCCAGCGCCCAGCATGGTGGCGCTCCCCTGGCAGCCAGTAGGAGCAGCAGCACTCAGCATCCCGACAGGCCAGGCATTTAATGAGGTGCTTGGTTGTGGATTTAGGGGCCTTGCTTTAGTCCGTCCATGAGTTTGCTGTTCGTGGGCGAGTGCAGGGAGACTGGGAGCTGTCAGGCCCCGGTGTGAACTTACCACCTCTCTCCCTCTCCTTAGATGGACACCCTGGAGCCCATTGGAGACAGCATCAGCGGCATGGCCCGGTGCCCCTACGACCCCAAACATGCCAATGTCGCCCTCTTCACGGGTCAGTACCACCCGGCCTGCTCCCTGCTCTCGGGAGGGTGGGGGAGGATGTCTCTGCTTGGACTCAGTGATGAGCTCCCTACAGGGAGCCCATCTGGCTTGGAGGGCCAAATCCGGGGGTGCATTGGCTTTTTGATATTTTTCCTTCTTTCTTTTGTTCATTTTTTCTTTTGCTTTACCTGTCTTCCTTTTGTCACTTTGTCCGTCTACTCCAATAAATACCCATTTATCTATCTGTCTGTCTGTCTTGCAGTGGTGTTGTAGCCGTGTTGGTCCCAGGATATGAGAGAGACAAGGTGGGTGAGGTCATATCTTTTCTTGGACCAACGTCTGTTCGCAAAAGAGACGAGCTTTTGCGCTACACAGAGCTCGTCTTAGCTTGCTGTAGCTCGGAAGCTTCTCTTGCACCAACAGAAGTTGGTCCAATAAAAGATATTACGTCACCCACCTTTTCTCTCTGATTATCTATCTATCTATCCCCATGCACATCTATCTATATATCTTTCTATCCCCATACACACCCCAATATCTATCACTTCAATATCTATCTATCCATCTATCCGCATCCACCTCATCTATCTATCGATCCCCATACACACCCCAATATCTATCACCCCAATATCTATCTGTCTGTCTATCTCCATACACACCCAATATCTATCACGCCAATATCTATCTATCTACATACACACCCCAATATCTATCTATCACTCCAATATCTATCTATCTATCCCCATACACACACCCCAATATCTATCACCCCAATATCTATCTATCTATTCATTTCCTCTCTCTCCTTGGCAGACGGGATGCTGTTCACGGCCACGGTGACGGATTTCTTGGCAATCGACACAGTGATCTACCGGAGCCTGGGGGACAGCCCCACTCTGCGCACCGTCAAGCATGACTCCAAATGGTTCAAAGGTGGTTTCCCGTTCCCACAGAGGCCATTCCCAGTGGGGTCGGGGGAGAGAAAGAACATTCTCTGCTAGCGACCAAGCTGGATCTGATGTGGGGGTTCCATTACCTGCTGCCTTAGAAAGTTTCTCAGCTTGGAGGCTCCTGGGGCAGCTCCCCCTATGCCGCTCCCGCCAGGCCCTGCTGACTCTTCTCCATAGGGAACACGCCCTGCTGACTCTTATCAGGTTCCCACCCTACCCGCTTCCTGTAGCTAGGCCCTGACCCTCTTGTGTTCGCCCTTCTCCCAACAGAGCCCTACTTTGTCCACGCGGTGGAATGGAAGAGCCACGTCTATTTCTTCTTCCGGGAGATCGCCATGGAGTTTAACTACCTGGAGAAGGTGAGGTGCCCTTCCCGGGCTGCAGCCAGCGCTCTCCAGGGGCAGGGCCGCCCAGCTGGCGTCTGCTCTGCTCCTTCACTTCCCTAGGTGAAGCCTTGGGGACAAGCTAGGGTGGAGAACGGAGATCACAGGCCTTGGGGAACGCATGGGGGACCGATAGTTCTGTGGGCAGTGGATGCTCCTGACCCGTCGATACTGATTTACAGGGCAAAGTACTGGGAGAATTGCCTTAGTTTCAAAGCAGCGTACGAAGGCTGCAGCTGGGCTCAGGGTTCTATTGTGCACAGACACAGGGGGAGCTAGTTCCTGCCCCAGCTGAGATCAGGGCCCCACCATGCAAGGCACTGCACAGACACAGGGGGAGCTAGTTCCTGCCCCAGCTGAGATCAGGGCCCTGCTGTGCAAGGCGCTGCACAGACACACAGGGAGAGACAGTTCCTGCCCCAAAGCACATACTGTGTAAGCGGGCGAGCCAGACAAAGGATGGCAGGGGAGGGAGAGGCACAGATTGGGGAAGTGACTTGCCCGCAGTCACCCTGCTGGTCAGTGGCGCCGCAGGGAATGGATCCCGCGTCTCCTAAGTCCCAGTCCCGTGCCCTGCTCTGCGCTGCTGTCTCTCCAACGGGGATCCAGCGTGTGTCTGTGGAGGCAGTTTCTGGGCAGAGGTGGAGGAGAGGCTGCAGACTGGGAACGTAGGGCGTTCGCACTGACAGGCCTGGGACCTGGGGATGGGCTGGACAGAAGATCCACCCACAGAAGCGTCTTCAGGCCAGGTTGTAACTGGGGTGGGGCACAGAGGCCGCTGCATGGGAGATAGCCACAGTGTGCGCCACACTACACCCCCGCAAAGCTCAGTCCCTCCCTTCCCCCCTCCACGATCCTGCAGTGAAAGGGCCGCCGACTAGCCAGGGCGGGGGGCACAGCAGCTCCGGTGTGGGCAGGTGGGGTTGGAAGGCGGCTCATTGGCTGGGCTGGGAGGGCGGCAGGGCCGGGTGCCTCCTCCCCGTGACACCCTCGTCCCCGCGGCAGGTGGTGGTGTCCCGGGTGGCCCGGGTGTGTAAGAACGACATGGGCGGGTCGCAGCGCGTGCTGGAGAAGCAGTGGACGTCCTTCCTCAAGGCCCGGCTGAACTGCTCCGTGCCAGGGGACTCGCACTTCTACTTCAACGTCATCCAGTCGGTGACGGACATCCTGTACCTGGACGGGCGGCCCGTGGTGCTGGCAGTCTTCTCCACGCCCTCCAACAGGTCAGTCCTCCACAGCCATGGGGCAGTGAGGGGCCCCCGGCACTGTGTCCAGCTGGAGCGGGTCTCTCCCCGCTGCTTATTTTGCCACCAGCTGATGTTCGCGCCGCCTTCCCAAAGGAGCAGGCATGTGCCCCGGCCAGCTTGGGGACCTGATCCTGCAGTCTGCCCAGGCAAAGCTTCCACCGGCTAGTGGATCTCAGCGTTGGGCCAATGGCTCCCACAGGACACCTTCAGAGAACCCCGACGTCCTGACCAAATCGGGCACAGATCAGTCCATCCCCCCTTCTGAAATTCCACTTGCAGTCTCTGCACACGCACACATGTGCACACCCTCGCACGTGGGCCTGGGTGCCTGCACAGGTGTACTTGTGCACACAGCCTGCATGAGCCCTGAGGGCCAGATCCAGGTAGTTGAAGTCAGTGGGAGTCTTTGCATTCGTTCGATTCGGCTTTGGATCAGGGCTGCCACAGACACCAGCACTGTCATCCCCCCCAGTCCTGCAGAGTTTCCACGCAGCCTCAGTGAGAGGCCGCTCTGCCTCAGGGAAAACGCATGCACGCCCGGCTTTGGGCCTGATCCGGAGCCCAAAGACTCCCATTGCCTTGCCCTGGCACTGGATCAGGCTCATCGTGAGCTGCTCCTGGCGCTAGTCCAGGCAGGCTTGGCTCAGACTGTCCCTCCCATCCACCAGCCGTGCAACGGGCTTCGCGTGATTTAGGGGGTCATCGTGCATATTTCACACCAGGCCAGGTGGGACGTTGAAGCTCCTCTCAGGTCCAATCTGGTGCCCTGGAGTTCCTGACCCAGTTCAAAAGAGCAGGAGCTACCACCACAGGTGCTGACTTTCCAAAGTGCCGGGGGGGGGGGGGGGGGCTCGACTCCTGGCTGTGTCCTAGGTCCCGCCCCCTCTCCACCCCTTCCCCCGAGGCCCCACCCTGCCTCTTCCTGCCCCCGCTCCACCCCCACCTTGCCTCTTCCTGCCCAATTCCACCCTCTCCCTCCAGCACACTGCATCCTCGCTCCTCCCCATCCCCCCCAGAGCCTCCTGCTTGCCGCGAAACCGCTGATTGTGGCAGGCGGGCGGGAGGGGGCGGCACTGATCGGCAGGGCCCGCCAGCGGGTGGGAGGCACTGGGGGGAACGGGGGAGAGCTGATAGAGGGGCTGCCGGTGGGTGCTACCTCCTCTGGATAGAAATCCTATCCGCTCCCTAGCCAAGCCCACTGGGATCCTCCTGCCACGTGGCACCATGGGATCCCATGGGGACATCAGTTTCACCCACAGGGGATCCATTCCGTGGCTGGGATTATGTGCAAACCCGCGGGGGCGGCGGGGAGAAAAATCCAGACGTGGCCCTTCTCTGGGGAGGCCAGGGCATCTCTCATCATAGGCCCAGGGACATCTCTGACTGTTGCGGGCGACTGGTATGCGCTGCCCATTGAGCCCAGGGCTAGGGGTCGAGGGCTGATTGTGCAGTGGGGGATCCCGGCTCTTCGGGTCTGGCAGTAGCTTTGGTAACAAGTCTGCCATGGCGAGAGCCGCCCAGGGTGGGCAGTGGGCAGAAAATGGGGTTTTTTCTCTGCCTTTTGGCTGCTCTGAAGGCCTCCCTCCCCTGTCTGAGCCATGCAGTCTATCCCTTTCCCCGCCCCCACCCCACCCCGAGCCTTGGCAGTAGCCACCAAGAGGGGCAGGCAGCTTGGCCCCCTCCAAGATGGCAGCACAGCTGTGTGTGTTAGCACCCTGAGCCATGCCAGCTGCAGAGACCTCCCCATCTCCTGCCGCCACATTGGTTAAGGTGCCAGGACGGACGGGGACAGGCCAGGGGTCCCCCGAGGTGTGAGGATGCTGCGGTGTGGGTCTGACACAGTTTTGTGTGACTGGGAGCCAAGTAGCTGCTGTCAGATTGCTGTGCGGAGAACCTGGCCCGGGCTGGATCTGGATCCCAGACAGAACCTGGCCCAGGCTCCAGATTGGATCCCAGACAGAACCTGGCCCAGTATGGATCCCAGACAGACCCAGCCCGGGCTCCAGACTGGATCCCAGACAGAACCCAGCCTGGGCTCCAGTTTGGATCCCAGACAGAACCTGACCCAAACTGGATCCCAGACAGAACCTGGCCCAGGTTTCAGACAGGATTCCAAACAAATCTACATCAAGACAAATCCCATCCAGAGCTCAACCTAAACTGGATGCCAAACAGAACCTTGCTCAGATCAATAAGCAGATCTCATGCAAAACCAGACTCAGAAACCAAACCAAATCTGACCGGAATCAAGCTCAGACACCAAACTAGATCCCAAACAGAACCCAACCCCAAATGGATCCCAAACAGAGCTAGGCCTAGACACCAAACCAGATCCCAAGCAGTACTAGATCCCAAAGAGAACCCGACAAAGGATCAGCGCAGAGTCAAAGCGGAATTCAGCCCCAGCCCCAGACAAGAACCGTTGGGACACCCAAAAAAATTCACCCAAGTCCTTAGTGAGCTGCCCAGCCCAGGCCCATAAAGTCCTCTGTGACCTTCGCAGTGAGGTCCCGTGCTGTGTGGGAGGAGTGTGGGAGTGGGTGCTGGGAGGCTGGGCCGGTGACATGGCTCTCATGGTCCTTGTGTCTCTGCAGTATCCCCGGCTCAGCGGTCTGCGCCTTCGACATGGCACAGGTGGCATCTGTCTTTGAGGGGCGCTTCCGGGAGCAGAAATCCCCCGAGTCCATCTGGACTCCCGTGCCAGAAGAGATGGTGCCGAAGCCGCGGTGAGTGGATGGCACGCACCCTGGGCAACGGCCCGTGTGTATCGCCAGGACCCCGCAGCGGGCTGGCTGCCAGGGCAGAGTGCCCGGGCTTTGGGTGAGCAGACCAGGAGTGCTGGTTCAGCAGAGAGTGGGAATGTGGAGTGATGCACACGCAGCGAGCATGGCCAATTATCAACCCCCTCCCACCCAGTGTCCTGTGTCCTGGGGGTCCCTCCCCTTCCCTGGGTCCTGGGGGTCCTTCCACTCTCCCACCTTGGTCCTTGTGTCCTGGGTTGTCCCTCCCCTTCCCCATCCTCTGTCCTGGAGTGTCCTTCCCCCACCCCGGTCCCCATGTCCTTGGGTGTCCATCCTCTCCCTGACCCCAGGCCATGGGTCCTGAGATGTCGCCCCTCCCCACCCAAGTTCTGGGTTGCCACCCCATACCCCACCATGGGTTCTGAGTCTTAGCGTTTCACCCTCTCCCCCATGGCCCTGAGTCTTAGAGTGTCCCCCTCACTGCCCCCACCTCCAGTCACCTGTGGCCCATACAGTCAGATCGAAGGTTTGGGACCTGCCCCGGCATGGGGGTTAGGAGGACAGTGGGAACAATCCATTCATGATCCGTTGGTTGCCCCCCTGCTCCGGCTTCCTGCTCCCCCGGGCCACTGCTAGCAGCTGCACCCTCCGGGAGGGACACACAGGGGTGGGAGGGGCTGAGGTTTGCGGGCGAGAGGAGGTGGGGGATACATGCCGCTCAGCCCTTGCCTCCCCCTCTGCCCCCAGGCCCGGGCGCTGCGCAGCCCCCGGCATGCGCTATAACTCCTCCAGCTCCTTCCCAGACGAGCTCCTCAACTTCGTGAAGACACATCCCCTGATGGACGAGTCGGTGCCTTCCCTGGGCCACACCCCGTGGATCATCCGCAGCATGACTCGGTGAGAAACCCGCCTGCTCAGCCATGCTTACCCCTCCCTGGCACCCAGGGGCCCAGGCCACGGCTGGACTGCCTGCCACAGAGCTCAGGGTGGTGCCCGGCTGCCAGGCTAGGGCACAAGGAGAGATCAGTCTGGGCGCAGCCAGCACGTCAATGTGTCAGCTCTTCCTAAATGTAACCACGAGACACATACACCCCACCCCGCAGGAACAGGGGGAAAGCCAAGGAGCAACACATGCCTCGAGCCACTGGCACCCTGGAGGCCTGGCCTGGGTGCTCCCAGCCAGGAGCAAAGAGCCAACAGGTGTGGCCAGGCTGGTGTTTAGGAAGGGTGGAGTGAGTGTTAGGCAGGACTGGATCCCCCTTCGTTCCCCGTCTCAGCTGCCTGGAGCAGATTTAGGTCGATCCTGGGACCGGTTGTGTTCAACATCTTCATTAATGATCTGGAGGATGGGATGGATTGCATCCTCACCAAGTTCATGGATGCCACTAAGCTGTGGGGAGAGGTAGATAGGCTGGAGGGTAAGGATAGGGTCCAGAGTGACCTAGACAAATTGGAGGATTGGGCCAAAAGAAATCTGATGAGGTTCCACAAGGACAAGTGCAGAGCTGCACTTAGGATGGAAGAATCCCATGAACTGCTACAGGCTGGGGACCGACTGGCTAAGCGACAGTTCTGCAGAAAAGGACCTGGGGATTACAGTGGATGAGAAGCTGGATATGAGTCAGCAGTGTGCCGTGTTGCCAAGAAGGCCAACGGCATATTGGGCTGCATTAGTAGGAGCATTGCCAGCAGATTAAGGGATGTGATTATTCCCCTCTATTTGGCACTGGTGAGGCCACATCTGGAGTATTGTGCCCAGTTTTGGGCCCCCCACTACAGAAGGGATGTGGACAAATTGGAGAGAGTCCAGCGGAGGGCAATGAAAATGATTAGGGGGCTGGGGCACGTGACTTATGAGGAGAGGCTGAGGGAACTGGGCTTGTTTAGTCTGCAGAAGAGAAGAATGAGGGGGGATTTGACAGCAGGCTTCAACTACCTGAAGGGGGTTCCAAAGAGGATGGAGCTCGGCTGTTCTCAGAGGTGGCAGATGACAGAACAAGGAGCCATGGTCTCAAGTGGCAGTGGGGGAGGTCTAGGTTGGATATTAGGAAACACTGTTTCACTAGGAGGGTGGTGAAGCACTGGAATGGATTCCCTAGGGAGTTTTGGAATCTCCATCCTTTGAGGTTTTTAAGGCCCGGCTTGACAAAGCCCTGGCTGGGATGATTTAGTTGGGGTTGGGCCTGCTTTGAGCAGGGGTTGGACTAGATGACCTCCTGAGGTCTCTTCCAACCCTAATCTTCTATGATTTTCCTTAGAAGGAGATAAACGATACAGAGGGTGTGTGCACAGGTGTGTGTGAACATGTGCACTGTGTGAATGCATGCAGTTGAGTGTGTATGTGCACATGTGCCCTTCTGAGGGGGCGTATGCATATATATGTGTGCACTTTTGAGTGTGAACATGTGTGCATACATGTGAACTTGTGAGTGTGTCTACACTTGTGCATGTGCACTTCTGAGTGTATGTCTACAGTTGTGTGTGTACATGCGCACTTTGTGTGTGTGTGTACATGTGCACTTGTGTGCATGTGTGTAGTTGTGAGTGTGTGGGCATGTGGACATGTATACTTGTATGCACATGGGTGTACACATGCACTTGTGTGTATATGCATGCTCTTGCAAATGTGTGTACCGGTGTGTAAATGTGCATTTGTGAGTGGGTGGGTGTTACATGTGCACTTGTGGGTGTGGGTGTGCCCACGCATGTGCCTGTGCGAGGACTGAGGGCACCAACAGGGTTGATAAATCTTCTAAACTTTGCTGCCGAGATTGCCTCATTCTAATTAAATCTGCCTTAATTGCTGTTTTATGTGGAATTAATCAAGCATCACTCCCTGGCTCTCAAGCCAGAAGCTCCCAACCAAAGGTTCTGGGGGTTCATGTTGATGGGCAGATGCATCAGTCGCTGGGATTCGAGGCGTTGAAAGGGGAAGTGCTGCGGGGTGTGGTGGGGAGCTTGCACCGCATGTGTGGGGGTGCATATGTGGGCAGCGGGGAGGACAGGGACGGGGACCAGTGCACATGCCAGGGGGCATGCGGTTGCCAGCCGGGCCCTGATGGCGTGCCGGCGGGAGGGAGCAGGAGGGGGTGGGGAGCGCAGTGCTTCCCCATCCTCACCCCATGGTACCAGCGCTGTGAAAATGCAAAGCAGCTGGAGTTCATTGGTGCTGATAATTACAGCTGTAATGAGATAACAGAAAACTTATTCTAATTGACCCTTTTGGGGGGGGGGGAGAAGGGACAAGGAGCTCTTGTTTTGCTGCAGCTTTCTGTAAAGATTGTGATACCCACCAAAATCTCTTCCTCTCCTTTGCCTGGCCTTGGCTCGGCCTCTGGGGGCCTTTCTCGGGGGTCTGTGTGTCTATGGGTTCATGCGTCTGTCTGTCTGGAGCTGGGTGGATGTATGTTGCATAGCAAGGAAACCATTGAAGTGGTGCCAGGGGTGTTTGTGCCCACACGTGATGTGTAAGTGTGTAAACGTGTGGAAGCAGAGATGTCCCTCTGTGGAGAGGGATTGTGTCCGGAATGCAAGTAGAATCTGTGCATTTCTGCTCAGGATGTATGGTGCGTGGGCTTCTGGAGTCTGTATGGGTGCCTGGGGGGTGTGTGTGGGTGTGGGTGTGTGTGTGTAGGTGTGTAGATGTGTGTATACCTTCTTGGACCATTGTTTCTTCAGGTTCAGTTTGGGTGGGTTCTGGTTGGGATGTGGGGTGGGTTCTGGTTAGGATCTGGATCAAGTTCAGTTTGGGATCTGGGTTGGGTTCTCATGGGGATCTGGGTGGATTCTGGTTGCGATGTGGGTTGGGTTTGGGTGGGGACGTAGATCTCCCATACACACTAGCAGGAGGACAGTAAGTGGTAACTCTGCAGTTCTTTTCTAGCTACAGAGAGTCTGATCCACGCTAGGTGTGTTAACCCCGGGACACTATCCCATCTCCCCTCCTCCTGCCTCACTCCCCCACATCTGATGGCATCACCTCTCCTCTGGGGCTTCTCCTGAACCTCAGCTATTGTGAACACTAACGAGCGACCCCACTTCCACCCCCCACTCTGCAGGTATCAGCTCCGTAAAATTGTGGTGGACACTGCGGCAGGGCCCTGGGGCAATTGCACCGTGGTCTTCCTGGGCTCCAACACTGGCACCATCCTCAAGTTCCTGATCAAGCCCAACATCAGTGCCAGCCGCTCAGCCGTCAGCGCTGGGAGCCAGAGCCTGCTCCTGGAGGAGTTCGAGACCTATCACCCCGGCAGGTAGGCATGGACCCAGCCTCGGCGTGGCTAGCGCTCTCGGAACAGTGGCACCCAGGGGCTGGGAATGAAGTTAAATAGGATGGAGGGGGTTTGGGGAACATGCAGTGGGCTTTGGGGACACAGAGATGCCAGTCTGAGAACAGGAAATCCCATGGGGGCGGGCATGGTGTAAGCACCTGGACAGATGGATCCGAGTCTCTGTGATACTAAGGTGAGTCCCTACGGCTTTCTCACAGAAGCAGGGAGCATTGTCTGTGCCCACCTGGGGAAACTCTCCTCAACTATCCAGTGTTACACTCCCCAGCTACTATTCTTGTGGCACGGGAGTGCCCAGTCCCTTGTGTCTGGACACCGCAGCGCACCCCAGGGTACTGGTTTCATAGTGGTTCTGCCCTCTCCTTAGCATGAGGGATGTAGATGTGTCTGTAGCAAACCCAAAGCGAAGAGTATTTCACAGAGCTTGAGACAGACACTCAAATAGTAGCAAGTACAAGGATTTGGAAAGGTAAGGTTACAGGTAAAAGAAACACCTACAACTCAATCTACAGCCTATACTTATTAACAAGCTGCTTTCTGTCTAACAAGATATTTGTCACCCAAATGGTGAGTCCGTGCAGCACATGTCCAGTTCAGAAAGCTGGGATCCACCCGGAGCTAGCGTGTCTCCTCCATAATGGATAAAATCTTGGCCCCTCTCTTCTCCTGCAATTACAGACTCTTCTCTCTTGCCCCAGGAGGTCCCCTATTTTCTTGGGGTACTTGAGTCTTTGTAAATCCTCAGGCCTGCAGCTTAGACGGTAAACTCAGGGCGGCTGATTCAGTCCGCCACCTCGCCACTGGGGACAAGCTTCACTTCAAAGCTTATCTCCTCCATATTACGTCTCTCTCCAACGACTTCCTCTCCAAACATCTCGCCCTGACCATGATAATCAGCTAGTTCTTAGCTTGCGGCAGAGACCCCGCACGACCCACCCTGCCTTGGTGAACGAGTGAGACGATGGTGCAACGCAGGTACTAGACCTGCCCTGGTGCAGAAGTTGGCTTCCGTGGGGGGGGTCAGATTCACAGTGGCTCCCACACGCACTCTGAGTTCACGTTTCGTGTCCACACAGGCCTGCCCTTGCCCCTCCACGTTCACCCAACTCAGGGTGCGATCAGTCCCCGGGTGTCAGGCCTCCCTGACAGTGACGCAGAGTGAATTCCACCCCATGGTCCATCGAGGGACCTCCCCATCTCCTGCAGCACAAAAGGACCTTGGGTTCCTTGCCTGACTTGGCACCTTCTCAGAGGCATGGGGAGGAGCGTGGGGCTTTGGTTCTGTTCTCTGTCCGTTGGGAAGGATGCCAAAGGTCCCCCTGCCCCATGCCCTCCTGGGGACCAGCCCCAGTTGCACGCTGCCCACCCCACACCCTGGCAGCCCAGGGTCAGGGCGGGCTCTCCTCTGGGACGTGGGGCAGACTGAGATTTCCCCCGGGTCTGTCTGCAGGTGCGGCCGAGACAACGAGGATGAAAGGAAGCTCTTGGGCATGGAGCTGGACAAAGCCACGGGGTCCTTACTACTGGCCTTCCCCCCATGCGTGGTGAGGGTGCCCACTGCCCGATGCCAGCAGCACTCGGGCTGCATGAAGTGAGTTTCTCGTCCTCAGCTCTTGCCGCCACGGCTCAGTGGCATGGGATTGTGACTGGGCGGGGTTTGGGGTTGTGGGCGGGGTTTGGGGTCCGTAGAGCACCCCTTCCCTGCAACACACAAACCTCTCCCTGGTTTTGCATTCAAACCCCTGTCTCTCGTCCCCGCTGCCCCATGACTGTGGTTCTGTGGTGTGAGGGGCGAGTTCTCCTTCTAGGAGCCAAGCTGCCCCACAAGTAATGCCATCCGTCACACGTGGTGGGGCCCGTGGGCCGGTGCCCACGTCCTCGCCCACGACATTCCCCAGCCTCATTATCAGAGCCCGAGACGCAATTATTCAGAACATCTCGGCTTAATACCTGGCCCCTTCGGGAAGCTCCTGGCAAATTAAAGCTCTGGCTTCTGGGAAGGGACTGAGCCAAGGGCAGCATGTGATTTTTTCCAGGACAACCACCGCTTTGTCCATTAGCTCCTGGGCTCGAGGGGGTCTCCAGGGGCATTCTGGGCCCCTTCGCTGCCGTCAGCGCCAGCTCGGCCACAGGCCAGCTGCCCACCTGAGCAGACGTGCCCTCCGTCCCCTGGAGCTGAGAGTCGACCGAGAGCTGAATGAAGCAGGGGACCTTGTGTTAAAAATAGCATGTGACCATGAAAACCGGGACCCTAATGCAGATGAACTAGGGCACTGGATTGAGGGAACATGGCTGTATTAATGCAGCCGCTTCCTGCCTTGGGAGTGCTGGACTGTGTAACCCCCATGTTCTTGTAATGGAGCTTTTCGGAGGTCATTATTTATATGTGGCCCCATTGTGCCAGGCGCTGTGCATAGAGCAAGAGACAGTCCCTGCTCACAGACAACACAAAAGATGGGAAGGGAGACAGAGGAAGTGACTTGCCCCGTCTTCCCCAGTAGCAGAGCTGGGACAAGAACCCAGGCGTCCTGAGGCCCTGCCCAGCTCCCCACCCACCAGCCCACGCTGCCAGCCTGTGTTCCTTCATTATTTAATAGTCAACACGGCTTCATTGCTGCCCCGGATGCAGCATTCTCACGAGTCGCATCCAGGTTCACAAAGAGCCCATGAGCCAATTTCTTTGCCATGTGACCTCGCTGGCTCCAAGCGGCCTACACCAGGGATAGATTTGGCCCAGCAGGTGTGAACTCTCCCGCCCAGTTAACCTGACTATGGACTAGGCGCCCGCGATCCACCGTGCCGGGACGTGAACTTCTCTAACCAGCTCCCTTGCCTGCCGGGTTTCAGGAACTGCCTCGGGAGCCGGGATCCCTACTGCGGCTGGACCCCCGAGGGCTCCTGCATCTTCCTGGAAACCAACACCAGGTAATACTGGCCAGTGAGGACCCCTCCAGGGCTGGGGGTGGGGAGCCGTCTGGATGGGAGTTGCTGCTGCAGGTGGTGCTGGGTTAACGGCCCAAAAGACCGGAGACCTGGGGCAACCCCGGCTGTGGGATGAGCCTCCGCCTCTCTGCCCTGCTATTCTGCCACCGCCCTGACCTGGTGGGGCCACCTCCCTGCATCTTTGGCCTCTCTGCTGAGCCAGCCAGCCTGGGGCACCACTGATTGTGCAGGTGGGGTTTATGCTGCAACCCTCCTAACAGCTGGGCTGAGAACCAGCAAACTCGTCTCACTCCCAAGACCTGTCAGACGGTAACGGCACGTGGCCCCCACCAGGCGGGGCGGGAATTCGGTGCCCAGGTGAGAGGTTTTGCCCAGAGTTCTGCTGCCGAAAGAGTCCCGGGATCTTCTTCCTCATGCAGGATCTCAGTCCTTGCCCTTCCAGAGACCCCGTGTCCCTGCCCCTTGCTAGGCGTCTGGGGATAAAGGAGAGATGCTCCTGCTCGGGGTGCACTGGGGAGTAGTTCCCTCCCGGGGTGCTCCACGGACATAGGCATGGACCAAGCCCCAGATTACGGAGAGGGGAGGGATTTGTCAGTGAAGCCTATTGAGACCCAGAACACTGATGGGGGACCATCCACCGAGCATCTTCCTTCCCCTGGGAGCCCTTTGTTCCCATCTGACCGTCTGCTGCTGTGTGCCCCGGCCCAGCCCGTGCTGAGCACCCCACCCCCACCCCCAGGGGCGTGTCATTTCAATTTGGCATCACTGGGGTAGGTTGGGGGGGGTGGAGGATGGAATTTCCTCCCCTGCAGGAATCGGTCCAGGGCTGGCTCCTGGCCTTGGCGCAGGAATGCCCCAGGGTCTGCAATGACCAGACTCGGTTCCACGTGTCAGCTGCCATGGGGCATCCAGCAGCCCAGCCCAGGGCCCCCAGCACCACCAACTCAGGGGGCCCTGCCGCATGGCACCCCCTTGCACTACCCTGGGGTCTGCACCGACTGCAGGGGTGAAGTGCCCCCTATTCAGCCAGCCTCCCTCCTATTCCCAGCCCCCACCCCCAGCACTGTGCCCTGCATTGGCTGAGATGGGAGCCTGCCCGCCCCTTAGCGCTCCAGGTTTGCTGTCTCCCACCCGAGTGTAGCCCCAGCCAGGCCCCGTTTGGTTTCCGGGGCAGGAAGCACACAGCCAACAATGAGCTGGCAGCTTGCCCCTCAGCATGGCATCCCGCCCCCGGGCAGCAGTCATGCTCAGGTCCCAGGGAGCACGGTAGCCTTGGCCCATTTCCTCCCTCTGATTGATCCCTTCCTTCCTTGTGGCCATCCCACAGGGCTGCGTTCGAACAGGACATCGCCGGAGGCAGCACCTCGCACCTCGGGGAGTGTGAAGGTAAGCGCTCGCTGGCGCGGGGCAGTGGGGGGGAGCAGCTGTTGGGAAGCCTGCATGGCTGGCCTCGCCAGCTGGCATCGGTGCGGGACTGCCAGGGGGGAACTCACAGGGTAGGACAAGCAGCTAGCTTGGGCAGGGCACTGCTGTGGGAAAGCTCACGCTGCCAGATCCCAGCTGGCACTGTGGTCCTGGTGTGGCCCTTTGGACTTTGCTGGAAGCACAGGGCCAGTGCATGGAGCCAACATGCCAGGCAGCCTGGCTCTGGCCTGTGCCCCGCGCCCCATGCGCTCACCCGCTCCGCCCTCCCCCTAGGGCTGGTGACGGAGAGCTTCGTGGAGGAGCCAGATGGGTTGGTCTCCGTGAATCTGCTGGTGATCTCCTCCGTGGCTGCCTTTGTCATCGGGGCGGTGATCTCCGGCTTCAGCGTGTGCTGGTTCATCGGGCACCGGGACCGCAAGGAGCTGGCGCGCCGCAAGGACAAAGAGAACATCCTGTCGCACAGCGAGTCGGTGGTGAGCGTCAGCCGGCTGGGCGAGCGCCGCGCCCGCGGGGGCCAGCCCGAGAACCTCCTGGCCCCACTGATGCAGAACGGCTGGCCCAAGGGGCTCATCAAGGTCAGCCAGCACGACCTGGACTCGGGGGTGCTGCCCACCCCCGAGCAGACCCCCCTGCAGCAGAAGCGCTGCCCCGGCAACCTCAAGAACTGCAGCTGGGAGCAGAGCCACAATCTCATCAACGCCTCCATCCGCGAGCCGCCCTGCACCGGCTCCTCCGTCATCCTCCTGCACTCCAGCCACGCCCAGGTGCCCCACCACCTCCGGGCCGGGCGCGTCATCCCCATCTGCCACTCCATGCTCATGGACCAAGAGCTGGAGGACGAGGCGAGCAACTCCTCCATGGACATGCACTACCTGCCGGTGAGCGGGGGCCGGGAGCACGGCGAGGGGCCAAGGGCCCAGCAGCAGCCGCCCCCCTCCCACCGGCCCG
The DNA here is from genome assembly GCF_009764565.3 of Dermochelys coriacea. Classification (NCBI taxonomy): domain Eukaryota; kingdom Metazoa; phylum Chordata; order Testudines; family Dermochelyidae; genus Dermochelys; species Dermochelys coriacea. Next base: position 8,258,828 of record NC_050092.1, on the reverse strand, counting down.
GCTTGGGCAGGAGCTCGTGCGGCGAGTTCCCCGTCACGCCGCACGACAGCCCGGACCGGCGCCGGGTGGTGTCGGCGCCGAGCGGGGAGGTCGGGGACTACACCGACGGCTGCCACTGGAACCCCGACAAGCTGAACTTCAACAGCAACAACGCGGCCAGCAAGGCGGTCGCCCACCTCAAGAGGAACCACACGTTCAACAGCGCAGAGAACCCCGGGGTGTACAGCCGGCAGGCCGGGCCCCCGCGGGCCCCCACACTGGGCAGCCAGCACACCCTCACGGACCTCAGCCACCTCCTCAAGTACAGCATCGAGCGGACTCCCTCCGTCAAATAGGAGCCGGCCGGGGAGAGGGTGTGGTTTGGTTTTATAGCCTCCTCTTGGGGGCGGGGTTTCAGTGGAGGGGGCGGAGCATAGGGAGCCTCACTCCCATCCGGGGAGACACGCCCGAGACCAAGGTGTCTCCAGCAAATGACTGTAGGGGGCGCCGGAGAGGAGCCGGTTGTGGGGCCGGGGCGGGGTCTTCCCGTTTGCTCTGGCAGCTGGTGCTTCCTCACTGGACTCTTCTCCCCTAACCTGCCCACTCGCTCCTTCTTTTCGGTGGGACCTAGGCAGGATTGGGGCCCCTCCAAGCAGGATTTCATCATCACCCTAGATATAACAAAGTGAGGGGATGGAAGGCAGCTGTCTGGAAAAGGCCCCAGTGAACGTGGGGTTCCCCCCACCCCACCCGGCTCGTCACTTCCTCGTTTTTGTACTGTAAATGGTGGGGGTGTGAGATCTTTTAATGAGTGGGTGACGTGCTCCTTGACACTCCCAGCGCAGAGCAGCCTCCCCAGGATCTCAGAGTTCTCCTCTCTCCTTTTGGGAGGGGCCAAAGCCAGAGTTCCCCTCTGTTCCCCCCCCCCCCGCGTCTGACACTGCCAGTGCCCAAAGTCCCCCTCTGCCTCTTGCTTGGAGGGCACAGGGCCTGGGTTTCCCTTCTGGCCTCACCTGGCAAGGGCTGGGCCCGTTCCTACACTAGCGGTGGGCAGTGCCCCTTCTGCCCCATGCTGGCAGGGATGGCACTGGGTGCAGCGCCCCCTCTGCCCTGCACGGGCGGGGGCAAGACCCCCTCTGTCTGTCCCAGGACAGGGCTTCTGTTGCGTGGTCCGGAAGGTCTGCGACCTCCAGTGAATCAGGCCCGTTGGCTTCCCCGCCAGCCCAGCTAGGACTGGACTCTGGCATGGTGCCAGTGGCCCCTCCACTGGTGGACCAGCAGAGAGAGGGGGCCGGGGCGGGCAGGGGGGGATGCTCCCTTTCCACCTGGCTGGGGCCGATCTGTCCTGGCTCCCCGATGGCCTGTCCGGCTACCGCTCCGCAGAGAGACCAGCACTTTACCCGTCACCCTGGGAAGACCTGCCAGGTTCATGCCAGCGAGTGGCGTTGGACTGACACTGCAGCAGGGTTACGGCTGCGCTCCCCAAAACCACCCATCCTCCTTCCCTACGGCATTTCCTGGTACTCCACCCGCCCGCCTCCCGGCCCTCCGCTGGGCTGTTCTCCCCACGGCCCGTTTCGTGCACTCCCGAGTGCAGGGCAGGCACTGGTCCCTGGCGGGGCGGGGGGCCCAGCTCACTCTCTCGGCTGGGGCAGACGGGGCATACACTGCCGGGCAAGGCCAAGCACCCCCAACGAGGCCCCTCTGAACCGGCTGACGAAACGGTTCCCGGCTGCCTCCATCGCCCCTGTGCCCTGATGCAGTCGGCCACACGCCGCCCGATTCCGGCAGGAGCCCTTCGCGCTGGTGGAGATGACTGCAAGGGGGACGGAGGATTGGCACAAACGTCGCCTTAGGGATTGTGGAGCCCCCCAGACTCGGGGTGGGGACGTGGGGGGGAAGCGGGGGCGTATGTCTCTGGAACAATAGGAAGCACAATTTTTCTGTCGTTTTAAACCCGTTCGGGGGCTGATTTTCTACCAACCGCGAAGCAGGAAGGGGCCCCGGGCATGTGGCTTGCTCTGGTTTGGCGCGGATTCTGCCAGGGTTTCCAGGATGGGATCTTGGCCTGTTTGTATTTGTATTTTACTGGGGGGGGCGGGAGGAGGTGGCCTTTCTTTTTCTTTCCTTTCCTGTCGCAAATTGCACAATCCCTCCGGCAGGGAGGCATCTCTTGGGCCAGGGGTCGGGAGCGTCTCCAGCTGTGGCAGGCAGCGGGTGGGGTATTGCCCCTGCTGGTCCCCTCCCAGGGCCCACTTCTGCCCACCCGCGGCCAGGCAGGGAAGGGGCTCTCCGGGAAGTCTGGCTCCTGCCCCACCCCCCGCCCCAAAGCACAGATTGGAGCCTAGCTGCTGGCACCGATCCCAGAGGCGGTGCGGCACTTGCGGGCCTGGGGAGCGGGCCATAACACGGGCATGCGTCGGCGTGTCTGTATGCGTGCCTGGCGCTGCCCCCCCTGTGGTCACGCAGCCAGCCTCTCGGGCCCTCAGCTGCGGCTTGCCGGGGCGCCTCCAGCGCTCATCTTCCCCAAGGTTTTGGCAGGAGGCTCAGAGCTGGGGGTGTGGGACCAGCTCTCGTCTACACTCGCTTCTGGTGGCGGCTAAGCCGGTGGAGCGGCTCCCCGGGCGGTGGGGACCGGTGAAGATTGCGGGGCATGGGGCTGGTTCAGACGGTCGCCCCAATGCTCGGCTGCTTCTCCCAGCCTCTCTGGGGGTGCAAAGTCCATGGGGAGGGTGGAGGGGATTCACTTGCTCTCCAGGTACCCTGCACCCCACTCAGACCACAGAGCTGACAGGGATGGCTTCCCCTGCTGCATTTCGGCACGTCCAGCCACAAGCACAAAAGCCACTGAAACGAGGTCCCCAGCCCCACTGGGGCCGCAGGGTCTGGGCTAGGGGTGGGCTGGGTTCTTGTCCTCTCTGGGCCTGTTAGCTGGAGCTTTGGGTCCAGGGTCAGATCCTGCTGCTGGGGGCGGCCTTGCTGGTCCCCAGTGAAGAGGCTCTGCCTGGGGGGCTGGACCCTCTGCCCACCCCAGTGAAGGGGAAGGACTGGCGGCGTGGGACCAGGGCAAGGAAAGACACCTGAAGGAGGGGGTGACCGCCTTGGTCTGGATGGGAAGTGGACGCAGGCAGCAAAATGTGCTCGCGGGGCTGGAGGAGGTAATGTGGGAGCAGCTGCCCCCCTCCCTAGAGCTGGCCTGCAGCCCGCCCCCCTACACACACACACTTGGCCTTCTCCACCAGGGATGGCAAAGCACTGCTCTCGCCTGGCACCGTCTTGGGGCTGGAGCGCCAGGCGTATGGGAGCTGCTGGGCACTTTGTGCAAATCCAGCCACTTCCTTTAGGTGCCTGAATGGGAGCTGAGCTCTTGTGACAATCAGGCCAACGGGGCCTGCAGCCCCGTGGGTGCGGCTTGTACCACGCTCGGGTTGCAGCCCCGTGGGTGTGGCGTGTACCATGCCCGGGCTGCAGCCCCGTGGGTGTGGCGTGTACCATGCCCGGGCTGCAGCACCGTGGGTGTGGCATGTACCATGCCCGGGCTGCCAGCCCGGTTAGCCTGCACCTGGACAGATCCTGCCCACACGCTGCCCAGGCCGGCTTAAAAAGGCAGCCAAAGCTCTGGGAAGACGGAAACTGCTCAGCAGGGCTTCTGCCCCTGCCCGCTGCAGATCCTGGGCCCCGCCAGCCAGGCCCCTGCTTTCCCAAGGGAGGCTGGGGGGCTGGATCCCCACCCTGGGGACTTTGACAAGGGAGCAGAAGCAGGCCTGGGGGAAGAGGGGAGGGGGCCATGGCGACGTGCAGGGTGGCAAGACAGCTGTGATGGGCTCCGCGGAGAGGGGCGGGCGTCTCTTACTGCCCCCAGGGGAAGCCGAGCCGCCCGCTACCCACCACTGTAAATAAGGTGTGCGAGGCATGCAGCCCTCAAGGAGACACCCCACTGCCAAGCGAGTGGTCAGTACAATGCAAGTTCTCTTGTGACCTGTGCCCCCCTGTGACCTTTCTCCTTTGAACCCGCGCAGCCCATGCATGCTACAGCAGTAAACTCTTCTCTGTATAACTCTGGAGTTCCCCCTGCCAATAAAGTTCTGTTTACAAGACTGGACCCCTCTGACCCCCCCCCCCCAGCATCACTTTCTTTTCTCGCTTTCGTTGGCCCCGGGGGTTCCCCAAGGGTGGGAGGAGGGGAATCCACAAACACAACAAAGAACCAGGTTGTGGCTTATCCAGCTCTGGGACTAATCCAGTGGGAAATGCCCCCGGTACCCAGTCCTTGCCACCTGTGCCAGCTTGACTTTGCCATGGCCAGTGGGGCTGAGATCTGCCATGACTTAAAGGGAGTTTGCAGCGGAGTTACCTGAGAGGAGCAACTGAAGTACTGAACGCAGGGCCAGGGGAAGATCTCTCCCCCCCCCCCCCGATGTGATGCCCCATCCATACGGAATATCCTGCCCACAGGGCAGAGCAAGTGCCAGCTTTCCCCTACCCTCTTCACTGGGGGCAGCGTGTCTTCTTCAGGCCTCAGCTTCTCCATGGGCAGCCAGCCATGCTGGTGGACAATCTCCTGACCAGGTGGACTCGGGGCAGCTGGCTTGGTCCATGGAAGCCCCTGAACAGCATCAATATTGGTTGGTGGTTTGCTCGCTATTAGGCCAGAGGGGGTGCAAGCCAGCAACCTTTAGGTGACACACCCCACCCAGTCCTGCGCACTTAGCATTGGCTTCAGATAGGTGCCCAGTTGCTGCGGGCGTGGGAAGGATGTGGATTTCAGTCCTGCCTCTGCCACATACCAGCTGTGGGTCCTTGGCCAAGTCACTTCTGCCCAGAACTCCAAAGGAAGTTAGGCAGCGTAAGCCCTTTGGGGATCAGGGCCATCCCGGCCCTGAGCCTGTGAAAGAGGGATAGAGACTCTCACAAGGGCTTGGCAGTGGCTGACTGGCAAGTGTCTGGGTCGGAGCTGAGTGGTAGGAATGACCATAGTCATCTCCCCTCGGGGCAGATGATCGTATCAGCTGAGCAAGCTTGAAAACTATGGCCTAGATCCTGCAACCCTCGCTTGCTGCAGCGTTCCCAGCCCCATGGCGTTCAGCGGGGTCTGTGTGTGTCCGCTCACCAGCTGCCTGAGCGCTGCACAGCCTAGACACAAAGACTCCTGCTTTACTGAGCTCAGTGGGAGTTGGGTGCCTAACTCCCTTAAGTATCAGGGGGTAGCCATGTTAGTCTGTGTCCACAAAAACAACGAGGAGTCCGGTGGCACCTTAAAGACTAACAGATTTATTTGGGCATAAGCTTTCATGGGTAAAAAACCCACTTCTTCCTATGCAACATCTGAAGAAGTGGGTTTTTTTATCCACGAAAGCTTATGCCCAAATAAATCTGTTGGTCTTTAAGGTGCCACCTAACTCCCTTAGGCTGCACGGACAATCTCAGCCCAGCTCATGGTGCCGTGTGAACGAGCTGGTTGCTTTGAGACCCTGTGTGCTCCTGCCTGGTGCTGTTGGTAAGCAGGGCAGGAGACGAGCGCAGCAGGTAAAGCCAACGGCTAAGGAGCCACGTCTGCAAGCACCAACTGCTGCCAACTAATGCCAGTGCGGTCAGGCCCAGTGGGACCATTACAAGCCTCCCGTCTGATCCCCTGCACAGCACAAGCCAGAGCACCTTCCCTAGTGAGCCCTGCATTCAGCCCGTAGCTTGGGGTTGAGCTCTCACATTTGGCTGCTTGTTTTGAATGCCGTTGTGGTGACACCCGGGCAGTTTTGACAAGGGGGATGCTACTGTCGCTTCCAATGCTGAGTCTTGCCACCTGCTGCCCGGCCTGGAGCGCACACCCCTTCTGGCCAGCGGGTCAGGTAAGCCGGCCTTTTCCAAGAACCTGCTAATGGAAGGGCACCGGCTAAGCTACAGGCAGAGGAGAGGGCTAGTGCGGCGTTTGGCTGTTATTTTTCAGGCCAGCACTGCACACAAATGAAAGGACAGCCCCTTTTTATCAGGCCTAACTCACCTGAAGACCTGGCTGCAGATTGATTATTTCGCCCTTCCCCTCGAAACCTTTCATTTGAAAAAGAGCTAGCCCGTTTTATAAGCACAGGGAGGCGCTCTGGCCATGAGGTCACTTACGCGGTGCTGCTAGGAGGCAGCGAGGGCTAGTGGATAGAGCACCAGGCTAGCAGCCTTGTCACCGGCGCCGGGCTCTGCCATTGACCTGCTGTCCCTGGCCCTTCCTCGCTATGTGCATTTGCTTCTCACCCTCGGGCTCTCTTGGCTGGTTAGACTGCGGAGCTCTTCAGAGTGGGAACCAGCTCTCACTATGATCTGTACAGTGCCTAGCACAGCAGGGGCTTGAGCTCATCTGGGGCTGCTCTGAACTCCTGTCATATAATGCATAGCAAACACTAGCCTCCAGTACGTGGCTAGTGGCCAGCACACCTGAGGTGTGCACATAATGGCTGGTGAACACACACCCTAGCTGGCCCTTCTTGCCTACTATGGGCCTCATGCTGCATTTGTTAAGGCATGACATAAAACAAATGCATTGTCTGTCGCTTTCTCATCATCTAAGCCCACCGGCCTTGCTTTCCTTGCCTCTGGAATGCAGCCACCTCTGCGGTGGAGCACAACAGCCCTGGCGCAGCTCCCAGCAGTGCCACAGCCCAGGAGACGACGTGGTATGTGTAGGCTTGGCAGAATTTGCGGTTGATTTTTTCTAATTGCGACAGATAATATTGACGTTTCTTTTTAAGCGGGTTTTTATCCATTTAAATGGTCACAGCTGTGCAAAATTATGAGTTTTAAGCATTTTTTTTCCATCGCTTTAAACGTCCATAATTGTGGGAAATCAGGGGCGAGGGAGTTGGACAATAATTGTTTTAAGGCCAGTAGATATTCAGATCCAGAAAGTTAAAGCTACCTTAATAGCAACCCCTATGGCCAGCATTACAACACGGTTCATACACATAAAGGTGGGACCCCAGTAAGGTGTCAAACTCCATTTTCCCAGCTCTCCATTTCAATTATCATCCATGGAGCTATTTTTTTGTCATTGCGTGTGTGTCCTGTGAAATCCATGTTTACTGCCATTTACCGATAAAAACATCAGCCTTCCAAGCCTAGGCAGGAGAGATCAAACTGGACCAGCAGGCAAGCTGTAATTACTGACACTGGAATTTGTCCAAGACATTGGGGTTAACGTGCCTGCTTTTACAAAAGGTGCTGGAGGATCTTTAATGACCACAGGTGTTCAGGACCTTGGGTTTGCCAGACTCATCCCTGAGACAACATTTCCAGCTGCAGAGTGCCTCCTGGCCTCATTAGCTCAGTGCTAACACAGAGTACAACACTACTTACCAGATTTCCACCACCGTCTCCTGTAGCATGCTCGGAGGTCTGCCTGCTAAATGCTGGCCAGGCCTGACCCTACTTAGTATGGGAAAAACTGATGAGCACGGAGCCGGAGGGGTTATGACTCATTTGAAGGTAAGCAGGTAGTCCCTGAAAGAAGCCTAAGCTTAGACAAAGAGGCTGTGTGTTTGTGTAGGGGTGTGTCTGTGGGTGTAGGTGTTTGTGGGTGTGCATATTTGGGTACAAATGCCTCTGTGTGTGTGTGTGTGTACATACATGTGTGTGTCCATGTGTGTTTACGTGGGTGCATGCATATGTGTGACTTGCATGTGTGTTTGTGTTTGGTTGGGGGCATACATGTGTGTGAATGCATGTGTGTTTACGTGGCTATGTACAGATCCCTGTGGCTCAATCCAACGCTGGCTGTATCTGCACTAGCAGCAGCAAACAGATCTGTAGCATACTCTGTAAGGGTGACTCTGGGGCAGGGTCTAGGAACCAGTCCCACACAATAAGGCTCAGCGTGGCAGATGGTACTTGTGCCCCACAGGGTTCATTTCACCTCCACAGAACAAGCCTGTACCTGACCGGTGCCGACATAACCCACAAGCCACATAAGCTTCCACCTTCCGGCCACATCTTCCCCCCCAAGACCTGCCTTCTGAACAAATATGTAAAACGCACAGAGCAGGGGAAGTGATTTGCCTGCATGAGATGTGAAGCGTCTGAGTCAATCTGGCAGCCAGGGTGAGTCTGAAAACAGAACTGGTGGGAAAACATATGTGCCCCTTCAGCCTGCATGCCTGGGCAGTCCAGCCACATGCAAATGGAGACCTGGGCTTGTAGGGATGTGACCACAGCCCCAGCCTTTCCGGCATCGCCAGCACCTGCATGGGGGCAGATGTCAGCTTTGCCACTGGCTGGCTCCATGATCAAATACCTTCTCTAGGCTGATGCCCTGATTGACCATGCGAGGCAGCCTTACAAAGAGACTCACATGCCAGAAGCCTCCTGCCACGCGTGGGGATCAGCAGGGAAAAGACAAAACTGGGGCTTTTTCAGCAAAGCCATCAAGCCCACCTTGGTATTGTAGAGCCAATGGGTATGATCTGGCTCCCATTGCTCCAGCTGGGAGCCAGGAGTAACTCAGGACAGGCTAAGGATGGACTCTAGGGTGAAAGGGGTGTAAATGAGATCAGAATCAGGCCCAATTAAAGGGAACGTGGTCTAGATCACTCTCCCCCAGACCCCGTAAGATCTATATTAGCCTCCTCCTTCAAGTTCACCTGCCTATCTTGGGTACTTATATGAAGCCCATCATTGAAGCATCTGGGCAGCTCAGGCTGTATTGACCCTCACAAAGGTAAGTGACTCACCAAGGTCACACAGGGAGCCTGTGGCAGAGGGAATTGAACAGCGGTGCTAGTGGCACGTTCTCTGCCAGTCTATTTTACAGGAGCAAACTCTAGGCACAATTAAAAGGCCCCTGAGCTAAGTCAATTGGCAGCATTGCCTAGTGGAGACAGCACTAGCCTAGTACTCAGAAGACCTAGGTTCTAGTCCTGGCTCTGTGGCTGGCCTGTGGGTGACCGCGAGCAAGTCATTTCACTGCTTAGTGCCTCAGTTTCCCCATCTGTAAAAGGGTATAATGCCCCTGACTTCCTTTGTGAAGTGCTTTGAGATCCATTAGTGGAAAAGTAGGTACTCTGGATTAGGCCCTAAATGCAGACAGGGGACAAAGCCCCAGATGCAGCACAATACATACAGTAGCTAGAAATTCTTTCTTGTCCATGGCTGCCTAGCAGAACTAGGGCATTTCTCTCTACTAATCAATATAATCAAAGCGACGCTGAGCTGCTAGACTCATCTTATAAGCGCTACATGCTCCTTCCACCACAAAGCGGGAGGAGATCAAAAGCGGAAATTCATGAAAAACACACTTTGCTCGCATGCGACGTAGCTCCCCGTCTTAAATAACACTGACACTAGGACCCGAACAGTCCCAGGGAGAAACAGAGAATGTTCAAAGGTGCCACTTGAGCCCTAAAAACAGCAACCAGAACACGGCCTCTGGGAAGAGCAGATTAAACCCAGGGAGGGGCTAGATTGCTATAGATCCTTGCACCGACACTTTGCTCTAGCAGATTGGCTTGCTGATGTGAACTGGGCAAGGCAGAAGCCAGCCTAGAGGCAACCAAGGCAAGCTGGGAAGTCAGCCTGGGAGATGTAAGATCCACCAGAAACCCAGTAAGGAATGATTTGTCAAACCAAGGGCTCTCCCATGCCAAAGTTGGAAAGACAGAGGCAGCATGGGTCTGGGAGATGTGCAAGTGGAGGCGGAATTAGCTTCCTGAGACGGGGCAGCCAGCCAACGGATTAGAAGTGAACAATCATACCACACGGACATAGCCTGGAAAGCGCGGCAAGCACAAAGGCCTCGCCTGCAAACAGACATGATTGAGCTTTAGTAGCCCCCTGTCATGCCAGTAAAGTTTATTGAATGTAATTGACATGAAATTGACTATGATACTGCAAACCTGCATACCCTCACCTTGCTACGTTTGGCTGTATTGGGATGTGTGTGTGTGTGTGTGTGTGTGTGTGTGTACATGCATGCACATGTGCATTCACATCCATTCACAGTATGAAACTGAACCACAATTCATTTATAGGTGATAGAAGGGAATACAATTTATTTTACATAAATCATAGATAACCTTTGGAACTCCATGCCACAAGAGCGCACTAAGGCCAAGAGCTTATTATGATACAATCAAGGATTAGGCATTTCTGGGCAATGAGAGCATCCACAGTCATAGCAGGGAAGATTAAAAAGGTGTATTAAGGGATATAAGCCCTCATGCTTCAGGGCAAAACCCAACCTCTCACTGATAGGGGTCAGGAAGGAACTTCCCTGGTAGGTAGGTTACTCTGTAATTATTCCTTGTGGGGACTCTGAGGCACCTCACACCCAGGGACTCAACTCACTGGTGGTCTGACAACTCCTGCGTTCCTAGTGATCAGTTTACATTTTCAGGGCTACCTTCCCAAGGAAAATGGCTGGGAACTTAGACTAAACTTTCCAAGCTTGGAGATTTAAAACTAGGCCTTTGGCTCCATAGTTGGGTACTTTCACAGGCACACTTAGGTGCTTAAAACTGGATGAAAGGGCCAGACTCCAGGCTCATTTGAAAGCCATTGGCCTTTGTGAATGCCAGTAAAAGCTGAGCTTCCTTTGCATTTCTAATTCCCTTGAGCGATGTGAGGGCCATGCTAATGCGTGGGGCACTCTGCCTGGGGGAGCCTGCCGTGCGCAGTGGGCTGCCTTTGTTCTGACGGCAGTGGGGTGTGTTTGTTTTAGTGGGTGCTTGCTGGTGAAGATAGATCAGGGCAGCACCAGGAGAGTAGGTGGGTGCGAGTGTGTCTGGGCTAGCATCTGTGCTGATGGCAGCACGCCCCGTGGCATCGCACATAAGGGCACGCACAGGGAAGGTCATACGCATGTGGGAAGGGAGACAGCAAGAGACCGGGGGGGGGGGGCACCCTTCCCACAACAATGAAGGTGACAGGATTACTTGTAACCATTTTGCATGGCCAGACAATGCCAGGCGGGAGATGAAAAGAGATTAGGGTGTTTGGGGAGAGGGTGGATTAACGGCACCTGAATCGCGGAACGGTGGCCAGCAATGTACTCTAGAGACAAATGTAATCAGCTCTTCATTTTTGTACTTGCCATGCTGGCAATGAGCGCTACAGAAAAGCGATAGCTAGACAGACAGATAGGAAAGAGATCTGAGAGTGAGCCGAAAGGAGCGAGAGACATTGGATACACTGAATGCATCCGATGAAGTGAGCTGTAGCTCACGAAAGCTTATGCTCAAATAAATTTGTTAGTCTCTAAGGTGCCACAAGTCCTCCTTTTCTTTTTGCCAATACAGACTAACACGGCTGCTACTCTGAAACTGGATACAGAGAATGCGTACCAGCTAGCAAGAGCGGGAGACGATAGATGGAGGGCAAGCGCAGGAGCGAGCGCGAGCCTATCAGATTGCATTAGCAGCACGGCCGAACCAGAAAAGCGTCTCGAGTTTTTTAGGCAACAAATTAACGGCTTGCAGACGGAACAAGGCACAAGGAGAAAGATACAGCCCCCCTCGCGCACACGCACATGCTCCTTTAACGGGGAGCGGGAGGGAGGACACTAAATGACCCAGTGGGGCAGCTTTGAGCTTGCACTAACAGATGGTGAGAAATAATACAATCTAATATATGCATCGCGGCAGGCTGGGGTTTAATAAAAACCTTCTCGGAATCTGCCTGCTCCCTGCCTCTTGCTCGCGTAATGAATTCCTTCAGTGTCCAATTTGCAGCCGCCGCCTGCCACGACTCATTAGAAAACAGAGACGCTAGCCCGGGTTTTAGTGCCTACAACAGCAGCAGCCCCGGAAGCAGCCGGCTTCACCTGCAGAACCCAGGCGGGAGCAGGAAGGCGCTTGGCCCGCCCCTGTCTGGGCTGGTCTGATGCTCCACTGGGCACGGGGGTAGCGGTTGCCACACCATTGGCCCTGGCCCTGCCTGCTGATCGTTTCCCGGGAGAAGGACGCGTCTAGATGCTGGCAAACAGGCCACGGCCCCCTCCTGGGAAAGAGGCTTTGAGGGCGCAAGCAAGCCGGGGCAAGGCTTGACGTTAGTGAAATGTACGTGCAGCCTAGAAACATGCACCACAGGCTCTGAAGCCGGGGGGTGCTAAGGACGGACCCTCTGGGCTTCTTTTAACCAGGGCTCAGTACTGGGGGTCGTGCAGGAGCCGCATGAATCCACCCGGAAGACACCTGGAGCCCCAGGCTCCAGCCAGGCCTGCGGCAGCAGCTGCCTGACAATAAATTTGGGGTGAGCCTGAGCCAGCTTCCCAGCAGGCCCGGGGCAGGTATTTTGTGGTCCTGTTCCCAGGGCCTGTAAGTTCTTCCCCCGGGTCAGCTACCCCTGAGGGAGCTGCTGCCCATGCCAGTGCATCTCAGAGACCACCCGCTCCCGCCCCCGCGCCAGGCCTGCCACCTTGCCCCCTCCAATGAGGCCTGTCCGTGACCCTTACGGCCCTGGAGCCAGCCCCCGGCACACACACACACACACACACAACCTCCAGGCTGCCCAGTGGCGCTGTCGCCACCTCCAGGCAGTGGTGAGCTGGAGCCGGTTGCTCAGCACCAGTTGTCCCTCGCGGAGGCGGAGCGGAGGGGAGCTGGCACGAGGAGGGCCGCCCGCACCGCAGCAGGTAACCCGGGGGGGGCGCAGGGGAACCGCTCCCCGCCCCAGCTCGCCTCCGCCTCCCTGGACCGGAGCGGAAAGCTGTGGCCTGATTCCCAGCCCGCCGCAGCTTCCCGCGTGAACAGCGGATTCGCGGGAAGCTGGGGGGCGGAGAAGCAGAGCGGGGCAGCGCGTTCAGGGGAGGAGGCAGAAGCGGAGCGGAGGTGAGCTGGGGCGGGGCGGGGAGCTGGGGGGCTCTGCACCCACCAAATTTTCCCCATGGGTGCTCCAGCCCCGGCACACCCACGGAGTCGGTTGCTCTCCTCCTAGCTTCGCTCCCCTGCCCCTAGGAGCCAGAGGGACCTGCTGGATGCTTCCAGGGAGCTGCCCCAGGTAAGCCCCTCCGGGACTCCCCACCTCACCCCCCGGCAGGTCCCTCTGGCTCTTAGGGGCGGGGCGTGGTGGGCACCCACTACAGTGGCCTACAAGACCCTCCTGCCCGGTTCCAGGGGCAGTCAAGGAACGCTGGGGGTTGAATGGGGCAGGAGTCCCGGAGGGCGGGGGTGGGCCATGACCCCCTCGTGGGGTGAGGAGGGAACCGGTTGTTAAGATTTTGGCAGCTCATCCCTGCCTCCAGGCCACAAGCAACCCAGCCTTGGGTTCCTCTCCACCTCGGACAGAAGCAGTGGACAGGGCCAGGCCCTGCCGGGAAAGTCCTTCCTAAGCCACTTCTGGCGCCCAGGGAAGGGGACGTGGGAGTCTGAGCTACGGGGACGGTGCTGGGATTGGGGCTGGCTTTCCTGCTCCCCACAAGGGGGCGCTGTTACACTCGGCCACGCCGGGCGATGACCATGCACGTTGCACCGGATCGGGCCCTGCGCTGCCCTAGCATCGCTGCCCTTGGGCGGCAGCCGGGCCAGCCACTGACCCAGCAGGCACTTGGCAGCCCAGACCAGGTCCCTTGTCTAACCCGCCACTCCCCAGATCTCCCCCGGCAGCCACACGGTGCGGCCGTACGTCTCGGCTGCGGCTTCCCCACGTCCCCCGGGAGCCCCGCCTGGCACTGGCTGCTGCACAGAGCCTGCGATGCTACGTGCACAGGGCGCCTGCGTAATGACCTGTTCCTAAGCAGCTGGACTAGCCCCCGCTGCTTGTTGTGAGTGCGTTAGCCAAGGCTTCCCGGAAGAACCTGACGTCTGCATCAGGTCACTCGCCCCGGCCACTCGCGTGTAACGGACTCCATGAAAGCAGCCAGTTCCACGCGGCTCGGGTTTATAGCGTGCCCAGCCCGCCCCGCTGCCCCGGCTTGTCTGCGCTTGGGGGTTTGCGCTGCTCCGGGAAAGGGGCCCTGGGAGCTCCTGACGGCCCTGCTGAGGGGCCCGCGGGGGGGGGGGGGGTGGCCCAGCAGCCCAGCTACTGTAGCCGAGCCCCGGGCAAAGGGGCCAGGCTTGAGGCCTTCCACCAGCTGCTGGGGGGGGGTGAACACACAGGGCAGGGTTTCGCACACGGTCGATAGGACAGTGACAGAGCAGAAGGTTGGTCTGGTGGCCAAGGCTCTTGACAGGAGATGTCGGTTCAATTCCCACCTCTGCCTCAGATGCCCTTGGGTAAATCACTGAAGCTCGCTCAGTGATTTACCCAGTAATACAGCTTCCTATTCCTCCACCCCGGTGGTTGCTCAGAGGGCAAGCCCTTAGGGGCAGGGGCCATCTCGCTATGGGTCTGTGCAGCTCCTGGCTCTGATCTCGACTGGAGGCTCCAACTGCAATAACAATAAGCAAGACTGGGCTGCACCCCTCAGGTTTCTCCCAGCAGTGGGGAGCGATGGGGCTAACCCACAGGCGCTGACTTTCCAATGTGCTGGGGGGGGTACTCGACCCCCAGCTCTGTCCCAGGCCCCACGCCCTCCACCCCTTCCCCCAATGCCCCACCCCGCCCCACTTCTTCCCATCCCCGCTCCGCCTCTTTCCACCCCGTTCCGCCCCCCCCACAAGCACACCATGTCCTCACTCCTCCCCAGAGCCTCCTGCACATTGCAAAACAGCTGATTGCAGTGGGCAGGAGGCGCTGGGAGGAGGGGGAGAAGCTGATAGGGGAGCTGCCGGTGGGTGCTCGTTTTTTCCCCATGGGTGCTCCAGCCCCGGAGCACCCATGGAGTCGGCGCACATGGTCTAACCCATGATGGAAAAGCTCAGGCTGGAAGCAGAACTTGGCTAGCTTGCGGTAGTCCCCTGCCGTCACTGGAGCAACATACGCTACCTGGGGATCTGATCCTGTTTCTCTGTAATGGCCTGAGTCCAGCAAACGGAGGGTCCTTGTTCCCCCTGTCAGGATTTGGGCCTGACCCCCAAGCACCCTCTGGGCCTGCTCTCCGTGCATGTAGCCAGCTACTTCCCAGCCAGGCGCTGCCTTGGCCCCTCCAGGAGCCCAGCCACCTCCACACGCACCTCCCGGGTTGCATGGGCCCCAGCTGGATGGCCCCACCTTGCAGGATGAGCCAGCCAGCCACTCTCGGGCTTCCCCCGCCACCTTCCGGGCAAACAGATGCTCCAGGTGATGTCACCCTCTTAGCCAGCGCCGGGGCTGCAAGGCCAATCCCAGCGCCTGGGTTGAGCCCAGCCCCTCGGGGCACAGAGACAGGCACTGTTCAGGGCAGTGCTGAGCTGGCACAGCAGCGAACCCCGGCTGGGGACTGAGCCTCCCCCATGGTCCTGCGGCAGAGCAAAGCCCCTGCGCCCACCTCCCGGCCCCGCCATGCCAATATCCCTCCCTCCATGCCACTGCAACAGCGGTAACGCCCCCTGCGTCGCTGCGGTGGGGATAATGCAACCCACGTGCTTGGGATTCTTTGGGCACGTGGGATATAAATAACCCAGAATAAAACCCTAAAGTGAAGCAGCAGCTCGGGGGATGTGTGAGCAGAGCAGGGCTGCGCACACACAATGTACACACAGACCCCATGGCTAACAGCATAATTGCACGCACAGGCACTCGCTAGCACGCACAGACACACTAACGTACAATTGCATGCAGACACACTCGCGAACACACTCACAAATGCTAACAGGCAGCCCTGCTCACTCAGATACTCGCTCACATACACAAGCACATGCGGACACACCGACATGCACACCTAGGTGCATAGGCACACTCGTCGACACACCCAGTTGTGCACACTCACACGCATCAGTATGCTGATAAACACCCACCCCTGTGCCCAGACTTATACTGACATTCGCATACATACTCAGATACAGCCCCACACAAGTATGCACACTTGCTTACACTAGCAAACCCATGCATGCACACTGATATGCTCACCACTCACACACATATGTGGCTAGCCATAGGCAGAGATATACAAACACACCCTCATCGCCAGACACACTTACACACCTTCTCGCACTCGCACACCCACTGTGTGCAAACAAAGCCAACCAGCAGGGGTCGGCATGTCATTTGAATCTGCTTCCTCCTTGGTTTTGCACTAATGGAATTCATGCCGGGCTCGACCTTTTGTACGTGCGCCAATTGCAGTTCCCCAACCAGTCCATGACTCCCGTGCGCGTAGGCAGAGAATGGGTGCAAGGAGCTGGGGCAGAGGAGGATTCGAAGGGGATGCACTGGCTAGGAGATGGCTATTGCTCCCCGGGAAGCCAGCCACGGCATGGACACGAAGCCAAGCTGACTCTGACCTAGGGAATCTGAAGCGTGGGATGGTTGAACAGCCCCAGCTGCCGCTCATCCAGAGGCCAGGGGCCTGGCTGGACTCCAGTCGCCTCTCCCGGGGTCCCCGGGGTGGCCAAGTGCTCTGAGCTGTTTGCTGCTTCCCAGAGCCTCTGCGCAGCTGCAGAAGCTGGGAATTGCCAAGGTGGCTCTGCACCCTCTCAGCCGAGCACAGGAGCAGAGTCAGTGGTGCAGCCTGGACAACACTGGGGATCCGGCCCAGGCAGGCTTACGGCAGGCTGGCCGAGCCCCTCTGCCTGGTTCTCCGGCCCCCTCTCTGGAGCAGGCTGGCATCTCCTGCCCACACCGCCTGCCTCTCACCCCTTCTAGCCAACACGAAGGGCACCCCTTTGCCAGGGGGGGTCCCAGGAGAGGAGAGTCTCCAGGAGCTTGGCTAACGGACATTTCAGGCCTTTGGAGTTCAGTACGAGAGAGATCAGGGCACCCACCACTCAAACAGCTCTGGGGCTTCGGCTGGGCCGGAGATGTTCAGAGGGGTCTCACGCAGACAGACTGAGAGCAGGTTGGGGGAAGTGGGGGGAGCACAGGAAGGTGGGGGACTGGGATCTTGTTGGGGGGGCTGGGAGAGGAGATGGTGGAGACCGGACGATAAGGGAGGTTGGAGGATGGGAAGGGGAGCTGGAGAGAGTTAGCGGGTTGGGAGGGGAGGTGTCAGGAGTTGGGGGATAGGTGGGAGGTTGGGAGGGGAGGTGTCAGGGATTGGGGGATAGTGGGAGTTGGGAGGGGAGGGGTCAGTGGTTGGGGGATAGGTGGGGGGTTGGGAGGGGAGGTGGCAGGGGTTGGAGGGGTCCGTGGGGGGCAGAGGGGAGGAATCGGGGATTGGGAGCAGAGGGGAGGCAGGGGATTGGGACCTGAGCCCTGGGGAGGGGCAGGCAGTGGGGGTGGAGGGTGGCTGCCTGGATAGCACACAAGGGAAGGTGCTACACAGATGCCAAGTATCTTGTGCTCTTGCTAATCAAGCCTCCTGTAGCCCAGCCAGGGCCCCCGCCCCAGGGCAGAGCTCGGGGGCTCTCGGGGCCGAGACCTGACTCTATTCATGGCTTCTCTCCCCACGGCATGAGATTGACTGTGCGTAGCTGAGCCGGGCCCCGCCGAGCGGGGAGTATGGATGGCTCACTTAGTCGGGAAGGTGATTTTAGCTCTGCTGTAAATCCACAGGCCAATTGCTCCCCAGGAGGTAATAAAAGGGAAAACAATATTGGTAACACGATGAAAAACTTCACAGAGGAGCCGCACGGCACAGACATTTGGGGGAGGGGGATGGACCTGGGAGAGCCGCTTGCCTTGCTGGGGCTGCCTTGTCTACCAATGCTGCCTTTGGCCAGGGCTCACTGATGCTGTCAGCACATGATGCCCCCCTTTGCCAGCCACCCGCACCCCCTTAGTGCTGCTCACATGCCAGTGATGCTGGAAACGGGCACAAATCAGCTCAGCGCCCTGATTTCGGAGGACTGAGGACCTCCAGGGATACGGGCAGTGGGGTCCACTCGGTCAGAGCCCAGGACTGGGAATCAGGACCCCTGAGTTCTCTTCCCAGCTGTGCTGCCGACCCGCTAGGCAAGTGGGGGGTGTGTCTCAGTCAGGCCTGGTTTCCAGGGACATCCACAACCCTCACTGAAGTCAGTGGGAGCGAGGGGCGCTCAGGGCGGCTGAAGATCAGGCCCACACGGCCCCGTGCCTCAGTTTCCCCCTCTGTGGCATGGAGATATTGATACACATTCGAGAGGGGCAGAACTGGTTCTTTCCTCTCCCTCCTCCCTGGTCTGTCCTGGCCCAAGCTTTGCCTGAGGGCACCTGTGTAAGAGCTGCAGCGGGGCACCAGCAGGCAGGAGGAGACTGGCACGCAAAGCACGCGGGGTCCCTGCTGGGCAATCAGAAGGAGACGAGGGGAAGACCTGCTGGCACTGGCCCTTCCCTAGATGGTCTCCTTTAAGGAGACCATTGCTGTGGTATCCAGCCACCTGTACCCGCCACTGGTACAAAGCCCATCTTGGGCTGGTTGGGACCACGGGCTCCAACTAGCTGCCAGCGCTTTGGTGGTGGCCTGGAAGAAATGAGTTTGCTGGGTCTCAGCCTAGTGCCCACTAGAGAGGCACCCACGTCACAAAGGGCTGGCACTCACTGGCACAGACGGCGATGGTGGCGGAGGCTGTATGGCCCCTCTCACTCCGAGCCAGGCTGGGCAGAGCCTGGCGTCCCAGCCATTTCCTGCCCGCGGCTAGCGCTGGGAGGATCAGCAGCCTACTGCACATGGGAAGGGGCCCATGCACCCCACAGGATGGGCTTTCTGGCTCAAGCCCCTTCCCCAGTGATCACAGGCCAACCCCTGTATAAGCCCCTTCAGAGACTCCTCGAAATCCCTCTGGCTCCAGGGGGTTTGGCCTAGAGCAGAGACCAGCCGCCCACTCCCGCCTGCCAGCCATGGTCCCCGCTGCGGGCTTCCCCTTTCCAGCACAACGCAAGCAGTGGCCAGACCCTGCCATCCAAGGCCAGAAGGGAAGTGGCTGGCGGGGCACTGCCCATATAGCTCTGTGGCTAGGGGGTCACCCGCAATACCCTCCGGCCCGCCACGCAGGATGGTGCGCCTGCCCTGCCCACCGAGGAGTCGGATCCATCTGTCCACGTCGGCACAGGGCTCTGGGGGAGCCGTGAATTATTGATATTAACGAGAAACAGGACGGATTGTTTTTCAACTTGCATTTTCCCCGCACCCTTGGCGGGACGAGGGGGGGCGAAGGGAGGGGTCCCTTTAGCCACCCTGCCTGCGAGCCATATGGGAAGGGTTATGGACCGCAGACTCCCAGCAGGGCCCGGAGAACAGAAGAAGCGGGGTGAGGAATTCTGGTTCTTCATATTTATTGTAGCTGGGAGAGACCTGGGATTTAACGGAGCAGCAAGGCTGCCACCAGCTGGTCGCGGCAAAGGTGGCACCTGCCAGAAAGTCGCTGGGCAGGATGTTTTTCTCTTTCTGCCACCTGTGGCCCGGTTGGAAGCGGCCCAGGTTTGGGGCGTGGGAGTGACTGGCCCAGATATCCCATTAGGGGAGGGACTAGCTGAGAAATGATCCCCTGGAGAGAGGGGAAGGGAGGAAACCAGACAGCAAAGAGCGAGAGAGAAACAGGGGCCCAGCTGACTCAACCTCAGAATAGAGAAGAACTCCATGGCCAAGAACGTATTTGACACTGGCGCTCGGATGGGATGGGGAGCACGGCCGGGTACCGAGCAGCCCATGCACTGGGCCCTGGGCTATGCTTGAGGCCAGCTGCTGTCACGCCCAGGGACAGAGTTCACTCACCCCATGGGTCTCCCCACAAGAGTGGACGTAGCCCTCCCACCCCAGCCCGCAAACACTGGCCGATCCCAACCGGCGGCCCCCTGCTTGGAACCTCACTGGCTCACGGTGCTGCTATCACAGCAAGAAGGGCCCTTCCCCTGTCCTTGGACCCACCTGCCTCCGGGCCTTTAGGGGGGATAGTCTTGATGCCCAGTTTCCCATTTTGTGGGTGCAAACAGCACCCACATGTCTGCTCCCCTCATATAAGTTGCAGGCATCAAACCTGACTCTTTGCACCACCAGCCACACAGCAGGTTAATGGTGCCAGTCTGTGCCCACAGTTCAGATTCCGGGACTGCCGCCTGGCAAACGTGGCCAGTAGCTACAATGTGGGATTGGGCTGGGGTGGGGGGGGAGGGATTGGGAAAACAGACGTTCACTGCCCTTTGCTCAATGATTTAACTGCCCGATCCCCAGAGTTGGAGGACAAGGGGTCCAGAGCTGTGTTTGCAGATGAATCCTACGTGGGGATATGGGCGAGCAAACAATCATGCAAACCCCAGAAAAACCTCCTCTCTTCCCCCCTCCCCGGGTTCCAACCTGAGCAAATCCAGACCCAGAGCCAGGCGCGGAGCTGAGCTGGCTAAATAAACCACAGGGAAATAAACCACAAAAGCCCTTTCAATCCGCACAGCTGCTGTCATTGTCCTGGCAATTGCATCAATCAGAGATAAACATATTCAAAAATCCCTGCCATGGTAAACACTGGGGAGGGCATGGGGCGGGGGGGGGGGGGGCTCGGGAATGTGTTTGTCAAGTTGCACTTTGCTCACTGGTTTAACTCTGCCATTGCCAGGTGGGGGAAGAATGCCTGGCAATACAGGGTCTTCTCCATCGCTGCCCTACTGCCGGGGCAGTCATTTGCCCCAGGGCACAGTGGGCATGACATGCTGCCAGCTCAGGATGGGCATGCCCAGCCCCTGCTTTGCCTGGGGTTGGTGACTCCAGGGCCATGCGAAATTGGGCCCAGGGAACCAGAGCAAGGAGCAGCACAAACCCCAGCCCCTCTGGGGAGCCCTTACCCATCAGGGGAACAAAATTAGGTGGGGGGGGAGGGAGGTCTAAAAGCAATCATAGGCGTTAGGCCAAATCCTCAGTGGGTGTAAATTGGCCCCGGTGGGTGTAAATTGTCCCAGCTCCATCGAATTCAGTGATGCCATTGTCCAGCAGCTCAGGAGCGGGCCCGTTGCTCCTGCGAGTTTCACAAAGAGGTGATTTCTCAACCAGGCAGAGCGAAGGGGCAGTTCCCAGAAGGAGACCCACGGCCGCCCTGCTCCCGCCCCTTCCCTGCTCTCCCAGCCGCAGGGCTGATGGGCTGGCTAACAGGACCACTATAAAGAGCCAGCCCCTGGCACACACAGGACAGTGTTTCCCGGCAGTGAGGAACGGCCAGAGACAAGGCTCAGCGAGGCGGAATCGCAATCAGGGAAAGGTAGATACGGACTCGGGGCTTTCCCCAGGCCTGGCCCCAGGATAGCGCTAAGTACATAGCTATTGATTCCAGCTGGGAGAGTTTTAATTGCAGATCAATGCAGCTATGCAGCATGCCGGGGCGGGGGACCAGTTGCCCACTGCCCCCAGGGGCCATTCTGGAATAGGCCAAGCAAAGAGGTGCCCTGGCCATGCCCCCTTTCCCCAGGTAATGTCCCCAGGTTCTGGGGCTGGGAAGGGGTGGTCTAGAGCCTGTGTGTCCCCCAGGGTTCCCTTACTCTAAGGGAAACCCCAGGTGGCCAACCAAGGGAGCTTCGCAGCTGCTTTGACGTGCCAGAGCAGAGCCCAAATCTGGCCCCATGAGGGATCTGCCAGCAAGGATCTCCCCTCTCCCCTCCAGCGAAGCGTCCTCCTGGCTGGGGGAGGAGGGGAACCTCACCAGTGGGCCTTGGGCAGAGATTAAAAAGGTGAGACTCTGAATATAGTTGGGAGCCCAGAGCTGGAACGGCAGGTGGCAGAGGGTGGGGATGGAGAAGCATCAGCAGGATTGTGGGGGGGGGGATCCTAGGGCAGTGGGGCACGATTGAGGAGCCCTGTGCAGACAGAGGGAGTAGGGAGTTTGCTCAGCACCTGCCTGACTCCAGCCTCCCCGCTCAGCCTCTCCACTTCCCAGGTACCTTTACCGCCAACTAGCCGTGATGGCCCAGTGTGTGTTTTTCCTTGCAGGATGGGCCGCTTGGGGATCGCCCTGCTGGCTGCACTCATGTCCTCCCTTCCCTGCTGGCTGGGAGCCCCCTGCCCACCTGTGCCCACCCCCAGTAACATCACACAATTTGTCTGCACCTCCCCATCCCTCAGCAGCTTCCCAACTGGCTTCCCCGAGGAGACGCTGATGATCTCTGTGGAGTTCACCAACCTCTCCAGCATCAGCCCAGACACCCTGCAGAAGCTCCCCAACCTCCAAGAGCTGCATCTCTCCAGCAATCAGCTGAGGAGCCTCCCCGGCAGCCTCTTCCGGGATCTGCCAGCGCTGCGAGTCTTGGATCTCACCAACAACCTCCTGCAAGACCTGCCCCCAGAGATTGTGGACTCCTATAGCCCTCTGCAGCACCTGGTTCTGAATGGGAACAGGCTGGGGGCCTTGGAGCCAGCGTGGTTCCAGACGCTGGGGGGGCTGGAGTGGTTAGATGTGTCCAATAACCAGCTGCAGGCTCTGCCTCCAAATTGCTTCCAGAATCTGAGCAGCCTGAAAAGCCTTGACCTGTCCCATAACCACCTGGACAGGCTGGCCCCAGAGCTGTTGGCCGGCCTGCCCAGCCTGGAGAGGTTAAACCTGGAAGGCAACCAGCTCCACTCCATTGTCGAGCACACCTTCGACCTGGTGCCGCACCTCCAGTACCTCTTCCTCCAGCACAACAACCTGAGCTCGCTGCCTGCACAGCTCTTCGGAAAGCTGGGCCAGCTGGCCCTCCTGGATCTCGCCAACAACAGCCTGACCTCGCTGGCCCCCTGCTTCTCGGAGCAGAACCTGACGCTGGAGCTGGATCTGTCCGGGAATCCGTGGGCATGTGACTGCGCCATGCTCTCCTTCATGCAGTGGGCGGCGGGCCGCTCGGTCGGCCTGTACACCCTACAGCACACCCTCTGCGGGACCCCCGAGAACCTCAAGGGCCAGACGGTGGCAGCCGCAACCAAGGGCGAGTTCATTGCTTCTTGCTCAGCTGCACCAGCAGAGCGCCTGAGCCCCTGCAGCCTCCCTCAGGGCCACGCTTCCTCAGCGTAGCGTGGCTGGCCCAGGTGGCAACGCCCAGCGCCAAGTGGGCAGCATGCCAGCTAGACATGGTGAAAGCTGCGGGCACTCCCAGCTTCAACTCCCGTCCCACCACCAGCCACTGTGCCCCCATGGCATGATGATGATGATGTTGGTGCCTTCCTTACCAGGGAATCCCAGCAGTGCCTACCACCTTTCCCATAGGACTGGCCTTTCCAGATCAGGCCTTTCCCCATTTGCCGCTGCCAGCTCACCCCCCAGGCCACTGATCAAAGACCTGCCCAGCTGCAGCAGGAAGGACCATGGCCGCAGAAGGAGAACCCTCCCACCCTCCCCACACACACTCCTCCGTGCCCTCCTGCCTGACCCCTTCAGCCCCTCACCCCTACAATGCCTCACAGGGGCTACCACGCGCCTCCCCCCAGCCAGTTCTCTCACGCAGCCACATGTTCGGGTGGGATGGTCTCCACTCAGCACCCAACAGATCCCCTCTTCCCCCGCCAGGAAACCCCTCCCCAGCAAAAAGCCCAGATGTCTCTTAGGATACTGTCATCCACCTGGAATTTGTCCTTATTCAGGCCCCAGCTTCCGAGCCTGGCACCCAAATCCCACACCCAGCTCTGCAATCTGGCACTGAGTATCCTTGGAGGCACCCAGGAGCCTAAATTGTGGGGGTTGGGGGGGGGGCTCTGGGAAGTTGGTTTTATAGGAAACAGCATGGGCTTCAGAGTAGCAGCCGTGTTAGTCTGTATTCGCAAAAAGAAAAGGAGTACTTGTGGCACCTTAGAGACTAACAAATTTATTAGAGCATAAGCTTTCGTGAGCTACAGCTCACTTCATCGGATGCATGGGCTGGAGTTTAGCTCTGCAAGGGGTTGGCTTGGATCAGGGTCCCTGTCCTTGGGTAAGGTCCTCACCCCATCCCAAACATCGCACCGTTCTGCAATCAGCAACACATACGCATAGGTCCCTTCTGAGCTGGCTATGGCCAGGGTTTCCCTTTCCTGCCCTTCCCCTTGGCCGGCCTCTTCAGAAAGAGATCCTTTCCGCCGAGTGCAATCTAATAGGACTGACCTGATCTGGCTACCAAGGGGAGTCAGCTCAGCTCAGCCCAGCCACATGCCTTTGGTGCATCTCCTTGTAGAAGCAATGGCAAGCAGTTGCAGGCTGGATAGATGCTCCCCCTACAAGGTCCAAGAACATGGGTCCCCCATCCCAGGCCTCTGTTATCCCCTAAAAGGTCTTAGGACCGGGCATCCCATCCTGGTCCCAAAGATCAGAGAAGTTGGGCATTGAAAGGAAAGCATAGCTCTCTAGAGAGAGAAACGTAAGCCATGACTAAATCCAGCTGCTCTGGTCAATGTCACCCCGTCCCTGTGAATGTTCTGGCCCTCGTGATATGTTGATTGCAGCCGTTGTGTTTTTTTAATTGGAAACAAAACACTGAATGTTACACGTTAACGTCTCGCCGGCAAATTTATGGCGGAACTAGGGTCCTAAGGAAGGTTTAAATTAAACTGAATTGTTTAAAGCTGCTGCAAAATTTGTCCTGATTTATCACGCCAATAAAAACCGGGAGTGAGTGGTGCCTCTGGACCCCAGAGTGGGTGGCTGGGCTTTTGTTTTATAAAGAGAGGCTGCTGGTTGTTGGCGTAACTTGAAAATAATCAAGGTGAACATGGGGGACACTAAGGGGTCCCTGATTCGATGGGGGAAGGGAGAGGAGGCCAAGGGCTGATGTGAGTGAAGTTCAACTGGTGGCCTTGGAAAGCCCTGCAAAAGTTTGGACCCTTCTCAGAACTTTAACCGTCTGCAAACTCAGGCTGGGGGCCGCCTAGGAGCTGATTTGTTCTACAGATGATCCTGAGCTGCAACTTCAGCACCTGCATCTGGACCCCCAGCTTCCCCAGAGTTCAGGGGTCTTGACTCAAGGGGATCAGTTTAGCCCTTTCCAAAGAGATGGACCCAGTGGCCAAGGTCAGCTCCAGATCTCCACTTACTTGCCAATAGGGAGTCAGAACTCCTGGGTTCTATTCCTGGTTCTCTGCCCCAGACTCCAGGTCCAGGGCCGGTGGCTGGCTTGCTGTAAGTTGAGGGGCGATAATGTCTGTGCATGTGTATAAACACTCGGAAATCTACAGCTGCATAATGCCAAGTATCAGAGTAGCAGCCGTGTTAGTCTGTATTCGCAAAAAGAAAAGGAGTACTTGTGGCACCTTAGAGACTAACAAATTTATTAGAGCATAAGCTTTCGTGAGCTACAGCTCACTTCATTGGATACATTTAGTGGAATGAAGTGAGCTGTAGCTCACGAAAGCTTATGTTCTAATAAATTTGTTAGTCTCTAAGGTGCCACAAGTCCTCCTTTCATAATGCCAAGTAGATATCTCTTCTTATTGCCACGAGTGACAGGCTTTGGGGCAGGTTTCCTCCCACGATCTCACAGTGCGTGGCCCCCTTTACAAGCTAGAGATCGGTAATAGGTGCTGTGGGGGCAGAGAAAAAGGGGGAGCAAATGACAGTGAAAAGCGTTTGCCGTTGGCCCAGTCCCACCTACAATTCACAGTGCAGCATCCATGCAGAAGCCACCAGCTGTGCAGCAGCCAGCCCGCAAGGGACTTCAAAGCCGGTGGCACATTCCAATGGGCCCTTAGCTGGGCCCCTGTGCCACTGGGGAGTGGAGGAGGGTAGAGATCGTGGGGCCTGGTTCTCTCTCACTTACACCACTTTTACACCCCAGTGACTCCACCGGCTTCAGGGTGGTTGCTTCTGATTTACACCGGTGCCAGCAAAAGGCAAGTCAGGGCCAGTGACTGGACTGAGCTCCATCCCTGCTTGAGCTCGTCCACGGAAAGAGATGCTGGTGCCGAGCACCCTAGCATCACAGGGAAGCTAATGGGAGTTGAGGGCATTCAGTCCCTCGCAGGATCAGGCCCCAGAAACACTAGCGCTGTTATTATTAGTGGCAAACCAGCCCTTTTCCTAACCCAGCTGGCCAGTGAAACATACGCTCACGGAGTCGCCAGCAATGCCCCCGGGCCCAGAAATGTCCACACCATTTCCACTGCACGTAAGAGAAACTGAAGTCCCAGCGTCAGGCAGCCGCCCCCCACTAGCCCCAGGTGCTGGTTTACTCTGTCCCTGGATTGTCAGTGCATCCGGGTGACATGCCTGCAGGGTCTGGCAGGGGCTAGCACACAGGGAGCTGGCCTTTTGTTGTTCTTTCCACCTCCACCTGGCTTCTGTTGGGAACAGAGCAGCCATCAGCCAGAGCGGCCGCAGGAGCCTCTCAGAACTGGAGCGGGTGTCTGGGGCTACAGCGAAACAGCCCAAAGCACACAGGAGCAGACCCTCCTAGCTCCATTGAAGGGGATGCCCCGGGGGCCTGACCCAAAGCCCACTGAAATCAATGGAAAGACTCGGGTTGATTCAGTGGGTCTTGGATCAGGCCTCTCATCAGGCCATACACAGTCTCCTAGAGCAGCGGGTGACTGCCCCATCTCTGCCCCGGGAGCAGCACGTCCCCACTAGAGGGTGGTGCTGCTCAGACCTTAGGCCTCGCGTTGAAGCTGTCCCAGGTCGGTTACACCCACAAGCCCGTCAGCACAATGAGGAATGAGGCGTGGACGGGGGACTATTAGATCATCCACCTGTGGGGTAGGAGGGCAGGACTGACCTTGCTTTTCCGAGCTTTGGGCCAGTCCAGTTTTGAGTGGCTCAAGTAGGGGGGCTTCTATCGCCAGCACAGAGCTCCCTGCTCCAGGAGGGTGCTGGGACACCAGCAGAGCTTCAAACTATCCTGCGGTGGGTCCAACTCCTCCTTCGTCTCCTCCATCTCCTGTCCCCAGCTGATATCGGCCCTATGCACCCTCCCTGCTGCATCTGGGAAGCTGCATTTCAGGGCCTTGTAGTGGAAGTGATTGACCGAGTGCCCACCAGTGTCAGCAGCAGCACCATGGGGCCCTGGGATGCAGACTTAATGTCTAGATGTCAAATATGCCTTGGATATATCTTGGTTATAAGTTACTTCTCTGCTCCTTTTAATCAGCAGACTGTCCCCTCTCCAGGCAACTAATCACCCCCATGCATATTCCAAACTGTTAGCTTCCTCTGACAGCTACAGACAATGGGATCTATACGCCCAACTCAGCATGGGAGACGTCTTGTCTGGAGAGCAGAATGAAGCTGAACTTGACTAGGCGAAAGGAAAACTTCAACCCTTGCCCAAGAAGTTTTTCCCAGCTTTTCCTCCTTTCCACCCCCCTGCTGCTGGTGATGGCTTATCTTAAGTGATCACTCTCCTTACAGTGTTATGATAAACCCATTGTTTCATGTTCTCTGTGTGTGTATATCAATCTCCCCTCTGTTTTTTCCACCAAATGCATCCGCTGAAGTGAGCTGTAGCTCACGAAAGCTTATGCTCTAATAAATTTGTTAGTCTCTAAGGTGCCACAAGTCCTCCTTTTCTTTTTCCCAGCTAAGACTCCATAACTGATCTGTGGACGAAACTCCCATTGCTCTTGGTCTAGCTAAAGAGAACTGCTATCAGGTGACAGACAAGAAAAACTGCCTGTTTTCCTATGCAAAATGGCCATGGTGTCCCTGGAAATTACGTTAAGTTTCACAGGGGAGTGGAGGCATTATAAATCGCATAAGCTGTTTAAGGAATAATTTACTGCAGGACCCAGAAAAATCAAAGGCTCCAGAGACCAAACTTCCTGATACCCCAGAAGAACCCAAAGCCACCAGCTTTCACCCCGACTGTGAAGCTATACATGCCTCTGCTTTGACCAAAATCCAAGGGACAGTCTTTCCATATGTGAATATCCTTCCAAATAAGGTCTCTTGTACTGTAAGCCCTAAAGAATGAAATGCTTAGATACAATCAAAGAACGGGCAAACTATGCCTAGCGAATTTAGAGGAACTAGAAGGATTTTTGTTTGTAGAACTGCAGAAGCAATATGAATGGTCTGGCACAAGAAGGAAACACAACACTGAAGGACACAAGCACTAACCAGGGTGTATCTTTGAAATATTAAAAGAATTTGCTTAAAGAGGGGAAATTCCAATTAGTAGTGGGGCTAAAAGAGAAACAAATGGATAGAACATATGAACCCTCAGGAAAAGGATCAAAGTCATGAGTTATACAACAATGCCGTCTATTGGCTAGCGATGGAAGCAGCAGAGAAGCTATTTGGCAAGAGTCTAATACAAATCAATTCTGAAACCAGCATATAAACCAAGAGGACACCGTCTGGGACCCCTGAGTTGACTGAATCCACAAATAAGCTGCAGAGTCCAGAAGTGCTATCAGACACTTGGGCCACCCTCCTAGACAGCTCTCCCCTATCTGGGTTACCAGGACAGAAGCAGTGTGATTTCATTTCACAGACTTCAGAGTAGCAGCCGTGTTAGTGTATATTTGGAAAAAGAAAAGGAGTACTTGTGGCACCTTAGAGACTAACAAATTTATTAGAGCATAAGCTTTCGTGAGCTACAGCTCACTTCATCGGATGCCGATGAAGTGAGCTGTAGCTCACGAAAGCTTATGCTCTAATAAATTTGTTAGTCTCTAAGGTGCCACAAGTACTCCTTTTCTTATTTCACAGACTGTATTTCTTTTTGTGTTCTTTAAAATCAGTACCTGATGGTTCCCTCCTTCAGTCTGCATTCTCCCCACTGACATACCAGTAACCATATTTTGGATTTTAATTTTGAACTAGGCCAGTGGTTCTCAAACTTTAGCAATGCAAGGACTCCCATTTTGATATATAATTTTTCAGGGACTCCCAAGTTCCCCTACTCAGCCCTTGCCCTTCCCCAAGGTCATGCCCCTGCCCTGCACCTTCTCCAAGACCCCGCCTCCGCTCACTCCCCTCCCCTCCCATTGCTCGCTCTCCTCCATCTTCACTCACTTTCACCAGGCTCGGGCAGCAGATTGGGGTGCAGGAGGGGGTGCGGGTTCCAGCCAGGCAGTGCTTACGTCTGGCGACTCCCAAAAGTGACCGACATCCCTCTGGCCATGGCTCCTAGGCGAGGGGGAGTTCCCAGCCAATGCTGGCACTCAGGGTGCGGGGCACAGGCAGCACACAGAGACACCCCCCCAGGGGCTGCAGGGACATGCTGGACGCTTCCTGGAGCAACGCAGAGCCAGGGCAGGTAGGAAGCCTGCCTTAGCCCCACTGTGCCACCGGCCTTTTAGCGTGCAGGAGGCACTGGGAAAGAGGGGGAGGAGTTGAGGGAGGGAGGAGGAGGAGCTGATCAGTAGGGCCTGTGGACCACTTTCGGGGACCCCACTTTGAGAAACACTGAACAAAGCCATGCTATATATTTATGATTATGTGAATGTTTCTCCTTTGTCAGTCCAAGTACATTGGCCTAAGAGTACTTCGAACTTCAAGCAATTGCCTTTGACGTTTCAAACTAGCCCCTTTCAAACCAAACTCTACAAACGACACGTACATAAGAGCGATTGAAAGTCAAAGTGCAACTTTACTCCTCGGAGAATTACTGGAAGTGTCATAAACGTGCTAGAGATACTAAAGAAATGGTAATTGATGATGAGTAACTGCAATATGAAATCCTGGTGTTTGCATAGTTCCTTGATATCACTGCACGTCCCCCACACTGGCCTACAGTAACTGCTTACAGACTTCATGTGTCGTTTATGCTTAGTACATGCCTAGAACATTTGTTGTACCTGCACTTGATCAATGAACTGTGGTTTATATACTGATGTGGTGCTGGGTGAATTAATACACTCTTGGTTGGTTAAGAAAAACTAACTGTCCTGATCTGAGAAATACGGTCCCCAAGGTAAGATCTGAAAAGAACCCAGCCTTAAAATCAGTCAGCTAGCAATCCCTGGACTCAATAAAAGGGATTATTCCAATTAAATTCCATCCCAATATTGGTTATAGCACTTATCAAATTGGCAAATCTAGCTTGTTAGATTTCAGCTTTAAAATCTAACTGGCATTTCATCAAATTCAGAAAAACTCTCTCTCTCTCTCTCTCTCTCTCTCTCTCACACACACACACACACACACACACACACAGAGAGTAGTGAAACAGGAAATCCTCACTTTTCTGTAGGTTTCAGAGCAGCAGCCGTGTTAGTCTGTATTCGCAAAAAGAACAGGAGTACTTGTGGCACCTTAGAGACTAACAAATTTATTTGAGCATAAGTTTTCGTGAGCTACAGCTCACTTCATCGGATGCATCCGATGAAGTGAGCTGTAGCTCACGAAAGCTTATGCTCAAATAAATTTGTTAGTCTCTAAGGTGCCACAAGTACTCCTTTTCTTTTCACTTTTCTGTAGTCACTCAGTTTCATGTGACTGGCTGGAGGGCCATGCATGTGCTATGTGCAGTTCCTCTGATGTGTCACCAACAAACCCCTCCCCTCACACCCTGTTGCACCCATCAGTGTCAATATACTTCCATACCCGAGATGTGCCCAAAGCAAACCACTGAAGCCAAAGCAAACCACTGAACCCAAACCATCTCAGATGGGGAAGCTCAGATCTGAACTTCATGGTGTGGGTTTATTTGTACACGATGAGGCACCCTGAATCTGACCCCTTCCAAACTTTAGGGAAGTTTACTCACTTTGTTATACTCCAATTTTGTCAGAGAGAGGGTTGTAAAATGACTCAGCTTTGCCCATTCAGCCTGGAATAAGCAGAAACAACATCCCGAAGTCAATGGATTGGGCCCACTTTACACCAGGGCTGTATTTGGCTCAACAAGTCAGTTACCACAGCAGTCCCATTCTCCGCAGACAGGACAGCAGACGCTGACCCAATCCTGTCAGGTGCTGAGAGCCCTCAATCCCCTTGAAGTCAGTGAGAGCTGAGGGTGCTCAGCCGGTGGATCGGAACCCCTTGGTCTCTTTCCAGAAGACATTGTGTGTGTATTCAAGTGGCTGAGATGCAACATGCTCTCGGAGTTGCTATGGCAACTTAGCTCTGAATAAGAGGAAACAGCCGTACAAAAACCTCCTGTATTTGCCATGTCCATTACATCACCCTCCTCTTGGGCTCTGAGAAGATGTTACCAGCACAGCCCGATTTTCAGGGCACACACTGTGGTGCACCTCGCGGGGTGGTTGTGTCTCCGCCCATCCCCACCCTGAGGGCTGGCTGTGGGGGAATCACAAGATATCTGCAGCAGAAAAATTAGCTCAGGTTCCTGTGGATCACTCAGGATGTTGGGGCACTGGGCTGGGCTGGGCCATTCTGAACATAAAATGGGCTTTCAGCTGTTTAATCTCACCCCCCTTATTCCATTAGCCTCACTGTTCTGAGCTTCCCTTCTTTTCAGGGGCTCATGCTGATTTCTAAGGGTCTGATTTTCAAAGGCGCCGAGTCCTCCGAACTGCAGCTGAAGTCAATGAGAGCTAAGGCACTCAGCACTTCTGCAGATCAGACCCCTCGAGTCATGTGGCTTTGTGGGGCTGACCCGCTGAAGCAGGGTGGCTAGAAGCTCTCTCCTCGTCCGACACGCCCCATCATCTCCAGGTGGCTTGGGCAGGAAGGCAGTCCTGTCTCAGGGAAGGATTGGCGGTGGCCATTCATCATTGGTCTCCCTGATATTATATCCTGGGGCTTGGAAGAGTCAGGCAAATCCCTTGTAACTGGAAATCCTGATCACTTTTATACAGCCAGCGCATTAGTTTTACTGGGGCCACGAATGTAGCCAGAGCTGCATAAAGGCCCCCGATAGCCCCAGTTCCTGACCATGGCCGTGCTCGGCTATTCTGGTATGTGACCAACACTCAATTCCCATACCTCCTCGGTACCAGCCCCCACTGCGGCCCACCTCCCATTCAAACAGGAAGGCCGGAGTCAGCAAGGGGCCTGGATGCCGCGTGCAAGGCCCAGAGCAAACTTTGGGGTGGGCCAGACTCCAGGGCAGATCAGAGTGCAGGGAACTGAACAGCAGCGTGGGGAGGTCTCAGGGCCAAACGCTGCTCCCCGGTACAGCAGGGTGACCCCAGTGGGGTTACCTCTGATTTGCACTGGTATGAGCTGCACGATCCCAGCCTCCAGCTAGGAAAGCTGCATCAGAAAAACAAGGGAACCTGCCACTCCATGGTTCACTCACTGCGCCCCCCCGCCCCATTATGTAGAGACCTTCCTCCCTGCCGCCCACCCCCCATGCTGCCTATTCTTCCGGTGCTGCCCCCCTCCCCAACACTTTTCTCCTCCAACCCCCCCTCAATGTCCCTGGTGTGCTCCTCCCCTCGCGCAACAGAGAGACCCCCCCCGTGAGCCAGGCATGCCAGGGAGTGTGAGTCGCACGCCCCCCCCCAGCTGGCAAGCGCCCCCAACACACGTGTGCGACCCCGCGCCCGCTACGAGCCCGCAACATTCCAGTCCTCTGCGTTCCGCCCTTCCTGATTGGTCTGGGCGGAGGCCTCCCCTTGGCTGATTGGCTCCCGCTCCCTGCCGTGTAGCCACCAAGTCCGCCCCCCGTCCCACCCCTTATATATCAGCTGAGCCCTCGGGCCAGGGGGACGCGATTGGATCCGAGGCGGGGTCTTGGCGTGAGTGGGGTCCCCGGGGGTCCCGGAGCGGGGGGGACGTGCTGGGGGCTTGGCAGCAAACTTGCAGGGGCGGCTCCCGCTGGGGCGGGGCGGATCTGGTCGCGCTGCCGCTCAGGCAGGGCTGAGGGCGAGCTGGGGCTCCCCCCGGGGTCTGAGCTAGATGGGGGGGGGATCCCCCCGGCCCAGCCCTGGGGCGGCTTTCCCTAGGGGGCCTGGCTCTGGCTAGCTGGAGCGAGGAGCGCTCCGTGTCCGGGAGGGCGTGTGCAGAGACCCCCCGCCTGGCTTGGCGCTGCCCGTCGGGGAACCGCTTCTCTTTCGCGGGGAGGGAGGCAATCCCTGTAAACGGGAGCTGGCTGCCGGCCTGTTTAAATGGGGGTCCGGGGCTGTTGCAGCCGTGTGTTGCTAGACTCTAAGAAGTCCCCGTCTCAAAGCAGGGGACTCGTGCCTGGGGCCATCTTTCCCTTCAACCCCCGACCGTCGCCCAAAGCTCCAGCGCCCTTCCACTGGCATCTGCTAGTGCCGCCGCTGGGCCGTGGGCCTGGGGAGGGAAGCAGCTGGGCGAAGGCGGGAGTGTCTGTCTGCTCTCGCTCCCTTGCTGTGGCAAATGCTTCAATTCCCCTCCTTTTCCCCGCTTCCTAAACAAGAGGGGGCTAGAAACCAGGCCCCCTTTTTAAACAAAACAAAACGAAACGAAACAAAAAAACCGCTTCCCGTCCTGGGTCACTGAAACTTCAGGATCAACAAAAAGAAAAGGAGGACTTGTGGCACCTTAGAGACTAACAAATTTATTGGAGTATAAGCTTTCGTGAGCTACAGCTCACTTCATCGGATGCATTACGAGTACACAAGTACTCCTTTTCTTTTTGCGAATACAGACTAACACGGCTGCTATTCAGGATCAACAGTAACTTTCTTTCCCCCTCTGGAGTGATTTCAGTGTCTGTGGGGAAATAACGAGTCTGTTTCGCTGCGTTTCCTGGGGACAAGCACATTGTGGCAAACGTGGCCAGGGAGTGAGCTGCTCCAAACCAACTTTCTGCTGAATGGTTTTAAAAATAAGAAGTTGGTGAGGCTTTGCTGCCATCCCAACCCCTCTGCTGAAAAGGGCCTTAACTTTAGGCTTGAGCTGAGCCTGCTTGGAATTCTTAAAGAGACAGAACCAAAATCTAGTTAACTTTTTTAAGTAGCTGGGGGGTGCGGAGGGGCTGTGCCAGCTTCTGAGGCCCCCCCCCCCAGCTAGTTTTATGGTGTTGCACTTTCCTACTCTTAAATGTTTCTCTCCTCCATGTTGGGCGAGGGCCCTATCCAAACAGAAGGGGAAACTGGTCTGGCCCTACCCAGACAGAAGGGGAAACTGATAGACCACAGGTTTCAGAGTAGCAGCCGTGTTAGTCTGTATTCGCAAAAAGAAAAGGAGTACTTGTGGCACCTTAGAGACTAACAAATTTATTAGAGTATAAGCTTTCGTGATGCATCCGATGAAGTGAGCTGTAGCTCATGAAAGCTTATGCTCTAATAAATTTGTTAGTCTCTAAGGTGCCACAAGTCCTCCTTTTCTTGATAGACCACAAGGGAGACTCGGTGAAACTGACTAGACATAAAGCACTGTCAAAGTTGCAAAATAAACTAAAACTGGGGGCCAGTTTGTTTCCTCCACCAGTGCCATTCCGACTAGACCTTGAGCTGGGGGTCATGACCCCTCAGGGGGTCACATGGTGATTCTGTGGGGGGGGGTTGTGAGCTCTCAGCCTCTACCCCAAACCCCTCTTTGCCTCCAGCATTTATAATAGTGTTCACTATAAAAGTTTTTAATTTAGAAGAGGGGTCGCACTCATAAATTTGTACTGGTGATCCCGGTCGCACAGCTAGTTTGAGAACCACTGCATTAGACTCTCAAAAGAGCTGATGGGTTCTAGAAACTTCCAGATATAGTAACATTCAAGTGTAACAATAGGTGAATGGATGTGTTAATGGAACTTTTAAATAGACTTGTTAAAGGGACACTGTCCAAGTATCCATGGTATTGTGCCCTGTGCCAGATAGTGGGTCACTGAGACAGTAAGTTGCCATGTGACTTATAGGAAGAAGAAAGTATGAAGCCAATATGACCAGCTTCACAGGGTGCATTGATCAGCTTGGGTGAGAAGGGTTGGACTTTTGAAGCCAGCAACAGCTAGGGGCATTTCAGAAACAACTCTGAGTTCTAGTTGTCTCTAGGGGGCAGCACATCTGAGTGGGGCAGGTTTGGTTGAGACAACCAATAAATCAAAGCACCCGCCTCTTCCTGTTCATGGATGGGGTTGGAAACCTCAAACCGATGTCCATGCTATGCGGGACTAAATGACACTGAGAAATGGAGGCCATAAAGTTCTGTCCTAAACCGAATTTAATGCAGGGGGCAGGTCGAAGCCTTGTCACAACTTAACCACTTCTGAGAGTTTGGGAAGGCTTGTAATGCAAGCAAAATGGATTGTGATAGTTCATGACAGCTGCTCAGCAATGAAACAACAAAAATGGCTGGGACCTTGGTTGAATGGTGTGTAAGTGCCTCATGCCAGGAAGGGGTATTTGCTTAGGCTCAGGAAGTATCTTGGGGCCACCAGAGGAGTAAGGACAAATCCTGCTTCCATTTATATTTTCAGGTTGTCTTTATTTAAGATGTAGCCTGGCGTTAGCTCAGCTGTGGCTCAAATGCAGTCACTTGCCTGCTTTAAACAAGCAGACTCCTGAGTAGCTCCATAAGGAGAGCAGTGTTGAAACAGAACAACCTTCTCCAGGCAACAGGGCTGCTTGCTTCTGGTCTCGTATGGCAGCCCATCACAGAAGTATCTGAGGGCCTTCTAGAGAAGGGCTGCCAATGTGCCATGAGCACCTTGCTTTGTTTCAAACCAAAGCCAGAACTTGAAATATCAAAAGGGGGGGGGGGGGACCTCTTCCCAGCTCATGGATCTCCCCCCTCCATAGTCCTGGTGCTCAAATCAGGAACTGTTGTACTCCATTGCTACCTCACTGATGGGGCATCTCCTCCAAATGAGCTATAGAATCATTGAACATTAGAGTTGGAAGAGACCTTGGGAGATCATCTCTTCCAATCCCCTGCTCAAAGCAGGACAAACCTCAACTAAATCATCCCAGCCAGGGCTTTGTCAAGCTGCACCTTAAAAACCTCTAAGGATGGAGATTCCACCACCTCCCTAGGTAACGCATTCCACTGTTTCACCACCCTCCTAGTGAAAGTTTTTCCTAAACCTCCCCAACTGCAACTTGAGACCATTATTCCTTGTTCTGTCATCTGCTACCACTGAGAACAGTCTAGATCCATCCTCTTTGGAACCCCCCTTCAGGCAGTTGAAGGCTGCTATCAAATCCCCCCTCATTCTTCTCTTCTGTAGACTAAACAAGCCCAGTTCCCTCGGCCTCTCCTCGTAAGTTGTTGCTCCTGTAGACGTTTTTATCAAGCTTGTCACATGGGTCACTTGATATGCTGCTCCCAAGCCATGTTTGTTCTAACCCTGCTGGTGATCCAAGCCAGAACCAGCTGTAGCTGGGTTTTAACTCTGATATTCAGCTGTGGAGACGGGTCTGACTAGTTAGCAAGTCTCCTGTTTCCTTATGTAACATGCAAATGAAACACCTGCAAATCCTCATCTCCTTGTAGCAGCTTCTGAGGCATCATGGGAGAGGGCATTCTGGGAAAGCCTGGGCAACCAATACAAACATTGCTGTGCAACTGGTGGGGAGGACAGACTAAAACAACACCATCAGGTGGGAGGGGGCAATGCTGAGCCATGCTTCTGAGCATATTCACTATTAAGTTTATGCACAGGGACTGCAGAAGACAAAGGTTCACAAACCTTTTTTTTATGTAATAGTTACAGTTCTATGTGGCAACAATGTTTTCATCTTTCAGTTGCTTTATCATGTCTTCTGAGGAAAACACTGCAACCCACACTTCCCCTCAGAGCGAGGAGCCAGAGCAGCATCAGCGGGTAGGTATGCCCAGATGATTGCAGGCAACATCACTGCACTAATGGAACTCTTGGTATATCCCTGGCGTGCTCAGACCCACCTCTTGCTAACCAGGCTAGCAATGGTATTGGGGAGGTGATGCTATAATTGTGTGTTCAAGACTGAATCCCCTGTATCCATGCAACAGAGGGAGGAGTGTGGGGAGAACCAGAACTTACTAACGAAGGCACCTGGATGTCCCCTAGCCATCAAGCAACCTAGAGACACTTGCTATGGTGGCAAGATCAGATCTGATGCTACTGTATTTGCTAATATAATCTGGGTTAATTTGGAGTCAGTGTCTGGATGTATCCTGCACCTAGTCTCTTCAGTCAAGACCTCTAAGCAAAACCTAACCTCAGCTGCTTTACTCCAGGCCTTTGCTCAGGAGACCTGTGATCTTCAGGTGTCCTCAGCACCCACTGAAGTCAATGGGAGGTCCAGGAGCTTGGCAGTCTTGGAAAATCGGGCCATGCTCTAGGGCTGAAGATGTCACTGGTGCCTAGAGCATAGAAGTGCCTACAGGGCTACTCCCGCTCATGGTGCTGTTAGGAGGTCTAGCCACTCTTAGAATTCAGCATCAGGGAAGCCATGGTGCCAGCCCCTCCAACTGGCTGTTACTAACTTTTTTCTTTTGTCCTCTACTAGAATGTCGTGAGCAGGGTGGCCAACCTGCCCTTGGTCAGCTCCACCTATGACATGGTTTCCACGGCCTACATCTCCACCAAAGAGAATCACCCGTATATCAAATCTGTCTGCGACGTGGCAGAGAAAGGCGTGAAGACCATCACCGCCGTGGCTGTCGGCAGCGCCCAGCCAATCCTGGCCAAACTGGAGCCACAGAGTGAGTGAGCAGTGAGATGGCAGCATGCAGATGGGTCAGGCTGTGGGACCCAGGGAAGCTGGAATAGCTAGTGAACTGCAGCTGGGTGGGAGACTCCTGCTGGTTCATGGGTCTGGTAGCTGAGGGAGTGTTGGGACGCCTAACCTTTCAGCTGAAACGTCACTCCTGTTGTAGAAGGGGCTTATCTACCCTGAACTCCTCAGAAGGTCTATTGCAGTCCTACCAAGCAGGTGAGGTGCCCAGCCTGTCTGTCTCTCCCTTTACAAAGAAGCCTTAGATGTTCTGCCACAGAGTTCCAGACATCGTGTACAGCGTGACAGCTGTGCATCTTGACCCTAGAGACGCTACAGTCTGAAGCTTCATTACAAGTCACTAGGCTGTAGCTGCCTGTCTAACAGTGGAACACGGATGGTGCTGCTGTTGAGTCAAATACCCTGGCATACAGCCAGTGCCCTTTGTCAAGGGTAACCTGAATTTAAAAACAGCCTTGTTGCGGCCTCCTTTACTAATTACGGGTGTGTGGGGCGGAGGTGGCCCAGAACCGACTGGCCAGTGTGGCAACCAGAAACTAGCAAAGTTTTTCAGTGGTTCCTGAAGCCAAGCTGAGCTGGCCAGGTGCAGGGTTTCTTATCGAATGGCCTTGCAGAGATTCAAGGCTCTGGAAGGAGTAAAAGCATCCCAAAGCTGGAGCACATGCCCTCCCCCTGCACCATGTTCATAGCAGTGCTAAAATCTCTGACCTTGAATAGCTCTGGCAGCCTGCACATGTGGCCTTTAGCCTAGATATTGCAAAGAGAGCTGGTATTGATGCTAGCTCTGAGCAGTCTTGAGGTGGTGGGGGAGGGAATTGGTTTCACCTTGGAAGATCAGGCCAAGGAAGGCTTTGTTCCTCCAGGGGAGGGAGTTGCTGGAGCCCATTAGAGGAAATGGAACAGGACCCTGGGAGTCACTCTTGGGTTTGTTCGTTCCGAGCTTGGCCTGACATGCTGTGTATCGGAGCATGTCGTTCGACTCTTGCCTAACTTGCTGGGGGAAGGCTTGACTTCCTTCAGTGGAAGCCTATAACTGAAAGGGGGCTGTTGATAACCCACACTCACTTGCTGGGGGTGGGGGTGTCCCTCTTCCTCTTCTAGCTACAGAGGAGAGGGCTGGACTTGCTGGCGATCACTTAACGGTTGCTCTGGCAGAGTTACCGTGAAACGTTCCCCCTGGCTGGGTTTCTGCTTTCAAACTGTATCCAGTGTAACTAATCCAGTGTGCCGGGACTCCAGCCAACTCGAGAGACTGGGCTGTGCTGAGCAGCCTTAGCAAACTAACTCTTCAGTTAAATACGTGAAGAGATTAATAAGATTGACTTTTCAGCTTGGAAAAGAAATGACTACGGGGGGAGATATGATCGAGGTCTACACAATCATGACTGGTGTGGAAAAAGTAAATTGTTTACTCCATCTCATAATACAAGAACCAGGGGTCACCAAAGGACATTTAATAGACAGCATGTTTAAAACAAACAAAAGGAAGTATTGTTTTCACACAATGCACCGTCAACCTGTGGAACTTCTTGCCAGGGGAATGCTGTAAAAGCCAAGACTATAGCAGGGTTCAAAAAAGAACTAGATAAGTTCACAGAGGATAGGTCCATCTGTGGCTATTGGGCAGGGATGGTGTCCCTAGCTGGGAATGGGCAACAGGGGATGGATCACTTGATTCTCTGTTCTGTTCATTCCCTCGGGGGCACCTGGCATTGGCTACTGTCAGAAGACCAGATACTGGGCTAGATGGCCCTCTGGCCATATTGTGTCAGACCATTCTTATGTTCCAAGGCAGCAGTTGTTACTTGGTGATACCATGCCAGAGACAGGGGCTCATGGTGCTGATCAGGTCAGCTGTAGGCTGGTCCCTCATGTACCAGCTACAACAGCAGCTGCTAATTATCCATGGAACACACCAGTGTCCAATCCATACCAGCTTGCTGCTGCTAAGCTCAGCAAAGGGGCTCCACCCCTGCCCTCCTCCAGCGGTAGCTCTTAGGAGCTGCTGCAGACACCCTGACCACAATAGGCCATCTCAGTGTGAAGACGGTGGTGTCCCTAGTCCCACATGCTGAATTCTCCTTGGGGAGAGGACAAAAGAATACTGGTGAGCGAGGGCCATGGCAGCAGTGTTGGCTTCCTACCAGAGGCTGATCGCATCTCTTGGCTTTTGGGGTAACTGTCAGGCTTTGGGTGTCCTGAGAAATGGAGGGTCCTAATACTCTCCAAATGGCTGCCTCAAGAGTGCAGCTGGCAAGAAATCACCCCTCTGCAGAGCTATGGCTGACCCAGCTCTGATCTTGGGGCCTGTTCTGAGTGGCCGTGCTCTAGAACTCTTTCCAAACTTGCACTTGCTAGGGCTTTCCTTGGCAGCCCTGCAGCCTCCCCTCCTCAAACCTGGCACTGCTTGGTGGTGCCCCTTGAAACCTTATCCCCTCAGCAGCCTACTGCTGCCCCAGGCAGCTGAGGGGATAAGGTAACCAAACTCTCTCTGTCTAGTTGCGACTGTGAATGAGTACGCATGCAAGGGGCTGGATAAACTAGAGGAGAAGCTGCCAATTCTTCAACAGCCAACTGAAAAGGTGAGCACCTTTGCTTGGAGAACTAGGGATGTGAAATAAGGGGTCTTCACTCCCTGGACAGACCAGTCCAGAGCTATGACAGCTGGGGGATAAGGGGTGGGGGCCAGCCGGGAAAAGGCTTGACTTCTCCTCCCTGGATCTAGTTGCTTCTTTGGGCAGGCCAGTTGGCTGGGCAGTGAGGTAGCTAATAACCAGCAAAACTCATCCCAGATGGAGATGAAAGCCTAGTGACTGATACCTCAGTAGGCTCCAGGCTCTTATCTGGGTGAAAGGTGCCTATTTATTTGGAGAAGGCAAAGTAGTCCTAAGATTAACCAGTTCTGCCTCGCCTCTGTTGGCTTAATACTAACCTTTGCCACTGAACACTTCACTCAATCCTAGGTTGTGGCTGACACCAAGGAGCTGGTGTCTTCTACGGTGACTGGTGCTAGAGATGCCATCTCCAGCACTGTCAGCGGAGCAAAGGGTGCTGTGACGGGGGTGGTGGACAGGGCCAAAGGAGCTGTCCAGGATAGCGTGGAGATGACCAGATCAGTGGTGACCAGCAGCGTGAACACAGTCATGGGGTCCAGAGTGGGCCAGATGGTGGTGACTGGAGTGGATGCCATGTTGGGGAAATCGGAAGAGCTGGTGGATCATTACCTCCCCATGACAGATCAAGAACTAGGTCAGTGTATGCTGAATAGGGCTGGCTGAAAACGTCTAGCCTAATGGTTTGACCTAAATGCAGTTTTGGTCAACCCAAAACCAGCGGTGAATGTAACCAGAGTAATTTTGGCCCATCACAAAATGGCTGGAGGATTTTTGTGTTGCTGCCCCCTGAGCCTGGTGGATAGGGCACTCATTTGGTATGTGGGAATCCCAAGTTCAAATCTCCACTCAAACTTTAGTCACCAAAAAATTTCAGGTTTGGTTTGGCACAGACAGATACTTCAATTGTTCAGAACTGCCATGAACCTAGCAAAAATCAGTAACTTACCAGCTCTAATGATCAGAAAAACTGATCAGCTGAAAAACAAGAGCTGACTCTACTCCTAGGATTACCACATGTATTTCTCCTCTAGGAGTAGGTGTCCTTAATTCTTACGCTGACTCTGTGGCTGCAGCAGAGAGATGCCAAGAAGGTGCTGTAAGCTAAGGTGGCTATTGGCCTTGTGCTGGTCTAGGTGGGGCCCATTTTGGCAGTC
Source organism: Dermochelys coriacea (assembly GCF_009764565.3). NCBI lineage: Eukaryota > Metazoa > Chordata > Testudines > Dermochelyidae > Dermochelys > Dermochelys coriacea. The sequence continues at coordinate 8,217,783 of NC_050092.1, read as the reverse complement.
TCCCCTTCAACACCACCACTCTTCCTGTGACCTTGGGGGAGAGGGCTAGTAAAGGGGCCTGTCTCTTGTGCAGGCCACTAGCCTAGCATGACTTGATTGGAACAAGGCCATTATCCACACTGTAACCAAAGCTAAGGTCTGACTCTCTGCCCCCGGCATGGAATGATGGACAAATGCACAGTGAATGGGGAGGGGGGGAAATCAAAATGGATTTCTTTGATAAAGACTTATTTTTTTTCTTTTTTTTTGCTTTTTGAGGAAATCTAAAGACACATTATAGCTCAAATATCTCCTCATGCAATAGGGATTTCATAATTCTATAATATGAGACAATATATTCATGTAATGTTTAAGAAACACTTTGTAAATGAGTTCCAATAGTTCATGGATTAGGAATCCGATCTTATAGGGTTTGAAAAGCTTCTGTAGAGATTATTTAGGTTAATATTTCTATCTACCCAATGGGGCTCAGTCTAGAAGATACCATCAAAGATGCTTAGTTTTGCAGTTCACAAAACCTCTGGATTTGTCTCTCCAGAGATAACATACTTGTTAACAGCAAAAAATGTTTTTAAATAGAGGTGAGAAATAACAGACCTCAACCCTATTGTCCCTCTGCAAATTTGTATACAGTCAATCCCTTGCCTCTAAAAGTGCAAAGATTCAAAAAGTTCAGTGAATAGAAGACTGTCTGGGTTGGGACTTAACAATTCTGATGCCTGGCTTGGAAGAGAATCCAGTTCCTTGCCACAGAGCTGGATGGGCTTTGAAGCATGAACCAGAGGAACAGAGAACACTTGTCTCCAGTTTTCTGACTTGGTTACACATGCTGAGTAAGATGGGGTTGCTCCAAGTGGAATTGCACTGGCAGGCTGTGAAACACAGACTTGCTCTTAATAGCAGGAGTCTAAGCTCGGCTGGAAAGCAGATCCAAGGGCAGCAGCAATGCAGCTTTTTCATGCAATGCATGGTCAGATTGCTAAAAATCTGTTCAGTGTTGTGCACGTTGGCACTAACTGGGCCCAACAGGAGCCAGAGCTATGCCCAGCTTGGACCTGAGTGGCCGAACTGCTGTCAAGGAGCTATTTGGAGAGGCCTAACTGTGTCACTCCAGGCTTGAGCACACACTGTGCTCCCAGGGAAACTAAGGGACCCTGGGGTTGGCAGGAGGTAGGGATTGTAAAGGACACTGGGTCTGTGAAGAGCCCTTCTCGTTCCACTGTGTTTAGGCCGCAAGCTAGTATGGTCAGTAGGTAACATCTGCTCAGTGGGATAGAGCCCAGCTGCAGGCCTGGATGCCTCTGCTCAGGTACTCTGCTCACCATGCAGGAGGGAATCAGGCATAGCTGAATGCTCATCTTCAAGGTGACTTGCAAAGGGAGGGGGGAGTAGGGGTGTGCTGCTTGTAAACTGTCTGCAAGAGCAGCACCATCTGCTTCAACTCTGACCTTCTGTCACCCAGGCTTAGGGTGGCTTCTGTATCCCACTAGATCTGAGCCTGCACCAACTTTTGGTCTAACAGACCTCTGGCTCTTGCAGCATGGGCAGTAGAGGCTCAGCTTCTCGATCCAGGGGTCCCAGGTCCTGTCCCTCTACCCCGTGACTCACCTGGGATATCACATGACCCAAAGAACTGAATGTTGGGTCCTGTCTGCCTCTGCAGAAGGCCTTGGGTGTGGTCTGAGCTTTCTTAGCCTCTAACTGGGCGTGTTGATTCTCTCTGTTTGGGAAGAGATCAGTTCACCTGCCATGCCCAAGGACTAGGGGATACCATCAGTGAACACAGCTCACCTACACACTGCTGGTGATCGATGTCTGTCCTACCAAACAAGTGGAGACCAGAATGGTCAATGTGGAAACTGCCCTTCTTGGCTGCTTTCAGGTGCCAGTACCACAGAAGTTCTTGATCCCTGTAGCCAATTGATCAGTATTGGCCCAGAGCATCCTGGTGACAGTGCAGAGCTGGACTGTCGGCTGCTTGGCAGCACTGAAGAGCTGAAAATGAGAGCACTTGCTGTAGCTGCCCAGAGGGATGAGGGTAGGAGGGTGGCCTCAGACTCCTTTCTATCACGTGGACCCACTGACAGTCAAATCCACTGCAACACCAACCCAGGGTTGGTGACCATAGCTCTCCTGCAAGTCAGAGCTGGAGAGAATGCTGGCCTGAGTCCAGTCAATGACTGGAGGAGCAGCCCCCCTTGCTACTGAAGGGAGAGCAGTCCCTGGGCAGAAATCTCCTGTTCTGCTGATGGGACTTTGCCCAGCAGGCTGGTTTGACCCTTCTTCTTTTGTTCTCTCCAGCTAAGCTGGCCACATCTGTGGAAGGCTTCGAAATGGCATCCGTGGAGCAGCAGAAACAGCAGCAGAGTTACTTTGTGCGCCTGGGGTCCCTGTCCACCAAGCTCCGCCACCGAGCCTACCAGCACTCCCTGGGCAAGCTGAGGAATGCCCAGCAGAGCACCCAAGAGGCTCTGTCCCAGCTCCACCAAACCATAGAACTGGTAGGAATGCAGATCTCCCCACACCACCTCCCAGGTTGCCTTGTCCTGGAGCTTAAGGCAAATCCTAATGGGTTCATACTTCTCCCTGGTCAGAGGTCTTGAGTCACAATCCATGGCCCGTGCACAGGTGACTGAGGACTGTCCTCGGCTGGTGTAGGTCAGCACAGTGCCTCTGACTTCAGGAGAGCCAGTGACCTCTTCCAGCTGAGGATCTGGCCTAGGGACTCCTCCTTTGCTGCTGACCACAAATATCTTGACTTCTGATTCTCGGTTCCCTCTATCCCTTGGCCAGATTGAATATGTCAAGCAGGGTGTGGACCAGAAGCTCCATGATGGCCAGGAGAAACTGCACCAGATGTGGCTGGAGTGGAGCAGGAGGCAGCCTGAGGGGAACAAGGATGCTGATGCTGCACAGCCAGAGGTATCTTGCCATGGAGGGAGGCAGGGGGAGGAGTCCTGGGCTACTCTAAAGTGACCTCTTAGATGGGGTGAACGTCACGTGCCCTGGGAAGCAGCTTCCCTTCATGGGTGTACTTGCTTCCCTGGCAGGTGGAATCTCAGACACTGGTCATGTTCCGTGGCATCACCCAACAGCTGCAAACCACCTGCCTGAACTTAATGCCCAATGTCCAAGGCCTCCCTGCCAGCATCCAGGACAAGGTGTGGCAGCTCCGTCACAATGTCGAAGAACTCCAGGCCTCCTTCTCCATGGCCCATTCCTTCCAAGACCTGTCCAGCGCCATCCTGACCCAGAGCCGGGAGAGGGTGGCCAAGGCCCGGGAGTCTATGGATGAGCTGCTGGACTACGTGGTGCAGAATGCTCCCCTGCCTTGGGTTGTGGGACCTTTTGCTCCCAGGCTGGTAGAGCTACCAGCTATTCCAACTGCTGGAAAGGATGGGGAGGAGGCAGCTGCTGACTGCACGGCTCAGCAAGGTGAAGATGAGAAGGTGGACAGCACTGCTCAGCAAGCCTCTGTGCCAAAGGAGGACCCTTAGAAGGCTCCAGACACCTGCAGTTGGTTTCTTGTGAGGGAAAACTTGTATGCAATTCACTTGTGTGGCACGGGAGAGCTTGCGTGTGTTGACAAGAGGGTGGGGGTGGGAATAATGTAAACTCTGTGGTCATCTGCATCTGGGGAAAGGGGTGGGGGGGTTAATGTAGATAAGCTGGCTGTGGCTGGAGCTCCCTGTTGGCCTCACTTCTGAGACTCTGCTCTCTTCCTTGCCAATCTTTTGTGCCTTTTCTAGCTCCTCTGGGTGGCTCCTTACACAGGAACTCAAGCCCATGGCAGAAGCATCACCTCAAAGCAAAGCCAAGGTGTCTCAATGGGAACTCTCTCTGGAGGCTGTAAAGTGCCCTTAACTAGGTGCTCGCTCAGAACAGAGCCGGGAGAGGCTAATTATTCCCTTCTGTAAGTGCCACTAACAGTTTGTATCTTGTAGAATAAACTGTTTGTTTTTTTTGGTTTGGTTTTGTTTCCTCCCCCCCCAATAAAATTATTAGCATTCACCTAATGCTCTGGTGTTTCTGTAAGCACCTTCACTCCTCTTCTCACCATCCTTCACTAGAGAGGTGACTACCCACACAATCCCTACAATTTGTGTTTAAAATCTCCTGCCTTAAACCTAACTCCTGCCTTTTCGGAGTCCATCCCATGACCTTTTAAATGACAAGGGGTGGTGACGCTGGACTTCTCCTATCCACCAGGAGAGTAGCCTAAGCCACTCTCAAGGCAATAGCTCTCCTCCCTCAAATCCTACTTGTAATTGTGCCTCCTCGTGGGAGCTTTGACTCTGTCCAGCCTTCCTAGGAGCCATAGCCCAAGACCCCACTGTGCTAGGCTATATGGTCCCTGCCCAAAGAGCGGCAGGTCTCCTTGAGGAATCCCATTACAAGCCTCCAAACTACACCATAGCCACAAAGAGTAGTCCTACCCTCCTGCCAGTACCTAAACTGCTCTAGCTGTTCTCTTATCAGCCTCAATCTTTCTTGAAAAGGCCAGAAACTTCACTTCCTGTTGAGCTTGTGTAGTGGCCTCCTTACCACTGCCTCTGGCCCAAGTCTCACCTTAATGTTGCGTTCAGGACTTCTATAGCAAACGCTGACGTTCAAGTAACTCTGTGCCCCTCCATCTCTCCTCAGGCAGAGGTACCAGAATGTACCCATGGTAAGACCCATAGCCACCTTCAGCCCCTCAGATTCCATCCTGGCTTTCAAGCCCTCTCCTAGGGCTTACGCGAAGTCCCTTACTGCAGTCTCTGGCCAGTGCTCAACTTCTTTAGTCTTGAACTCACCATGTGGGATTAGTTAGCACAAGCAAATGGAGGATCTGAATGCCTGTGTAAAACTGCTAGCAGTGGCCCAGTGATCTTCAGAGGCTGTGGCTCTTCATTTTTGGGGTCAAAAACTCAGTTTTTAATTTACTGTTTTTGGGTTAGGTTGTGTAGAAGTAGGAGTTGCTGTCTTTACAGGGGGAAGTGTCTTTCAAAGGGTGAGTGGCATTATCTAGACAGACTGGATTCACCTGTTCACTCCCATCTTTCTCCCCCTCTAGTTACTGTGTAATACTTAATTTGTTGCTGTTTTGATACTCCAGCATCTGTCATCTCCTGTGCTGTGACTTTCTGCAGTAGCCCCCTGAGGCAAGCTGGAACCAGAGGTGATGTGACAAGACATTCTTCACAGCCCCAGTTCATGGTCAGATACTGCAGTCGTCACCTCTTGCATAATCGCAGTTCCTTGGCAGGGATCACCACACCTTACCACAGTGTGCATATCTGGATCCTGGTGGAGTCTGCAGGCTCTGGCCTGCAGACATTTGTAATGAGTAACCTAACCAGGGTTTTTTCCAGGCTGCACAGTTTCCTACCTCCGCTGTGAGTGCCCCAGCAAGCCAGCTTGCATGAGCAGGCCCGTTTCTTTGTTTTGCTTTCTCCTCAGAGGCCACAACGAGTCTGATCGCTCCTGGACCAGAGTTACCCCCAGCCCTTGCTAAGCAAGCACATGTATTCTTATGGTGAAACATTCCAGAGAAAACCTATTAAACATCAGAAAAGAACCTCCACACACATTCCCAAAAAGAAAAGGAGTACTTGTGGCACCTTAGAGACTAACAAATTTATTAGAGCATAAGCTTTCCGATGAAGTGAGCTGTAGCTCACGAAAGCTTATGCTCAAATAAATTTGTTAGTCTCTAAGGTGCCACAAGTACTCCTTTTCTTTTTGCGAATACACGCTAACACGGCTGCCACTCTGAAACAACACATTCCCAAAGATCACCTGGCCCCTCCAGCTTCATCATCACATTAAAATTCAGCAGGCTCAGTTTGGCGCACATATTTTCTGTTCTGTCTGGAGAGGTTAAGAAATGCTGTACAGACAAACCCTCTTGGTGTCTGTCTGATATTCCAGGAATTGGCAGGCAAGGAGTGGCCAAGTGACAGGGCCCAGAGTGTTGCACATTTCTTGCAAAATGGGGACAAAGAAAAAGGGAGAAAAGCCAGCAGAAAACCTTGCTAAGAGGAGTGATTTAAAAATGTGATCGTTTTCTCTGTAATCGTACTAACCTAGCGCTTTTCATCAGATCTCAAAGTGCTTGACAAAGGCACTCAGCCTCATTATCCCTGTTTTACAGATAGGGAAACCAAGGCACAGAGCAGGGAAGGGACTTGCCTACGGTCACCCAAGCGGCAGAGTTAGGATGAGAACTCAAGTCCCAGTCTGGTGGTGTAGCCACTGGCCACACTGCCTCTGTACCATTTCATCAAAGCACCATGAACCACTGATAGTGCTCAGAATGCATGTATGCTTTTGGTGATTTGGCTTTTTGCCATTTCCATGAGATTTTTTGCAAACTAAAGGTTTTAAGCACCTGTAAAAACTGAGCTTGGTAACTCAGGTGCAGGTCACTGCACCGTAACATACAAATTCCCATTACTACTGCCTCAAGCACTAACAGTGAATACTCTTCTACCACCCAGACAGCAACTGGTTAACCAGCCCAAACACTATGAGTCATGGCCTCTCGGATCGGTGGGACGTGCTTGCTATTGAGCAGGGCACCTCAACAGTGGTTGCCTAATGCCGCATGCACCTGGGAGAATGGAGAGGAGCATCCAAGGACTGTCAGAGCCCTTTCTTCTCCCCAGAGCTAGGGTGGGCCTTAGCAACATGATCAGAATAATGGGTAATAATAGCCCAGTTGTACTTCTGCTTCAAACACAGTCCCCACCCAACTGGCGCTTGACGGCATGATCGGCTCGCTGCCTAAAGCAGCCTTCCAGTGACTCAGGATTGAAAGCAGCCACAGAAAGAGGAAGATCCTTTCAGGCCCTAAAAGCAAGGGTCCTATCTTCTGAACTAGGGGTCGTTTTAGCCAAGGGGCCAGGGAATTGTTCTGATCAGTCACAGCAAACAATAGAATCACTGTCGATTTGTCATCTGGGATGAGTGTTCGGAGCTGCACGGGCATCACTTTAGTACTGGGGAACTAACCCTTCTTTAGCTTGCACAGAATTTATCTCCACCCCACGCTCGCTGGAGTTCCAAGCTTGGCAGTGCCATCACTGCTCCTGGCAAGGATTGCAGGCTCAGTCAAGGGCTCTAGCTAGAGGACAGCTAGATTCCTCTTTAGAGTTACAGCCCAGTGAAGGAGCTGCAGCCGGCATCATTTTACAAGCGGCATCTCCACAACTGCGGTTCCCATTTCTATTGGCTGCTGTCATTTCCACTAGCTAGAATATCCACTTAGACCCAGATCATCAAAGGTACTTTGGCACCTAGCTCCCATTGATTTCAATACCGCAGAACCTATGAAGCTCTGGACTTCACTATCCTAAACTGCCTTATAGTGTTGCTGCGAGCTGTTAAACAGCTGCTGTGTTCCACCTCAGAGATAGCTGCATTGCATTAGTGGTCGAGGTGAATCTTTGTAAAGCAACTTAGAGTGAAAGGTGCTGTAGAAGTGATACATGCTTTACTTTCATTCTCCTAGTGGAAAATACTCCAAGTTCTGCTGATGCTGTAGCAGAGGAGGGGAGACTTCAAGGAAGAGGCTATCTGGCTTTACTAGGCCTGTTAGACTGTGAACAAGGCCTGTGGCACTGAACTTTACCCAATCCTTTATCTGCCCCATCACGTGGTGAATGCCTTGGGGTGTGCAACTTTTTCTAAACTTTCTCCATCTGTTGCATTACATCAGCCTCAGTCCCAGCTTGTGATAAGAATGTAGGTTGAGGAAGTGCAGGGAATTTCATAGAAGTGTAGGGCTGAAAGGGACCTCGAGAGGTCTTCTAGTCCA